>NC_091282.1:796229796-796532826 GCF_032444005.1 Ranitomeya imitator | reverse complement strand
CATAGGAAATCCCACCATGACATCCTTAAGAGCCTCAGAGAGACCCTTTCTGAACAAAGCTGCCAGCGCAGATTCATTCCACTGAGTGAGTACTGACCATTTCCTAAATTTCTGACAATATACTTCTATATCATCCTGACCCTGGCACAAAGTCAGCAAATTTTTCTCAGCCTGATCCACTGAATTAGGCTCATCGTACAGCAATCCGAGCGCCAGGAAAAACGCATCGACACTACTCAATGCAGGGTCTCCTGGCGCAAGAGAAAATGCCCAGTCTTGAGGGTCGCCGCGCAAAAAAGAAATAATAATCAAAACCTGTTGAATAGGATTACCAGAAGAATGAGGTTTCAAGGCCAGAAATAGCTTACAATTATTTTTGAAACTTAGAAACTTAATAATAATCTTTATTTTTATATAGCGCTAACATATTCCGCAGCGCTTTACATTTTTTGCACCCATTATCATCACTGTCCCCGATGGGGCTCACAATCTAAATTCCCTATCAGTATGTCTTTGGAATGTGGGAGGAAACCGGAGTGCCCGGAGGAAACCCACGCAAACACGGAGAGAACATACAAACTCTTTGCAGATGTTGTCCTTGGTGGGGTTCGAACCCAGGACTCCAGCGCTGCAAGGCTGCAGTGCTAACCACTGCGCCACCGTGCCGCCCATAGTTCTATCTCCAAAAAACAAATCAGGAATAGGAATTCTTGGTTCTAACATAGATTTCTGATCAATAGTATCTTGAATTTTTTGTACATTTATAACGAGATTATCCATTGAAGAGCACAGACCCTGAATATCCATGTCCACACCTGTGTCCAGAATCACCCAAATGTCTAGGGGAAAAAAAAAAGTGAACACAGAGCAGAAAAAAAAAAAAAAATGATGTCAGAACTTTTTCTTTCCCTCTATTGAGAATCATTAGTGTGTCTCCTTGTACTGTTATGTTTGCTAATGACAGGTGTTATGAAGGCAATCCAGAAACACAGTGTGCTTAGCGATCAGAGCGCACACAGTGATCTGACAAATACCCAAAAATACAAGAACGAGCTCTGAGACGTGGAAACTCTGTAGACTGCACACCTGATCCTATCCTAAACACAACTAAAAGCGGCTGTGGATTGCGCCTAACAACTACCTAGGCAACTCGGCACAGCCTAAGAAACTAGCTAGCCTGAAGATAGAAAAATAGGCCTGACTTGCCCCAGAGAAATTCCCCAAAGGAAAAGGCAGCCCCCCACATATAATGACTGTGAGTAAGATGAAAAGACAAAACGTAGGGATGAAATAGATTCAGCAAAGTGGGGCCCGATATTCTAGGACAGAGCGAGGATAGTAAAGCGAACTTTGCAGTCTACAAAAAACCCTAAAGCAAAACCACGCAAAGGGGGCAAAAAAAACCCACCGTGCCGAACTAACGGCACGGCGGTACACCCTTTGCGTCTCAGAGCTTCCAGCAAAACAAAAGACAAGCTGGACAGAAAAAAAGCAACAAAAAAGCAAAAAGCACTTAGCTATACAGAGCAGCAGGTCACAGGAACAATCAGGAGAAGCTCAGATCCAACACTGAAACATTGACAAGGAGCAAGGATAGCAGCATCAGGCGGAGTTAAGTAATGAAGCAGTTAACGAGCTCACCAGAACACCTGAGGGAGGAAGCTCAGAAGCTGCAGTACCACTTGTGACCACAGGAGTGAATTCAGCCACAGAATTCACAACAGCGTCCGCCATTTCCAACCGCGCATGCGTGGCCGTAACTCCGCCCCCTCCTCCCCAGGACATAGATTGGGCAGCGGATGCATTGAAAAACTGCATCCGCTGCCCATGTTGTGCACAATTTTCACAACATGCGTCGGTATGTCGGGCCGACGCATTGCGACGGCCCCGTACCGACGCAAGTGTGAAAGAAGCCTAACCCTATATTTAGCCCCAACCCTAACCCTAAATTTAGCCCTAACCCTATCCCTAGCCCTAACCCTAATTTTAGCCCCAACTGCCTTCTCCTGCCGGCCGGCAGATGGCGACAGAAGGCGGGCGCACTGCGCATGCGCCTGCCATTTTGTTTGCCAAAGAAGACGCCGGCGGCCAGGAAAAGAAGCAGGAGGACCCAGGGACACCGGTAAGTATAATAGGGTCCCCGAATCCCCCTATTTCTCTGTCCTCTAATGTGCGATCACATCAGACGACAGAATTACACACCACTTTTTTTTTTGCAATTGCCGGCAAACAGTTAATTACCGGCGATCGCAAAACAGGGGTGAGTATAACCGACCCCGATCATGTTCTTTGGGGTCCCCCGGCAGCCGAGACCCCAAAGATACTCCCGATGCCGGCCGACGGGCGCACTGCGCATGCGCCCGCCATTTTTTGGCCGGAGAAAGATGGCAGCGCCCGTCGGGAGCCACGAGGAGCACCGGGGGAGACAGGTGAGTATTGGGGGGCTATCTGGGACCCCATTTCTCTGTCCTCTGATGTGCGATCACATCGGAGGACAGAGAAATTAAAAGGGAAATCGCGTTTTGTTTTTTTTTGCGATCTCCGGTAAACGGTTAATTACCGGCGATCGCAAAAGCGGAGTCAGTAAAAAAAAACCCGAATCATGTTCTCTGGGGTCTCGGCTACCCCCGGCAGCCGAGACCCCGGAGAAAATCGGATTCTGGGGGGCGCTATTTACTTTTGTTAAGTACCCTTAACTGCCGCCGTTAAAAGGCGTATCGGCGGTCGTTAAGGGGTTAAAACATTAGTATTGTTGTTTCTAAATGACTATGAACTTGTTTTCTTTGCATTATTTGAGGTCTGAAAACACTGTTTGTTTTTGTTTTTTAATTTTGACCATTTCTCCTTTTCAGGAAAAAAAATACAAAATTTATTGCTTGGAAATTCGGAGACGTTGTCAGAAGTTTATAGACTAAATGAACAATTTATAAAGAGAAAAATCAGACAAACTGAACATTTTGCAGTGGTCTCTTAATTTTTGCCAGAGCTGTATAGCATTTTGCACTTACCCAAAAAAGTTCTCCTTTGGTCTCATCTGACCAGAGCCCCTTCTTCCACATGCTCACCATGTCCCCTACATAGCTTTTTGCAAACTGCACACAGGACTTCTTATGGCTGGCTTTCAAAAATGTCTTTCTTCTTGCCATTCTTCCATAAAGGGTAGATTTGTGGCGTACACGACTAACACTTGTCCTGTAGACAGATCCTTCCTCCTGAGCTGTGGATCTCTGCGACTCCTCCAGTGACCATGGGCCTCTTGGCTGCTTTCCTGATTGGTGGGATGTCAGCTTAGGTTGATGCCATGTCTTGATTGGTTTGCAGTTGTGCCATACTCGCTTTATTTTTGGATAATGGATTGATCAGTGATCCATGAGATGTTCAGAGCTTGGGCTATTTTTTTTTTTTTTTTTTATAACCTAACCCTGCTTTACTTATCTCCATAAATTTATCCCTGACTTGTCTGGTGGGCTCCTTGGTTTTCATGTTTCTGTTTGTCCCCGAATGTTCTCACACAAACCTCTGAGGCCTTCACAGAACAGCTGTAGTTATACTAAGAAGCAGTTCGGCGTGCAAAAAATAAGCTCTCACCAAGCTTCACATCCAGAAAAACGGAGACGCTATGTGTCTGGGAAAATGGCACCAATTTTTTTGTTTTTCACAAAGTTTAGATTTTTTTTTACCACATAAATAAAAAAGAAACCTATACATGTTTGGTATCTGAAAATTTGTAATGACCTGGAGAATTATAATGGCAAGTCAGTTTTAGTATTTAGTTAACATGGTAAAAAAAAAACAATTGTGGAATTGCACTTTTTTGTAATTTCACTGCACTGGAATTTTTTTTCTTGTTTTCCAGTACACAATATGGTAAAATCAATGGCGTTGTTCAAATGCACAACTCATTCCACAAAAAAAAGCTCTCACATGACCATATTGACGGAAAAATAAAAGTTATGGCTCTGGGAAGAAGGAGAGCAAAAAAAACGAAAATGCAAAAATGGAAAATCCCAAGGTGGTGAAGGGGTTAAGTTTGCCGGTGTAATGTGAAAAATGTGAAAAGGTCACGAGGTATAGAGACTTTTTCATGGCACTGTATATACTGTATATAGTGATGGTTTCTCTGCTGTGTATGTAGAGGGCACTGCTGTACTAGGGGCTCCATACATGTAAACTAGCAGATTAGATATTGTAAGAGATATGGTAACACAGAGATATATAGAGACAGATATTAGATACATTTTGGTGTCTGTCCCTGGGCAACTGTTGCGGCATCACAACCAGATGTCCATCAGGTGAGTGGCTGCCGTGACATGATTGTGCACCAGTCAGGACTGCTATTACATGACGCCCGAGTTTTCCTCAGGCTCTGCTCTCTGCTTGTCCTGCACTTTTTGTGAAATTGACACTTTATTAGATGCATTGCGCTGTGAGGATAAAGTCCTCAGTATTAATGATCTGTGTGCACCAATCCTCTACTGATTACTGAGGGAGGAAAGTGTCAATCAGTGGTGGGAGCGGATAATCGTCAACTCATGAATATTGAGGACTCCTGAGCACTAGCTCATCACTGGGAGGACTCCCATTTATATCTGTCATGAAATGTAAGGACCCAACAGGGGGTCGATCAGCGGACGGCACAACACACACTCAACGGGATGGAAATGGGGAGAGGAAGGCCCTACCGATAGGGAATGAGGGATGGACATCTCCTGCTCCAACCTGAGCCTGTCCCTACACTCCCCTAACAGCCTAAGCGGGTCCTTCCCCCCCCCCACCGCTGTCACGAACCTCGTCCCTCACTGTCACCTCACACTGCCCTGGCTAGTGCACTGGCCGGTAAGGTCGCTAGCCTCACCACTGCAGATGGTAAAAAACAGGGGACAGTGACAAACACTGTGCATAATACAGTGCGGGGCGGGGATTCCAAAGGTGGCTGGCCGCAATGCCCGCGCAGGCGCAGTCTGCAAGCCTGGCTGGGACGTCAGACGTCCAGAGCTTCCTGCGTCTGCGCAGCACAGCAGTACACTGCGCAGGCGCAGGTTTTGAAACGTACACAGCGCTGAGGGGGCGGCGCCGAAAGCACAGGAAGATTGGAGTGACGGCAGAGGAGCGGTTAGAGCTGGGGAGTGAGGACCCGCCTCCCTGGCTAGAGACAGGAATTGTGGCTAAGTATAAAAATGCTTTATTTTGGGTATACTTGAACCTAAAACTAAAAGAGCCACCTTGTTAGAATGCAGCATTACTGCTGCCCAAGGTGGCTCTTTTAGTTTATAACGGCTGGAGGGGGGTGACAGTGGCCCTTTAAGAGTTTGTTGGAGTTAGGTTTCTGGTTAGGGTTATGGTTGGGATTACAGGTGTGTTGGGGTTAGGGTTGTGGTTGGGATTATGGTTAGGGGTGTGTTGGGGTTAGGGTTGTGGTTAGGGTTAGGATTAGGGTTAGAGGTGTGTTAGGGTTAGGTTCGTGGTTAGGGTTATGGTTAGGGCTGGGATTAGGGTTAGAGATGTGTTGGGGTTAGGGTTGTGGCTAGGGTTGGGATTAGGGTTAGGGGTGTGTTGGGGATAGGGTTGGGGAGTTAGAATTGGGGGGGTTCAGGGGGTACATCAGGGGGTTTCCAAACATGACATGGCGCCACCATTGATTCCAGCCAATTTTGCGTTCAAAAAGTCAAACGGTGCTCCCTCCTTTCTAAGCCCTGCCATGCACCCAAACAGTTGTGTACCCCCACGTATGGGGTATCAGCATACTGAGGACAAATTGTACAACAACTTTGGGGGTTTAATTTCTCCTGTTACTTTTGGTAAAATTAAAATTTTGGGCGGAAAGATCATTTTTGTGGAAAAAATATGATTTTTTTTAATTTTCCCGGCTCTACGTTATAAACTTCTGTAAAGCACTTGGGGGTTCAAAGTGCTCACCACACATCTAGATAAGTTCCTTTGGAAGTATAGTTTCCAAAATGGTGTCATTTGTGGGGGTGTCCACTGTTTAGGCACATCAGGGGCTCTCCAGATGAGACATGGAGTCCAATCTCAATTCCAACCAAATCTGCGTTGAAAAAGTCAAACGGTGCTCCTTCACTTCCGAGCTCTGCTGTGTGCCCAAACAGTGGTTTACCCCCACATAGAGGGTATCGGTGCATTCAGTAGAAATTGCACAACAAATTTTGTGGTTCATCTTCTCTTTTTACACTTGTGAAAATAAAAAAAATTGTTTCTGAAGTAAAATGTTTGTGAAAAAAGTTAAATGTTCATTTTTTTCCTTCCACATTGCTTCAGGTACTGTGAAGCACGTAAAAGGTTAATAAACTTTTTGAATGTGGTTTTGAGCACATTGAGGGGTGCGGTTTTTAGAATGGTATCACTTTTGGGCATTTTCTGTCATGTACACCCCTCAAAGTGACTTAAAATGTGAGGTGGTCCCTAAGAAAATAGTTTTCTAATTTTTGTTGTAAAAATGAAAAATCGCTGGTCAACTTTTAACCCTTATAACTTCCTAACTAAAAAAAATTTTGTTTCCAAAATTGTGCTGATGTAAAATAGACATGTGGGAAATGTTATTTATTAAGTATTTTGTGTGACATACAGTATCTCTCTGATTTAAGGGCATAAAAATGCAAAGTTGGAAAATTGCAAAATTTTTTGCCATATTTCCATTTTTTTCATAAATAAACACAAGTTATACCAAAGAAATTTTACCGCTAACATGAAGTGCAATATGTCATGAAAAAGCTATCTCAAAATCAGTGGGATCTGCTGAAGTGTTCTAGAGTTATAACATCATAAGGTGACAGTGGTCAGAACTGTAAAAACTGGCCTGGTCACTAAGGGCAGGGCCGGCGTCAGCACCCAGCGCACACGGGCAAGTGCCGGGGCCTAGCGAGACGAGGGGGGGTGCCTACTCACGCTGTCTGGGATACAGGCGACTCACCCCCTGCCAGCAACGACTCACCCCCCCCCCCATCAGTGCCGACATTATACTGTATCGAGGACTATGGGGAATACATTACACTATATGAAGAACTATGGGGTGCATTATACTATGGGAAGTGAATTGTACTACATGGATGACTATGGCGGTGCATTATACTATATGGAGGACTATGAGGAGTGTATTATACTATATGGAGTACTGAGCAGTGTATTTTAATATATGGAGGACTGAGGAGTGCACTGTACTATATGGAGGACTGAGGAGTGTATTATACTATATGGAGGACTGAGGAGTGTATTATACTATATGGAGGACTGAGGAGTGAACTATACTATATTGAGGACTGATGAGTGTATTATAGTATATGGAGGACTGAGGAGGGTATTATACTATATGGAGGACTGAGGAGTGCACTATACTATATGGTGGACTGAGGAGTGTATTATACTATATGGAGGACTGAGGAGTGTATTATACTATATGGAGTACTGTGTCGAACATTATAATATATGGAGGACTATGGGGTGTATTATACTAAACAAACAAAATACAGCCTATTCATCAAGTTGTATGCATACAGGTGCTGGTCACAAAATTAGAATATCAAAGTTAATTTATTTCAGGTCCTCAACACAAAAAATGAAACTTCATATTATATAGTCATTATAAACATAGTTATCTATTTCCAGTGTTTATTTCTGTTAATGTAGATGATTATGGCTTACAGCCAATGAAAACCCAAAAGTATTCTATAATGTTGATTTGCCTGTAATATTACAGGTACTGATACCCTTAGACCTGTGGACCTTAGATCACTAGAGTTAGCCATGTGCTAAAGCACAGGATCCACATGTCACCTACTCCAAGAGTGACAGTGCAGAAACGCCACTATCAGGACTTATTTTCCAGAACACACACGTGGACTAGTAAGTGACTAAGTGACCAATCATTACTATATATTAGGTCGGACTCGGAGTGCTACTTGCGAGAGCCTCGCATCACTTCACCCTGCACAGCCGCCCCTTCTTTGGACAGGAGTGTGCAGATGCATACAAATACGGACGGTTCGGGTGATGCAATGCAAGGCTCGCGCATCGCTCTCGCATAATTGGCATATAAGGGGTAGACTTATATAAAGCCCCTCTGCTGTATGGTATTGTAGAATTTACAGTAGCTATCACTCATGTAAGAAGTGAAATCTGGCATTGTACTATACCTATATTTCTCTGCTGTGTCTGTGCATCATGAATCGTGGTATGTGTTAAAGGGGGGGGGACCCACGGAGACTCTTTCGCCCAGGGCCCTCAAAAACCTGGAGCCAGCCCTGAGGGGTTAATAGCCTTCTATGCTGCAAAGCACCGCACAGCAGAAGAAAGGCACCTGGACCACGAACTCTACGAAACCAGCAGATTCACCACTGCAACCAGAGATCTCCGCACGCCAGGCTTGGTTAACATACGGTAGATTGCTGTACCATGGACTGTCAGCTGTAGCATCAGGTGACTATTTAAAGGATGGTGGGAGTGGTCACCACCTACATCTACTGACCTTGCAACTCTGCAATTGCAGTACACTACCAGCAAGGGAAACTGACATTAACCCCTCATGGCCTGAAAGGAAAAAAGCTACATTTAAATCATAGTGGAACCAGAGCTGCCACTCAACCAAAAATGGATTGTGACAATATCACCGGGAGAACTCCTACTCATCACTGGGAGGACTCCTGCTCACATCACTGGGAGGACTAACGCTCCTCAATGGGAGGACCCCTACACATCACTGGAAGGACTCCTGCCCATCACTGGGAGGACTCCTGTTCATATCACTGGGGGAACTCCTCATATTACCAGTTAGACTCCTGTTTATATCACTGGGAGGACTAACGCTCCTCAATGGGAGGACTCCTTCACATCACTGGGAGGACTCCTATTCATATCACTGAGGGGGTCTCCTTCTCATATTACTGGGAGGACTCCTGTTCATATTACTGGGTGGACTAATGCTCCTCAATGGGAGGACTCCTACTCATCACTGGGAGGACTCCTATTCATATCACCTAGAGGACTCGTGCTCACAGGGCCGGACTGGCCATATGGCAAATGCCAGAAGGGCCGGTCTGGTTTTGAGCCGCCTTGTCTGTTACATTGTTAACAGAATCGGTGTTCTCAAGATACTGTTAAAAGTTGTGATGGAGCACAAAGTTGCTGACACCGTCCCTTACCCCTGCAGGCCACAGGTATCATTAGAAATATTGGTCTTGTAGTAAATCTTCCTTTCCTCCATCCAGGGTAATATTAGTAATATATCCCATCTGGTGCTTGGGGACAGTGACAACATTGGCCTGTGTGATATCAAATGCCAGGACTGTATTTCAGCCCCAGTCCGCACCTGCTTGACCATGTTACTGGGAGGACTCCCGCTTATCATTGGGAGGACTTCTGTTCATATAACTGGGAGGACTCATGTTCATATCACTAGGAGAACTCTCGCTCGTCACTGGGAGGACTCATGTTCATATCATTGGAAGGATTCATGTTCATATCACTGGGAGGACTAAAGCTCCTCACTGGGAGGACTGCTGCTCCTCACTGGGAGGACTGCTGCTCATCACTGGGAGGACTGCTGCTCATCACTGGGAGGACTGCTGCTCATCACTGGGAGGACTGCTGCTCATCACTGGGAGGACTCCAGCTCATCACTGGGAGGACTATTGCTCATCACTGGGAGGACTCCAGCTCCTCACTGGGAGGACTATTGCTCATCACTGGGAGGACTATTGCTCATCACTGGGAGGACTCCAGCTCCTCACTGGGAGGACTATTGCTCATCACTGGGAGGACTATTGCTCATCACTGGGAGGACTCCAGCTCCTCACTGGGAGGACTATTGCTCATCACTGGGAGGACTATTGCTCATCACTGGGAGGACTGCTGCTCGTCATTGGGAGCACTCCTGCTCATCACTGGGAGGTCTCTTTTCCTTACTGGGAGGACTCCGTCTCCCTCTCATCACTCACCATCACATGGGACAATCACTCCTGGGACCGCAGCTCAGGGGCACTGGTGATGACAGACATTACTAATTACCTCTAGTTTCACAAATGACCAATAGATGGCGCGAACACATCACTGACAGTCGCTTCCACCCTGTGAACAGCCCGCATGCGCAGTAAAACTAATGGCGAACATGACCCCGCCCACCAGAGGAGGGTCCGTCTGCTGTAGTGCGCGAAACCCCTGAGGGCTTGCCCTGCGCATGCGTGCTCAGCCAGATCCGGGTATTTGGCAGGATGAGAGCTGCTTTCCAAGATGGCGGCGGAGGGAGGAGGGAAGGAAATGAACGAAATTAAGTCCCAGTTCACCACCCGGGAAGGCCTCTACAAGCTCCTCTCTCACTCTGAGTACAGCCGCCCCAACCGGGTGCCCTTTAATTCTCAGGGTTCCAACCCCGTCAAGGTTTCATTCGTCAACGTCAACGACCAGTCCGGTAACGGGGACAGGATCTGCTTCAATGTGGGCCGAGAGCTGTACTTCTACATCTATAAGGGCGTCCGGAAGGTGAGGGCACGCAGGAGGGGACGATGCCGACACTGGGCCGCAGCTGCGGCGGCGACACTGCGGGGTCAGGTTACACAACAAGCGGACGGGAGGCTGCGCCGCCAGCGGGACCGCTCCTGACCCCCCTCACAGCGGGGACCGCTCCTGACCCCCCTCACAGCGGGGACCGCTCCTGACCCCCCTCACAGCGGGGACCGCTCCTGACCCCCCTCACAGCGGGGACCGCTCCTGACCCCCCTCACAGCGGGGACCGCTCCTGACCCCCCTCACAGCGGGGACCGCTCCTGACCCCCCTCACAGCGGGGACCGCTCCTGACCCCCCTCACAGCGGGGACCGCTCCTGACCCCCCTCACAGCGGGGACCGCTCCTGACCCCCCTCACAGCGGGGACCGCTCCTGACCCCCCTCACAGCGGGGACCGCTCCTGACCCCCCTCACAGCGGGGACCGCTCCTGACCCCCCTCACAGCGGGGACCGCTCCTGACCCCCCTCACAGCGGGGACCGCTCCTGACCCCCCTCACAGCGGGGACCGCTCCTGACCCCCCTCACAGCGGGGACCGCTCCTGACCCCCCTCACAGCGGGGACCGCTCCTGACCCCCCTCACAGCGGGGACCGCTCCTGACCCCCCTCACAGCGGGGACCGCTCCTGACCCCCCTCACAGCGGGGACCGCTCCTGACCCCCCTCACAGCGGGGACCGCTCCTGACCCCCCTCACAGCGGGGACCGCTCCTGACCCCCCTCACAGCGGGGACCGCTCCTGACCCCCCTCACAGCGGGGGGACCGCTCCTGACCCCCACCTCACAGGAGGAACCGCTCCTGACCCCCACCTCACAGGGGGGACCGCTCCTCACCCCCCTCACAGCGGGGGGACCGCTCCTGACCCCCCCTCACTGCGGGGACCGCTCCTGACCCCCTTACAGCGTGGACCGCTCCTGACCCCCTTACAGCGTGGACCGCTCCTGACCACCTTACAGCGGGGACCGCTCCTCACCCCCCCTCACAGGAGGAACCGCTCCTCACCCCCCCTCACAGGAGGGACCGCTCCTCACCCCCCCTCACAGGGGGGGACCGCTCCTCGCCCCCCTCACAGGGGGGACCGCTCCTCACGGGGAGGGGGGCTTGAATGACAGATCGTCACCCCTGCGAGGGTGTGTGGACCTGCCCTTGGTCAGGTGATCGGTGGAATGATTGCATTGGGGGGACCCTTGGGTGGCCGCATCAATGTCAGGGAGGGGCAGATGACAGTGGCCCACACACAACCTCCTCATTAATAACTTATTAGAGCGTGGCCTACCCCAAGCGGCCCACAAAGGAGTTCTAATATCTAAAGCCTTGATTATTTTGTAACTGGACCTGAGGATGCAGGAAATGTTAGTGTCTTTAATAATGAAGCAACCTGTTACGCCTGGCTCGTTCCCGTTGGGGCACTATCATACCAAATCTCCGGCCTCCTCTCCATTATGGAGTATCTATCTCCGGTTCCCGCTTTCTTCCTCAGTAGTGATTATACTCGAGTCACTCTGAGCAAGCAGAGCTGCAGCTAAAGTATAAGGGAAAGAGCAGGAGTCCTTGAGCATTGCTGTATCCTAGGTTCACATTGCGGTAGGGCAGTCCGTTTAGCGCATAGCGCTACGTACTGCGCTAACGCAATGTCCCAAAAGGGATCGCGTTTGCCGATCCCGCTAGCGCAGATACCCGAAACTAACTAACGGGACATCGCTAGCGCGTGTTCCGAAAATGGCATGCACTAGCGATGCGCTAGAGATCCGTTAGTACATTGCCGTCAATGGGTGCGCTAACGGATCCGTTGCATGGCGTTAATTGCGACAATTTCGCCATGTAACGGAGTCCGCTAGCGTTAATGCAATATGAACCTAAGTAATAAAGTTCTATAGCTTCATCTGCTGTGAATAGGATTGCACTGAATGACGTGAAATAATGAAGACTTTAGTGTTTGGGGTCTTTGAGGACATAGGGGCTGTGGTGGGTTTTCTTGTCTGTAGTGGTGACCACACAGCTGACCTGGTAGGACGTTTTTTGTCGGCTCTCCAGGGGATCTGGTACAATATCAGACAGCTGTAGCACATGTTTATGGTGTGCGGGGGCACTCCTGGGTTGTCAGGAAGGCTGTAGACTGTCTGCTGAATATCTGGACTGTGGCGGTCTGCTTCATAACAAAGTAACAAATGCAAATCTCATTAATTGTTGACACAACTGCGAAACTTGCTTTTATTTTTCCCCCACTCCAATGATCCACCGCTGATGCTCTGGAGGATCTCACGGACCTCTAGTGTACAAGCAGCCTGGCTGCATAGGTTACATGCCATCAGTGGCCACAATGGCCCAATGCCTGTATTATTGGCATCATGGCTCCCATTTGTCAGCTGATGGGCTGCAGCGGTTACCTGCTTGCCACTTGTAAATTATCCAAGGAAAGAAACACTTGACCCCTGCATTGACCTGGGCTGTTTACCTTTAGGCTTTTTTCACACAACAACTTGCATGTTATATGGACATCATCCGCGTTGCATACACTTTTTATTTATTTTTACGGACCCTTTGCTGTTACTTTTTTTTCTTTTTATACATCTAAATTTGACCTAAAACAGGTCCACAATATTGAGTGTCAGATTTTAATGGGCATATTCTATCAATAGAGCGAATTAAGGTGTCACATGCTGTTTTGTTTTTTTGTTTTAAATCTTGCCTCACCCATTTTTTAATCTCCATATCAAATGTTTCTCCATCCTCGGCTATTTTCTGGTAATTTGGCTTCAATGCCTTTGACACGTTTCTTCTTTCCATGAAATTATGGCTTTGTTTTGTAGGAGAAAACTGGTGTGATGCTTGTACCTATGTGAGTTCAGGTCTGTGTGCACCCAGGTACCACGTGGCATCGTTTCTAGACGTAATCTGCGTTGTGCTAATCTACAGATGAATCACATCATCTTATTTACTGACTGATCCTGTCCCTGGCGCCCCCTGTTGGTTAAGCGCCTGCACAGAACGTGTCTTGCTTAGCTGCGTTCTGAGGCTGTGTGCACACGTCAGGATTTCTGGCAGAAATTTTCCTGACAAAAACCTGACATTTCTGCCAGTAATCCGCATGCGTCTTTTTTGCGTTTTTTCACAAATGCATAGAATAGCGGGGAAAAACGCGAAAAAAAACCCGCAAAATTAATGAACATGCTGCTTATTTTACCGCGATGTGTTGTTTTTCGCGGAAAAAAATGCATCATGTGCACAAAACATGCAGAATGCATTCCAAATGATAGGATGCATATGTCTGCAGTTTCTAATGCGGTTTTATCGCGAAAAAACCTGAACGTGTGCACATACCCTGAGACTGCTTTCACTGATGATCGTCTGTGATTGCTAAAAATGATAGTGCTTTTCTCCTGGGTCACTGCTGCTCAGATGTGGTATTGCATAGCTGTGTGACCATATCATGTGAGTCCATACACCCAGCACAATCACAATTTATCTCCTACAGCCCCAGGCATGGCCTTATACACTGTAATAAACCCTCAGCTGTGTGAGCAGGGAAAGGTCAGGGTGGGTTTTTCAAGCAATGGATATTGCCTTGTTTTTTAATTCAATAACAACAAGCAGAGATAAAAAAAAATCATGAGGAATTGAAATGCAGACTATTTGGAAAGTTGCAGAACTTTTCCTTTTGTAGAGGTGTGTATGAACCTTACAAATGAGGAGTCCCCTGTTCAGGACCTTCACTTATTAGCCAAGGCAGTCATGTGAAAAGGGGTCTCTGGAGGTGCTGTGCTACACGACCTTTTATTACATGGTTGTACATTTTGTTTGAACAGACTGTTATAAAGGAAGCATTGTGCACAGGGAAAGGGCCTTGTGGTTGCTCGGGGTCCTGCGGGGATCCCCAGGGTCTCGGCAGCAGCACCTGCAGTGTTCACAGGTTCCTGCTGATGGGAAATCCGTTGAATGGTATTTTCATCACCTGCTCCGATCACTCACAGCGTTCACGTCACTGTATAACAATGGTGCACACCATTATCAGAAAGGCGGAACTAGGAGTTATCTGGGGCACAGACCCTTGTAAAGGGAGGAGGATGTACCGCTTCCTCCAATCACTTCTATGGGGATTCTGGGATCTGCTGGGAATGTGGTGCTTCCATAGGTGTGAGAAGTCACCCCCTCAATTTCCAACAGGAACACTAATCTATTGAAGATGAGCATGTGGCCTCTGACCTTACATCCTTAGACATTAATATGGAGTCGCCCCCGGATGTAATGGCTCCTGCTCTTCTGGGAAGGTTTTATACAAGGTTTTGGATGAGTCTGCGGGAATTTTTGCCCCTTCGTCCAGAAGGGCATTTGTGGGATCAGACCCTGATGTTGGGGGTCCGGACTTGCAATCTCTGGTGTTGCATTGGGCTTAGGCCTGAGTTCTGTGCAGTCACTCATGTCCTATCCCCTCCATGTCTGTATGGAGCTGGTGCACTGGGCACATTCATGGGGAACAGAAAAGGATGAACCCCCAAACTGTTCCCACAAAGCTGAAACTTGGAATTGTCCACAATGTCTTGTGCTGAAGGTCAAGAGCTAAAGGATCGAGGCCATCCCCTGATAACAGCCCATAGCATTATCCTCCTCCACTGTACAGCGGGCACAATGCACTCAGGAGGTAACGTCCTCCTGGCATTTTATATGTTGGGCATAAGTTATGGGGTGCAGGATGCACTTTCTGTAAGTAATTTCTGAGACGATGCCTCTTGTTTCTATACATGGAGCATGTGTTGCAAGGTACCACAGACCACTGGTGTGTCCACACTCGCAGCCTGGTAATCTCCATGACGCTACCCGTTAAGCCCGCTTGGGTTATCAGATGTTGGTGCAGCTTTAAGGAACTGGCTGAATTTAGCTTCATGCAAAGGTGAAACCGGTTGTAGAACTGTGAGAAACGCGGTTAATGATCTGCTGGGAATATCCCAGGGACTGGAAAGAAAGGGGTTCAGTGCTCCCAGTCGCGGCAAATTATAAAAATAGAGCCAGATTGTATCAAGCCGTGAAAAATGCACAAAGAACGCTGAAGCTGCACAGGGCCGCCAGCATAGGAGTGGGGAGGGGATGGGTGGAATATTAGAGGGGCTGTCTAAGCATGGCTGCTGTCTTGCAGAAACGGCTCCACCCTCGTCCATAGGTTGTGTCTGGTATTACAGCTCAGCTCCATTGAAATAAAGTAGGGTCGAGCTTCATTACTTCACACAACCTGTAGACAGATGTGATGTTGTTTTTGGAATAACTGTCATATTTTTCTCCATCTTGGAGCCCTTTTAAATGTCGCAACCTAGACCTTTATCGATGAATGAAACAAGTTGTGACTTATGTACGGAGCTGGAGGTTCTGCCTGTCGTCAATTAAGCATAATGTTTTCCTTTTTTTATTTGGTGGCATCTTGTCACTGCCGGGTAGTTTTCTTGCTGTTCGCCGTCTATTGGGTTTTGTTTTCATTAAACAGTCTGTGTTTTGGTATCAGGCGCGGGTCTGCCATTGTGCCAGGCCTGATCTATCATCAATGGGCAGGTGCCACTGGTCACATCCTGGTTGGAGGGCAGCACCCAGGCAAGTGCCAGGGCCCTGAGAAGGCAAAGGGACTCACTCACTGTCGGGGACACCGGTGGGCTTTGTGGGCTCAGTGCCAGGGCCTGTAAGTGGGCCACCCGCCTGCTTAGGGCCTCGATACTTTCCTCTCCCCATTCCTCCGCTGCGGCATCTTCCACGTCTCCTGACTCTGACATTTCAGGTCAAAGGGTGCGATGACGTGACTAGAGTGCTCTTTGAGCAGTCAGTGCAGAGAGCCAGAAGACAGCGACGCTGAAGTTCCCCGGAGCAGAGGCCGGAGAGGAGAGCATTTTTTTTTTTTTTTTTGTGGAGCATTAAATAAGGCCCGTTGTGTCCCATATATCGCTATCATATATGGGCCTATCGTATACTGTATGGAGAATTATATGGGGCTCATTATTCTGTATGGAGAATTATATTATCCGGTTTCTGAGCTATTGTAGAATTTACAATAAAACTCGTGTAATGTAAGAAGTTTAAATCTTTGGCATTGTACTATACCTATGTTTAAGGGGGTCTCTGAAAACGTACAAGAAGAAATGTTCTCTCTCCTCCCGTATTGCACGGTTATGTGCTGGGAACAAAGACACGGGGCTTTCTCATGTCCCATGACTCCATGTTTTAAAGATCTGATAAATCATTAACTTTATATTCCCTCTCAACGTTCTCACATGATGCATTTCTCTTCACGTATGGTCGTATTCTCAGGGGCTGCATACCGGCTGCGAGTTGTAATTTTGTTATGGTGGGGGAATAGCTGGAGACTGGTGATAAGTCCCAAACTTAAAGGGTTTGTTGTCCAGGACTTTAAAATTGTATTTTTAAGATTTATGGATCAGTGGGGTCCAACTCATGGGACCTCCACAATCAGCTGGTAGCATGTCCCATTGAAGTTAATGAGAGCTGAGAACGGCCACTTGCAGTGTAAAACTCTAACCATGGAGTTGCCTCTGCATTGCATTAAGAGGTTAATCTGGTGAAAGCCGATGCCAGTCACCTCTCAGTGCTTCACTTTGTCAGCATTTATACATTTAGGAATAAAACATGAGTGAGGTTTCAAGTTTCATTGCTCCCTGGACACTCCTGCAGGAATGGATCCCCTCCCTGTTTAGGCTACTTTCACACTCGCGTCGGTACGGGCCCGTCGCAGTGCGTCGGGCCGACGTACCGACGCATGCTGTGAAGTAAAAGCACAACGGGGGCAGCGGATGCAGTTTTTCAATGTATCCGCTGCCCCATTGTAAGGTTCGGGGAGGAGGGGGCGGAGTTCCAGGCGCGCATGTGCGGTCGGAAATGGCAGACAAGACGCACAAACGTTACATGTAGCGTTTTTGTGTGCCGATGGTCTGCCAAAACACGACGCATCCATCGCACGACGGATGCAACGTGTGGAAATCCGTTGCTAATGAAAGTCTATGGAGAAAAAACTGCGGGCAACTTTACAGGATGCGTTTTTTTTCCCTCCAAAACGACGCATTGCGCCAGAGGCCAAACGACGCTAGTGTGAAAGTAGCCTTAGACCCCCACCTTGTTCTCTGGCAGAGTCCTTCCCCTGTCAGGGTCACTGTTCCTGTAATCAGAATATATATCTATCTTTGCAGCATTTACTGTAGGAACGACTGCGTCTCTCTCATCAGCAACTACTGCTCAGGCGGGCCCCGGCACCTGCTATGGCGCTATGACTCTGATTGTGGTCTCACCGCTGTGTCACGAGTATATATTTTTGGCTCCAATGATGACTATGTAGAAGTGCTTGGTGGCTTCCGCAGACTTTGATACTGCTGTTATTCACTAATAAAAAAAAAAGCCCTTGGCACCACTGCTGGTCTTAACAATGGGTCGGATTTCTGGGATCAGTTTCCTGTTTTGGCAGTAATGAGCAAATATATACAGTACAGACCAAAAGTTTGGACACACCATCTCGTTTAAAGATTTTTCTGTATTTTCATGACTATGAAATTGTACATTCACACTGAAGGCATCAAAACTATGAATTAACACATGTGGAATTATATACTTAGCAAAAAAGTGTGAAACAACTGAAAATGTCTTATATTCTAGGTTCTTCAAAGTAGCCACCTTTTGCTTTGATGGCTGCTTTGCACACTCTTGGCATTCTCTTGATGAGCTTCAAGAGGTAGTCACCGGAAATGGTCTTCCAACAATCTTGAAGGAGTTCCCAGAGATGCTTACCACTTGTTGGCCCTTTTGCCTTCACTCTGCGGTCCAGCTCACCCCAAACCATCTCGATTGGGTTCAGGTCTGGTGACTGTGGAGGCCAGGTCATCTGGCGTAGCACCCCATCACTCTCCTTCTTGGTCAAATAGCCCTTACACAGCCTGGATGTGTGTTTGGGGTCATTGTCCTGTTGAAATATAAATGATGGTCCAACTAAACGCAAACCGGATGGAATAGCATGCCGCTGTAAGATGCTGTGGTAGCCATGCTGGTTCAGTATGCCTTCAATTTTGAATAAATCCCCAACAGTGTCTCCAGCAAAGCACCCCCACACCATCACACCTCCTCCTCTATGCTTCACGGTGGAAACCAGGCATGTAGAGTCCATCCGTTCACCTTTTCTGCGTCGCACAAAGACACGGTGGTTGGAACCAAAGATCTCAAATTTAGACTCATCAGACCAAAGCACAGATTTCCACTGGTCTAATGTCCATTCCTTGTTTTGTTTAGCCCAAGCAAGTCTCTTCTGCTTGTTGCCTGTCCTTAGCAGTAGTTTCCTAGCAGCTATTTTACCATGAAGGCCTGCCGCACAAAGTCTCCTCTTAAGGGCTTGTTTCCATTTGCGAGAAACACGTCCGTGTCTCGCATGTGGAAACGAAGCTCTGGTACCGGCACTCCGGAGTGGAGCGTGCGGCTCCATGTGTTCCTATGCGGCCGCACGCTCCGCTCTGGAGTGCTGGAGCCAGAGCTTCGTTTCCACATGCGAGACTCGGACATATATCTCGCAAGTGGAAAAAAGCCCTAACAGTTGTTGTAGAGATGTGTCTGCTGCTAGAACTCTGTGTGGCATTGACGAGGTCTCTAATCTGAGCTGCTGTTAACCTGCGATTTCCGAGGCTGGTGACTCGGATAAACTTATCCTCAAAAGCAGAGGTGACTCTTGGTCTTCCTTTCCTGGGGAGGTCCTCATGTCAGCCAGCTTCTTTGTAGCGCTTGATGGTTTTTGCCACTGCACTTGGGGACACTTTCAAAGTTTTCCCAATTTTTCAGACTGACTGACCTTCATTTCTTAAAGTAATGATGGCCACTCGTTTTTTCTTTACTTAGCTGCTTTTTTCTTGCTATAATACAAATTCTAACAGTCTATTCAGTAGGACTATCAGCTGTGTATCCACCAGACTTCTGCACAACACAACTGATGGTCCCAACCCCATTTATAAGGCAAGAAATCCCACTTACTAAACCTGACACAGCACACCTGTGAAGTGAAAACAATTCTCGGTGACTACCTCTTGAAGCTCATCAAGAGAATGCCAAGAGTGTGTAAATCAGTCATCAAAGCAAAAAGTGGCTACTTTAAAGAACCTAGAATATAAAACATACCGTATATACTCGAGTATAAGCTGAGATTTTCAGCCCACTTTTTTTTTTTTTTTTTTAGGCGGAAAGTACCCCTCTCGGCTCATAATCGAGTCATTGTCCCAGGGGGGAGCGGCGGCGGCTGTGACATACCTGCTCCTGGAGAGGTCCCTGCATCTCCGATGGTCTCCAGGCGCTGACAGCTTCTTCCAGCGTTGAGCGGTCTCATGGTACCGCTCATTACAGTAATGAATATGGATGTGACTCCCTCCCATAGGGGTGGAGCTGCATATTCAGTACTGTAATGAGCGGTACCAGTGACCGCTCAAAGCTGGAAGAGCTGCCGCGCCTGGAGATTCCATCAGAGAAGCTGCCAGGGACCGAGCAAGTGAGTATGAGGGGGAGCACTGAGATATTCACCTCTCCTCGTTCCACCGCCGGGCACAGTCTTCCACGTCATCTGCCTGTGACGCTCAGGTCAGAGGGTGTGATGACGTGGTTAGTGCGCGCCCTCTGAGCGTCAGTGCGGACGACGGGGAAGACACACCGGCGGTGGAACGGGGAAAGGTGACTATAGCAACTGCCGGGGGCCTGAGCGACGAGAGGTGTGCCTTTTTTTTTATTTATTTATTTTTTTTATCGCAGCAACAGCATATCGGGCATAAAAGTCTATGGAGCATCTTATGGGGCCATAATCAGCATTATATGGGGCAAATGTCTCTATGGAGAGTCTTATGGGGCCCATCATGAACTGTATGGAGCATTATATGGGGCTCCTGATTCAATATGGATATTCAAAAACACTTAACCTACTGATGTCTCAATTTTACTTTATTGGTATCTATTTTTATTTTTGACATTTACCGGTAGCTGCTGCATTTTCCATCCTAGGCTTATACTCGAGTCATTAAGTTTTCCCATTTTTTTGCGTCAAAATTAGGGGTCTCTGCTTATACTCGAGTATATACGGTAATTTCAGTAGTTTCACACTTGAGTACCGTATATACTTGAGTTTAAGCCGAGATTTTCAGTCCACTTTTTTGGGCTGAAAGTCCCCCTCTCGGCTTATACTCGAGTCATACCCAAGGGTCGGCAGGGGAGGGGGAGCGGGGCTGTCTATTTATGCTCACCTACTCCTGGCGCGGTCCCTGGCTGCGCCGGCAGCTTCTTCCTGTACTGAACGGTCACATGGTACCGCTCATTACAGCAATGAATATGCGGCTCTACCTCCCATAGGGGTGGAGCAGCATATTCATTACTGTAATGAGCGGTAACGGTGACCGCTCAGTACAGGATGAAGCTGCGGCGTCAGGGAAGTAGGGACTGCACAGCGCCAGGAGCAGGTGAGTATGACGGGGAGCGCAGCGCGATATTCATCTGCTCCTCGTTTCGGGCGCCGCTGCGTCATCTGCAGTGACGTTCAGGTCAGAGGGCGCGGTGACGTGGTTACTGCGCGCCCTCTGCCTGAACGTCAGTGCAGAAGACGCTGAAGATGGAGTGGCGCCGGAACAAGGAGCAGGTGAATATTGAAAGTGCCGGGGGCCTGAGCGACGGAGAGGTGAGGATGTGATTTTTTTTTTTTTTTTTTTAAAATCACAGCAACAGCAAATGGGGCAAGTGTCTGTATGGAGCATCTATGGGGCCATAACGTTTGTGCAGCACTATATGGAGCCATAACGTTTGTGCAGCACTATATGGGGCCATAACGTTTGTGCAGCACTATATGGGGCAAGTGTTTGTATGGAGCATCTATGGGGCAAGTGTTTGTATGGAGCATCTATGGGGCCATAACGTTTGTGCAGCGGGTAACTCACTCCGTTACCGCCGCTATTAACCCCGTGTGACCAAGGTTTAACTATTGATGCTGCCTATGCAGCGTCAATAGTAAAAGGATCTAATGTTAAAAGTAATTAAAAAAAAATCATTATATACTCACCTTCCGCCACCTTTCCCGCTCCTCGCGACGCTCCGGTAACTGCTTCATGCAAGCGGCAGTTTCCGGTGGCAAGGATGGTATGCGACGAGGACCTGCCATGACGTCACGGTCATGTGACAGCGACCTCATCACGGGTCCTGCGCTACCAACCCTGGGACCGGAAGCTGCTGAGTGCACCGCACACAGGCGACATGACTACAAGGGCTCCCTCAGAAGGTGAGTATGTTTATTTTTTAACCTGGGCTATATACTTCATGACTGGCCAATATACTACGTGGCTGGGCAATATACTGCGTGGCTCTGTGCTGTATACTACGTCACTGTGCAATATACTACGTAGCTCTGTGCTGTATACTACGTAGGCTGGGCAATATACTACATAGGCTGGGCAATATACTACGTGGACGTGCATATTCTAGAATACCCGATGCGTTAGAATGAATCGGGCCACCATCTAGTGTGTGTGTGTGTGTGTGTGTGTGTGTGTGTGTGTATATATGTATGTATATACAATGGTTGTAGAGGTCTTGGTGACCGCCATCTGCCTTGGTGTATGCATGTAATGGGGAGGTCACCTTGCTAGGTCCAATGCTATTGCGTTCTAAATCATGCTGACAACACACATTATGACAGATACTACTGTCTCCTTGTCTTTATCTCTAAATGATGCAGGCACAGAAGGTACTAGCTTACTGTTTCCCCGTATATGTTGTTGGCAGATGGTACTGACTTTCTCTTCTTGTAAATTGTGTTCTCCGATGGTACTGTATCTTTTCCTCTCCCTGTAAATGGTACAAGTACTGCCTCCTTTGTCTTCCTGTAAATGGTTCTGGCACAGATGGTATGGCCTCCTTCTCTTCCTGTAAATGATACATGCACAGATGGTACTGCCTCCTTGTATCTTCCTGTAAAAGGTTATGCCACAGATGGTTTAACCTCTGACTGTAAATAGTACAAGCACAGATGGTACGGCTTCTTTGCATCTTTCTGGAAATGTACAGGCACAGATGGTACCGCCTCCTTGTATCTTCCTGTAAATGCTACACAGACAGATGGTACTGCCTCCTTCTCTTCCTGTAAATGGTACAGGTACAGATGGTACTGCCTCCTTGCCTCTTCCCGGCAATGGTACAGGCACAGATGGTACTGCCTCCTTGCCTCTTCCCAGCAATGGTACAGGCACAAATGGTACTGCCTCCTTGCCTCTTCCCGTCAATGGCACAGGCACAGATGGTACTGCCTCCTTGCCTCTTCCTGGCAATGGTTCTGCCACAGATGGTACGGCCTCCTTGCATCTTCCTGGAAATGGTTCAAAGAAAGTATTACATCCTTGTTTCCTCCTGTAAACTGCAGAACAGATAGTGCTGCTTCTTTCATGGCGATCTGGGCTTGTACATTGAGTGACTTGTGTAGATGTACAGGCAATTATAGCCATATGTACCCCCCCCCCCCTGTCAGCATTATATCCATGAGAATAGACTGGTGTTTCAGCATCAGGTCCCACTCCTGGGATGGTGGGGGCCCTCTCCTCCATGTTGTCGATTCTGCTGGCATCTCTGAATTTGCTGGCAGCTTCAGAGAGCAGAAATGCTGACAGTTGGCACGCCACTGCTCCCCCAGTGATGTGAAATCCGATTAGCAGCCAGCAGCCGGCGGATTTTTATCTTCCCCGTTTGGTAGATTTGCAGAGGTTTAGGGACCTGGGAGCATTAGAGGCAGATTACTGTGAGGAGTCATTTACATGAAATGAATTTGGAATTAAGACCGGATCTTCTCTTGCAGCTTTGTTCTTGATGATTGACTTGTCCAATAAAGGGATGCCGCCGAGAACATCTCGCACTGGCTGTCGGGATGTTACCAATGTCGTCGACTGGTGCTCCCTTGGGGGTCAGCTTGGGAAAAAAACTTTCTGTAACGGGTCCCTTGCCGATATGCAAATTGCAATGTAGCAGTGGTTCATGTACTGTGAGCGTCTGTGCGTAATGACCCATAGGGACATATTCAGTTCACAGACACACATGAGATATATGGCAAGATTCAGCTCCTCCCAGCAGTGATTGAGTGGTCAGGAAATGGTTAAAGGGGTTGTGCAGCAGTTCTCATTTCCACATTGGGCCTCAAGAGACGCTGGTGGGATAGTTGTCGAAACAAATGTTATACCTGTATCCTATCATATGGTGGACGGGCGTCTATTACCTGCTCAGCAATAGAGACCCTGGTCCGCAGCCACATCAGTAGTCCCTGGATGCTGGACTGGAGCCCTGTATAAATGTGTGCAGTGAACTATGTATAGGTTTATTGTGTGACTAGTAATAATTTAACATCTGTCCTGAAGGCTGCAGGTCTCACCCAGGTGTTAATATGTATTATCCTGAGACAGCAGACTTCTGTCTCCAATTTCGCCAGGGGCCTAGCTAGGACCAGGAAGGAGAGGAAGCGCTTCACACCTTCGGCTCTTTGGAAGAGAGATGTCAATTACAGCCTGACACTATCTATCTTTGGGAAGCTTTACACAAAGAATCTCAGAGAAAATAGTATATTCATTGGGGGCGCGGCCGTGGTCCAATCAAAAACAAGCAATTAGAATATCAACTTGAGGGGCTGGTCTAGAAATCTGACCTCCAGGGTGACTCTATAAATTTGGCTTGTATACATTCAAAATTGTTCAGATTGAGGGTCTGCCTAGCTGATGTGATCCAGTCATTATTCACCCTTCTGTAAGTTTTCTCCTGTTTATTTTATACTGTTTTGCATACCTGTATGTCTTTTTATTACCATATTTTTATATTTTTTTACTGTAAGCACTGTACTTTTTGTATTAAAGCATAAAACTTTAACAGTTGAACCTTGTATGTTCTAAAGCAGAGGTCCCCAACTCCAGTCCTCAAGGCCCACCAACATGTCATGTTTTCAGGATTTCCTTTGCATTGCACAGGTGATGCAATTATTACCTGGGCAAGACTAAGGAAATCATGAAAACATGACATGTTGGTGGGCCTTGAGGACTGGAGTTGGGGACCCATGTTCTAAAGAACGCATAGCCTTAAAGTGTTTGACACTTATGAGTGGTAGACAGTATTAGTAATATCTCCGGGACTCATCGCCCGTGTGCGGTGAGTGGCGGCAGCATGTTTGAGCGGGTGTGTGGCCTGGGTCGGTGTTTGATTTATGCTCCCAATACAGCATAGGACAGAGATTGAATGCTGGACTGAGAGAGGGGAGATAGATTAACCCTTCCAGGCGTAACCCTTCCAGGTGCAACCACAAATCATGTGCTGAGAGCGGGTACGTGGCAAATTGGCAGCACGGAGTGAAATCTGTGACAGTCCCTTTTTAATGGATCACTGTGTGGTAAAAAAAAAAAAAAAATCTGCCCTTTAACCCCTTCATGACCGGGGGATTTTTCGTTTTTCCGTGTTCATTTTTCGCTCCCCTCCTTCCCAGAGCCATAACTTTTTTATTTTTCTGTCAATTTGGCCATGTGAGGGCTTATTTTTTGCGGGACGAGTTGTACTTTTGAACGACATCATTGGTTTTAGCATGTCGTGTACTAGAAAATGGGAAAAAAATTCCAAGTGCGGTGAAATTGCAAAAAAAGTGCAATCACACACTTGTTTTTTGTTTGGCTTTTTTGCTAGGTTCACTAAATGCTAAAAATGACCTGCCATTATGATTCTCCAGGTCATTACGAGTTCATAGACACCAAAAATAGGTTATTTTTTATCTAAGTGGTGAAAAAAAATTCCAAACTTTGCTAAAAAAAAAAAAAAAAAATTGCGCCATTTTCCGATACTCGTAGTGTCTCCATTTTTCATGATCTGGGGTCGGTTGAGGGCTTATTTTTTGCGTGCCGAGATGACGTTTTTAATGATAGCATTTCGGTGCAGATACGTTCTTTTGATCGCCCGTTATTGCATTTTAATGCAATGTCGTGGCGACCAAAAAAACGTAATTCTGGCGTTTCGAATTTTTTTCCCGCTACGCTGTTTAGCGATCAGGTTAATACTTTTTTTTAATTGATAGATCGGGCGATTCTGAGCGCGGCGATACCAAATATGCGTAGATTTGAGATTTTTTTTTATTGATTTATTTTGATTGGGGCGAAAGGGGGGTGATTTAAACTTTTATGTTTTTTTTTATTTTTTTCACATTTTTTTAAACTTTTTTTTTTTTTAACTTTTGCCATGCTTCAATAGCCTCCATGGGAGGCTAGAAGCAGGCACAGCACGATCGCCTCTGCTACATAGCAACGATCTGCTGATCGCTGCTATGTAGCAGAATTGCACGTGTGCTGTGAGCGCCGACCACAGGGTGGTGCTCACAGCGACGGGCGATCAGTAACCATAGAGGTCTCTAGGACCTCTATGGTTACCATCCAGACGCATCGCCGACCCCCGATCATGTGACGGGGGTCGGCGATGACGTCATTTCCGGCCGCCCGGCCGGAAGCGGTAGTTAAATGCCGCTGTCTGCGTTTGACAGCGGCATTTAACTAGTTAATAGGTGCGGGCAGATCGCGATTCTGCCCGCACCTATTACGGGCACATGTCAGCTGTTCAAAACAGCTGACATGTCCCGGCTTTGGTGCGGGCTCACCGCGGAGCCCTGCATCAAAGCAGGGGAGCCGGCATCGGACGGTATAGTACGTCCGATGCCGGTAAGGGGTTAACCCCTTCATGACCCAGCCTATTTTGACCTTAAAGACCTTGCCGTTTTTTGCAATTCTGACCAGTGTCCCTTTATGAGGTAATAACTCAGGAACGCTTCAATGGATCCTAGCGGTTCTGAGATTGTTTTTTCGTGACATATTGGGCTTCATGTTAGTGGTAAATTTAGGTCAATAAATTCTGTTTATTTGTGATAAAAACGGAAATTTGGCGAAAATTTTGAAAATTTCGCAATTTTCACATTTTGAATTGTTATTCTGTTAAACCAGAGAGTTATGTGACACAAAATAGTTAATAAATAACATTTCCCACACATCTACTTTACATCAGCACAATTTTGGAAACAAAATTTTTTTTTGCTAGGAAGTTATAAGGGTTAAAATTTGACCAGCGATTTCTCATTTTTACAACGAAATTTACAAAACCATTTTTTTTAGGGACCACCTCACATTTGAAGTCAGTTTGAGGGGTCTATATGGCTGAAAATACCCAAAAGTGACACCATTCTAAAAACTGCACCCCTCAAGGTGCACAAAACCACATTCAAGAAGTTTATTAACCCTTCATGTGCTTCACAGCAGCAGAAGCAACATGGAAGGAAAAAATGAACATTTAACTTTTTAGTCACAAAAATGATTTTTCAGCAACAATTTTTTTATTTTCCCAATGGTAAAAGGAGAAACTGAACCACGAAAGTTGTTGTCCAATTTGTCCTGAGTACGCTGATAACTCATATGTGGGGGTAAACCACTGTTTGGGCGCACGGCAGGGCTTGGAAGGGAAGGAGCGCCATTTGACTTTTTGAATGAAAAATTGGCTGCACTCTTTAGCGGACACCATGTCACGTTTGGAAAGCCCCCGTGTGCCTAAAAATTGGAGCTCCCCCACAAGTGACCCCATTTTGGAAACTAGACCCCCCAAGGAACTTATCTAGATGCCTAGTGAGCACTTTAAACCCTCAGGTGCTTCACAAATTGATCCATAAAAATGAAAAAGTACTTTTTTTTTCACAAAAAAATTATTTTCGCCTCAATTTTTTCATTTTCACATGGGCAATAGGATAAAATGGATCCTAAAATTTGTTGAGCAATTTCTCCCGAGTACGCCGATACCTCATATGTGGGGGTAAACCACTGTTTGGGCACACGGCAGGGCTCGGAAGGGAAGGCGCGCCTTTTGACTTTTTGAATGGAAAATTAGCTCCAATTGTTAGCGGACACCATGTCGCGTTTGGAGAGCGCCTGTGTGCCTATGCATTGGAGCTCCCCCACAAGTGACCCCATTTTGGAAACTAGACCCCCCAAGGAACTTATCTAGATGCCTAGTGAGCACTTTAAACCCTCAGGTGCTTCACAAATTGATCCGTAAAAATGAAAAAGTACTTTTTTTTTCACAAAAAAATTATTTTCGCCTCAATTTTTTCATTTTCACATGGGCAATAGGATAAAATGGATCCTAAAATTTGTTGAGCAATTTCTCCCGAGTACGCCGATACCTCATATGTGGGGGTAAACCACTGTTTGGGCACACGGCAGGGCTCGGAAGGGAAGGCGCGCCTTTTGACTTTTTGAATGGAAAATTAGCTCCAATTGTTAGCGGACACCATGTCGCGTTTGGAGAGCGCCTGTGTGCCTATGCATTGGAGCTCCCCCACAAGTGACCCCATTTTGGAAACTAGACCCCCCAAGGAACTTATCTAGATGCATACTGAGCACTTTAAACCCCCAGGTGCTTCACAGAAGTTTATAATGCAGAGCCATGAAAATGAAAAATTATTTTTTTTTTCTCAAAAATGATTTTTTAGCCTGGAATTTCCTATTTTGCCAATGGTAATAGGAGAAATTGGACCACAAATGTTGTTGTCCAGTTTGTCCTGAGTACGCAGATACCCCATATGTGGGGGTAAACCACTGTTTGGGCGCACGGCAGGGCTCAGAAGGGAAGGCACGCTATTTGGCTTTTTAAATGGAAAATTAGCTCCAATCATTAGCGGACACCATGTCGCGTTTGGAGAGCCCCTGTGTGCCTAAACATTGGAGATCCCCCACAAATGACCCCATTTTGGAAACTAGACCCCCAAAGGAACTAATCTAGATGTGTGGTGAGCACTTGAACCCTCAAGTGCTTTACAGAAGTTTATAACGCAGAGCCATGAAAATTAAAAAAAAAAATTCTTTTCTCAAAAATGATTTTTTAGCCCGCTATTTTTTATTTTCCCAAGGGTAACAGGAGAAATTTGACCCCAAAAGTTGTTGTCCAGTTTCTCCTGAGTACGCTGATACCCCATATGTGGGGGTAAACCACTGTTTAGGCACATGCTGGGGCTCGGAAGTGAAGTAGTGACGTTTTGAAATGCAGACTTTGATGGAATGCTCTGCGGGCGTCACGTTGCGTTTGCAGAGCCCCTGATGTGGCTAAACAGTAGAAACCCCCCACAAGTGACCCCATTTTGGAAACTAGACCCCGAAAGGAACTTATCTAGATGTGAGGTGAGCACTTTGAATTCCCAAGTGCTTCACAGAAGTTCATAACACAGAGCAGTGAAAATAATAAATACGTTTTCTTTCCTCAAAAATGATGTTTTAGCAAGCATTTTTTTTATTTTCACAAGGGTAACAGGAGAAATTGGACCCCAGTAATTGTTGCGCAGTTTGTCCTGAGTATGCTGGTACCCCATATGTGGGGGTAAACCACTGTTTGGGCGCACGTCGGGGCTCGGAAGTGAGGGAGCACCATTTGACTTTATGAATACAAGATTGGCTGGAATCAATGGTGGCGCCATGTTGCGTTTGGAAACCCCTCAATTCTACCTCCAACACTAACCCCAACACACCCCTAACCCTAATCCCAACTGTAGCCATAACCCTAATCACACCCCTAACCCCAACCCTAATTCCAACCCTAACCCTAAGGCTATGTGCCCACGTTGCGGATTCGTGTGAGATTTTTCAGCTTCATTTTTGAAAAATCCGCGGGTAAAGGGCACTGCGTTTTAGCTGCGGATTTACCGTGGATTTCCAGTGTTTTTTGTGCGGATTTCACCTGTGGATTCCTATTGAGGAACAGGTGTAAAACGCTGCGGAATCCGCACAAAGAATTGACATGCTGCGGAAAATACAACGCAGGATTTCCGCGTGGTATTTTCCGCACCATGGGCACAGCGGATTTGGTTTTTCATATGTTTACATGGAACTGCAAACCTGATGGAACACTGCTGCGAATCCGCAGCAAAATCCGCACCGTGTGCACATAGTCTAATTCTAAAGGTATGTGCACACGCTGCGGAAAACGCTGCAGATCCGCAGCAGTTTCCCATGAGTTTACAGTTCAATGTAAACCTATGGGAAACAAAAATCGCTGTGCACATGCTGCGGAAAAACTGCACGGAAATGCAGCGGTTTACATTCCACAGCATGTCACTTCTTTCTGCGGATTCTGCAGCGGTGTTACAACTGCTCCAATAGAAAATCGCAGTTGTAAAACCGCAGTGAAATGCGCAGAAAAACCGCGGTAAATCCGCGATAAATCCACAGCGGTTTAGCACTGCGGATTTATCAAATCCGCAGCGGAAAAATCCGCAGAGGAACAGAATACGTGTGCACATACCGAAACCCTAGCCCTAACCCTAGCCCTAACCCTAGCCCTAACCCTAACCCTATTCTAACCTTAGTGTAAAAAAAAAAAAAGTTCTTTATTTTTTTTATTGTCCCTACCTATGGGGGTGACAAAGGGGGGGGGGTCATTTACTATTTTTTTTTTTATTTTGATCACTGAGATAGGTTATCTCAGTGATCAAAACTCACTTTGGAACGAATCTGCCGGCCGGCAGATTCGGCGGGCGCACTGCACATGCGCCCGCCATTTTGGAAGATGGCGGCGCCCAGGAAAGAAGACGGACGGATCCTGGGAGGTAAGTATAAGGGGGGGGGGGGGGGGGGGGATCAGGGCACGGGGGGGCGTCGGAGCATGGGGGGGGGGGGTGGATCGTAACACGGGGGAGGGGGTGGATTGGAGCACGGGGTGGGGGATCGCTGTGCAGGGGAGTGGATCGGAGCACGGGGGGGTGATCGGAGTGCGGGGGGTTTGATCGGAGCACGGGGGGTGTGAATGGAGCACGGGGGGAGCAGACAGGAGGACGGGGGAGCGGAGCACAGGACGGAGGGGAGCGGACCACAGATCGGGGGGCTGGGGGGGGCGATCGGTGGGGTGGGGGCACATAAGTGTTTCCAGCCATGGCCGATGATATTGCAGCATCGGCCATGGCTGGATTGTAATATTTCACCAGTTTTTTTAGGTGAAATATTACAAATCGCTCTGACTGGCAGTTTCACTTTCAACAGCCAATCAGAGCGATCGTAGCCACGGGGGGGGTGAAGCCACCCCCCCTGGGCTAAACTACCACTCCCCCTGTCCCTGCAGATCGGGTGAAATGGGAGTTAACCCTTTCACCCGGCCTGCAGGGACGCGATCTTTCTGTGACACAGCATATGCGTCACAGGTCGGATTGGCACCGACTTTCATGACGCATACGCTGTCACAGGTCGGGAAGGGGTTAAGGCTTCACCTGCAAAGTGAGTGTGTTTACTCTCCATAGTATTATCCACCTGTTGTAGCTCTGACCTTGGTCGACCGTCTGAGCTTCTAAAACTGCAAACTAATGGAACTTCCCCTATCTGCATGCTTCCTCCTTCTGGGGGGGTAGCCGGGGCTCTACCACTGACTATTGAATTCTGACTATTACTAGGAGGGCAAATGTCGTGTATGATAATCATCTGTAGATTTAACAGATAGGTTTTTTGTTTTTCTCCTCAGGCTGCAGATCTGAGCAAACCCATAGACAAGCGGATCTACAAAGGGACACAGCCCACGTGTCATGACTTCAATCATCTCACCGCCACGGCCGAGAGTGTTTCTCTACTCGTCGGCTTCTCTGCTGGCCAGGTCCAACTCATAGACCCCATTAAGAAGGAGACCAGCAAGCTATTTAATGAAGAGGTAAATGTGGGGGATGGGAGACCCCATTTCCTCATGTAGGGCCTCCTTACTATGGCATTGCAGCGATGCCCTGTTGCTTTTTGTCGTCTTGGTGTGGACAATCCTCTATTATAAATTACAAATTGGGCAAATATTTCAGGGTCGTGCACATTAGTTTTGTTCCTACAGCTCCTATGTGTTTCCATGATAACAGACTACAAACTCAGCAGTCTGATGCTGCAGTCACGGACATTTTTTTTTTCTTTTTTCTTTTGCCTCCAACTTGTAAGGAAGTATGATGAAACTGCAGGTTTAGACAACACAGAACTTGTTTGTTACCTTGAAGACTCATTTATCTGCGCAGGAGCTGTAGAAACAACTTTTTTTTTTATATATATATATCAAGGTTGCTTAATTTTTTGCTTTTATTTGGAAAAAAAATATACATTCCCCCCCCTTTCTAATGAGCTAGGGCAGCATCGGGGTGAGTTTGACATCCCTGTGGGTGATTAGAAAAACTGGGTCCTTTGATGAAAGTAAATTAGACAGTCGCCCAACATTTTTATTAAATGTTATGTACACAGAAAACCTTTTTGGAACTTCAATGGGAAAGGATATGGTCTTGTCAGATTATGTTGCACCGTATGCGCTCTGTTGTATATTACATATTTCACGGCTAATTTTTATATATATATATTTTTTCTCTTGTCACCAACAGAGGCTAATAGACAAGTCCAGAGTAACTTCTGTAAAATGGGTCCCGGGCTCCGAAAGCCTCTTTCTCGTAGCTCATTCCAGCGGTAACATGTACTTGTATAATGTGGAGCACACGTGCGGCACCACAGCGCCCCATTACCAGCTACTCAAGCAAGGAGAAAGTTTTGCCGTTCATACATGCAAGAGCAAGTCCACCCGAAACCCTCTGCTGAAATGGACTGTGGGAGAGGGAGCCCTGAATGAATTTGGTTTTTCTCCGGATGGGAAATTCTTAGCCTGTGTGAGCCAAGATGGCTTCCTTCGAGTGTTTAACTTTGATTCTGTGGAGTTGCATGGTACTATGAAAAGCTACTTTGGAGGACTCCTATGTGTGTGTTGGAGCCCAGACGGGAAGTACATAGTGACTGGCGGAGAGGACGACTTGGTGACTGTCTGGTCCTTCGTCGACTGTCGTGTCATAGCCAGAGGTCAGGGACACAAATCTTGGGTCAGCGTGGTGGCATTCGACCCGAATACCACTAGTGTGGAAGAGACTGACCCCATGGAGTTCAGTGGAAGTGACGAAGATTTCCAAGAACTGATCAGCTTTGGTAGAGATCGAGCAAACAGTACGCAGTCGAGACTGTCCAAAAGGAACTCTACCGACAGTCGCCCAGTTAGTGTGACTTATAGATTTGGCTCGGTAGGCCAAGATACACAACTGTGCTTATGGGACCTTACTGAAGACATCCTTTTCCCTCACCAACCTCTGTCGAGAACGAGGACACATACCAATGTAATGAATGCCACAAGCCCACCTGCAGGAAGCGCCCCTGCCAACCCAGGAAGTAATGGAAACAGTATCACTACGCCAGGCAATGCCATACCTCCCCCTCTTCCAAGGTCCAACAGCCTTCCCCACTCGGCCGTGTCCAACACCGGCAGCAAAAGCAGTGTGGACAGCGCCAACGCATCTGGCGTCAGCAAGTTTGCCACCCTGTCTATCCACGACCGCAAGGAGAGACATCACGACAAAGACCACAAGAGGAACCACAGCATGGGACATATATCTAGCAAGAGTAGCGACAAACTGAACCTAGTTACAAAAAACAAAACGGACCCTGCTAAAACCTTGGGGACAGCGCTCTGTCCCAGGATGGAAGACGTCCCCTTGTTAGAGCCTCTTATCTGTAAAAAGATAGCACACGAAAGACTAACTGTGCTTATTTTTCTTGAAGACTGTATAGTCACTGCTTGTCAGGAAGGATTTATTTGCACATGGGCAAGGCCTGGTAAAGTGGTAAGTTTTAACCCTTAATGCTGCATCCAGATTAGAATTTCAGTGGTCATGTAGACCCGTCACTTGACTGCCGAGGAGACTGACACGTTGCTGAAGCAAAACCCATTAGCGGAAGATCATTACCCCCCCCCCCCCACCTGCTGAGCCTCTGCAATCTGATTGTTTATTGGTTGAGCCAGCAAATTGTCAGCCCCTGCGGTATGCCCGTGACGGGTCCATTCCAACCAGTGTGGGATAATGCTGACGTTTTCTTTCCATTTGCTGTAGAGCACTGTTTTCCAAAAAATATATATTAATCATTTTTGTTTCTTTTTATGACACATTTTGGTTACTGCATGTCATACCGGTTCGAATCATTTGAAATTTTTCAAATATCGTAGAAAAAAAATTTACTTGTAATAAGATTGAAGCCTATTGTGCCAACCAAAGCGAAGCAGAAAATAAAAATTATATATATATAAAAAAAATCCACCTTATTAACCGGAAGCACTGTACATTGTGTGAGCTACTAAATGTGTGACCACCTTTACCAATGTGCAGACGGAATGCCATATGGTGGGGGGCGTAGCAAGGCATGCAGATTACGGGGGGACGTGGCCCGGCTTACTAACGTGGAGGCACTTGTGAATGTACTGGTGAAGAAGGAAAAATACGTGTTTTTATTGAGGCAAAATGGACGCAAGTTTCTCCGATTCAGCTAACACCGTCTGTATTTCTGTAAATAAAACGGTTACCTTGATTTCTTTAGTATTCTTAATGTGTAACTCTTTTCTTATAACATCAGTGAAACAAAAACAATTCCATAGTAATAATTTGTTTTTGATTTTTCTATTTTTCTTTTCTACATTTTAATTATTTTTTTTGTAGCCCTTTTAATATTTGTCAGGGTCATAACTATACTGCGCTGCATCCTGGAATGTAAGGGGGCCAAAAGCCCAAGGGATACTATGAAATATCTGATAGATGGGAGCCCTGTAAGAGATTTTGTATTGTTTCCAATGATAAGGGGTGCAGCAGCTCGGATACCCACCTCACCAAACTGGTGCTGCAGGGGCTTTAGACTGACCCTAGTAATCCAGTTCGTTAAAGGGCTGACATCTGACGTTGGATCATTCCTCACTTATCTTGATCATGTATGACATGATGCCAAAGCTGTGCTGTGAGCTCACGTCTGGCTGCCATCCCCTGCTGATTCACTGTCTGTACGAAGCATACTCACATGGGTTTTGGGGGTATAGTGTAGAGTTTGACCACTTATAAATGTTCCAAAAATCTATGTATGTGATGGGGTGGGAGAGGATATGCCTTCTAGGAGTCAGAGTAGTAGCTTTGTGTGTCTGTAGCATAAGATGTCAAGATCAGCCCCCAAAAAAACTCAGCGAGGAAAGAATTGCGGAGCTTCAGGCGCGGTGTTAAAGCCCCCTGAGCACAAATTGACGTTTTATTATTTTATTGACATCTGTCTTAAAAGTAAACAGGGCCAAAACACAGGTTTGTTTTACTTTTCTAAAAAAAGGTAATTTCTTATTTAAAAAAAAAAAAATTCTACTGGAAAGGACCTTTTTAGTTAATTTGTTTTATAAGCTAACAACCTGACTGGTTGTTGGGCAAGTGACGTTTTGTCCCCAGTGTGTATTTTATTGTTGTGCCGTCCCAGATTTGCACATCTGATTGCTAAATTGACTAAAGACTAGACTATACTGACTGAGGATAATTGTCCTTTTTTATTTTGTGGGGGGGGGGGGAGGGGGTCAATTTACAAATTTTCTTTTTCCCCTTCTTCCCCCCCCATCATGTACTTTTGTGGCATATCCATAGGACGTCAGGGCCCATGCCACTATCTTTCAAAGCTTAGCCGAGGAAGCATGCAACCTCTTTCTATTTCTGAAGTCCCGTAAAAGTGTATAGGGCCACTAACCAAACATAGGGGTCTATTCTTTAAGGGGCCACTGACTGCATTATTTACAGTTTGTCCCGTGCCGTTGATTGGGCGAGTATTTGTTGCCTTTACGTTTTTGATTACCTATTAATCTTGGAATATTTATACAAGAGGTAATCAGTAGGAACGACTTTTTAAGGTTTTACTTAAATGTGTTTTTTTTCCCTACATAAATATTAGAACATAAATTTTCTTTTGATGTAAATTTTCAATTAACTATCCCTGCTGTAATAACACACTGACCTTTCTGGAGTAAATCATATCCGCAGCCACCATAGACATTCGTATGACTTTTGAGGCTGTTGTGATTTGGAGGAGAAGTCTCTTTTGCTTTGGGGGGCCATTGTGACTTGTCACAATAGGGCCACATACATCTGAAACCAGTCTCACCTCGTGATAAGTTAGCATCTTTAATTGGGCACCAACCCGCACCCATCGTCACATCACCACCATGGTATACGATTTGTGTTTGGGACCTGCTTTGGCAACAGCTCTTCCTTCACGTTCTCTACTCTGGTGTCCACTCCCTGGCAGCGCTGATTGACCTCTTTCGTAGACCACCGGGATAAATGGCGTCTTTATGGTCTGTGTATAAAATGTTAAAGGATAGTGTGCTGGGGGGTTGGAAATGTTGGTTGGTTAAAAAAAAATGTAAGTATTCTGCAGCTAAATTGCTTCAAGAAACAACAACAAAAAAAATTTCAAATGTTTCTGAGATGAGTATGCAGTACCAAAAAAATGGTGCAGATGTAGAGTATAGCGGTGTCGGACCCGGACAGGTAAGTGCCGTGTAAATAACCACCTGAACTAAATGCATAAATGAATGAACTCTTGTAATTGAGGGGACGGAGCATGAATGGGGTCCTCATTGTGATGCAGTCATGCTCCGTCTCCTCTGAGTTTCGGAGCTTCCTTTAATTGTAGACAGCACTGTATGTCAAGTTCTTCTTGGTTAGAACAGATTTATCTGCTCCTGTAATATCAGGTAAAATGGAGTAAAGTAGTGTCTGTTTATCATGGATTTTTTATTTTTTTTTATAGTGATGTGTGACTTGAAGGAATTGTCTGCGTCAGCTAAATCAGGTGGAGGTCTAGCGAGCCTCTTAAAATACAGCTTAAGCTTTTTCTGGAGGCAGCAAAGGATAAATGGGGGGTTACCTCGGTGATGTATAGTTTCCAAGATTTAATTCAGTATTTCATGTAAATCTGTTTTAAGGAGTTGTCCAGGATTAAAGTGTCGTCTTGCAGAAATGGCAGCATACCTTACCATGGGTTGTCTTCTCCATTGATGATGATTTTATTTTAAAAGTGCTAACCTTCTGCAGCACTTTACATTCTAGAGGGGACTTGTGCAGACAATAGACATTACAGCATAACAATAAGTACATAGATCAAAACCGATACCAGGAGGAATGAGGGCCCTGCTCGCAAGCTTACAATCTGAGGAAAAAGGGGAGACACGAGAGGTGGATGGTAACAATTGCTATCTTTGTTTGGACCAGCAATAGTGTAAGGCTCAGGTGTTCATGTAAAGCTGCATGAACCAGTTAACTGCCTAAGTATGTAGCAGTACAGACACAGAGGGCTATTAACTGCATAAAGTGTATGAGAACATGGTGCGAGGAACCTGATTGTTTTTTTTGTTTTTTTTTTTAATGGGCCACACAGGGATAGTTAGGTTAATGCGTTGAGGAGGTAGGCCAGTCTGAACAAATGCGTTTTTACGGCATGCTTAAAGGGAATCTGTCACCCCAAAAATGGCCTATAATCTAAGGCCACTGGCATCAGGGGCTTATCTACAGCATTCTGTAATGCTGTAGATAAGCCCCCGATGTATCCTGAAAGATAAGAAAAACAGGTTATACTCACCCAGGGGTGTTCCCGCTGCGGTCTGGTCCAATGGGCGTCGCGGTCCGGGTCCAGCGCCTCCCATCTTCATACGATGACGTCCTCTTGTCTTCCTGCTGCTGCACCTGCGCAGGCGTACTTTGTCTGCCCTGTTAAGGGCAGAGCAAAGTACTGTAGTGCGCAGGCCCTCTCTGACCTTGCCCAGTGCCTGCAGTACTTTGCCCTCAACAGGGCAGACAAAGTACACCTGTGCAGGAGCGGCGGCAGGAAGACTAGAAGAGGACATCATCTGATGAAGATGGGAGGCCCTGGACCATGACGCCCATCGGACCAGACCGCAGCAGGACCCCTTTTGGGGGAGTATGATATAACCTGTCTTTCTTATCTTTCAGGATACATCGGGGGCTTATCTACAGCATTACAGAATGCTGTAGATAAGCCCCTGATGCCGGTGGCCTTAGTTTATAGGCCATTTTTGGGGTGACAGATTACCTTTAAAACTGTGGGGAGTAATTATATTAACCTAGGTAGTGCATTCCAAAGAATCGGCGCAGCACATGTAAAGTCTTGGAGACGGGAGTGGGAGGTTCTGATTGAGGATGCTAACCTGAGGTCATTATTGGAGCGGAGGGCACGGGTAGGGTGGTAGACTGAGACCAGAGAGGAGATGTAGGGTGGTGCTGAGCCATGGAGAGCTTTGTGGATGAGGGTAGTAGTTTTGTACTGGATTCTGGAGTGGATGGGTAGCCAGTGTAATGACTGGCACAAGGTAGAGGCATTGGTATGATTGGTGAGGAATATGATCCTGGCTGCTGCATCCAGGACATATTGGAGAGGGGAGAGTTTGGTAAGAGGGAGGCCGATTAGTAGAGAGTTACAGTAGTCAAGACGAGAATGAGTAAGAGAAATGGTAAGTTTTTGCAGTGTTGAATGTAAGAAAAGGTCGAATTCTGGAAATGTTGTTGAGGTGCAGATAAGAAGAGCGAGCCAGTGATCGGATGTGGGGGGTGAATGAAAGCTCGGAATCAAGTATGACCCCAAGGCAGCGGGCATGATGCTTGGGAGTAATGGTGGAACCACACACGGCGATGACAATGTCAGGCAAAGGCAGGTTAGTAGAGGGAGAAAACACGAGGAGTTCAGTTTTTCACAGGTTCAGTTTCAGATAGAGCAGTGTTCCCCAACTCCGGTCCTCAAGAGCCACCAACAGGTGCATGTATTGCACAGGTGATTGAATGCTTGCCTGTCCAGGTGATGCAATTATCGCCCGATGCAATATTAAGGAAATCCTGAAAACATAACCTGTTGGTGGCTCTTGAGGATCGAAGTTGGGGAACACTGCGATAGAGGGAGGACAATCACTGGTGTTTTCGAAAAAGGCAGGTGTGATTTCAGGGGAATAAGTGTATAATTGGGTGTCATCAGCATAGAGATGATACTGGAAACCAAATCTACTGATTGTCTAATAGGGGTCGTATACAAAGAAGAGGGGGCCTAGGATTGATCCTTGAGGAACCCCAACAGTAAGGGGAAGGTGAGAGGAGGAACCAGCAAAAGATACAGTGAAGGATCGGTCCGAGAGATGGGAGGAGAACCAGGAGAGAACGGTGTCCTTAAAGGGGCTCTGTCACCTGAATTTGGCGGGCTATGTAAATGCCCTGTGTCCGGTCCAATGGGCGGTGTTTCCTCTTCTTTCATTCACCCCTTCCTTTCCCGCTGTCCGCAATATTTTCTTGAATTTGAGCAGGTGACAGAGTCCCTTTAAGGCAGATGGAGCAGAGCATAGTGAGGAGGAGCTGATGATCCACAGTGTCGAATGCTGCAGAGAGATCCAAGAGAATTAGCATGGAGTAGTGACCATTAGATTTAGCTGTTAGTAGGTCATTAGAGACTCTAGCGAGTGCAGTTTCAGTAGAGTGTAAAGAGCGGAAACCAGATTGAAGAGGGTCGAGAAGAGTTATCTGAGAGATGGCGAGTTAGACTGGTGTGGACCAGGCGTTTGAAGAGTTTAGAGATGAAGATTAGAGACTGGTCTATAGTTAGCGGGACAGTTTTGGTCAAGGGACGGTTTTTAAGTAATGGATATATGATGGCATGCTTAAATGAGGGAAAGATACCGGAAGAGAGCGAGAGGTTGAATATTTGTTAGGTGAGAGGTGACAGCAGGGAAAAGGAACTGGAGATATGATGGAATGGGGTTAATAGTTCAAGTGGTTGGGTGAGAAGATGCAAGGAGCCTGATTACTTCTTCTGTGACTGGTTCAAAGTCAGAGAGTGAACTAGATGCAGTGGGGGAGGAGAGTGCATGGTATGAAGGGATTGGGAGATAATTTCCTGTCTGATATGGTTGGTTTTGTTTCTTTGAAGTAATTGGACAGATCGTCAGCACGGAGATCTGTGGTTGGGGCCTTCACTCTTGGGTTGAGTAGGGAATGAAAAGTGTCAGAAGTTTAGGGTTATTGGACAGTGAGGTGATGAGGGAGTTGAAATAGGTTTGGAGAGGTGAAGGGTAGAGTTGTATGTTTTAAGCATAAACTTATAATAGATGAAATCTTCGGGTAGATTGGATTTTCTCCAGACATTCGGCGCACCTGGAGCACCGCTGCAGGAAACGTGTTTGCAGCGTGTGCCATGGTTGTCTGTGGTTTGTGCTGAGTTGTTCATGTATAGGAGGTGCAGTTTCATCCAGGGCACTTTGCAGGGTTTCATTGTAATGGTTTAGTGCAGAAACAGGACATGAGGGAGGATAGAGGGGCCAATGATGACTGCAAGTTCTTCATAAGTTTCTGGGTGTTACAGAAACATACAGGCCATTAGGTGTAGAAAGTGGGGGTGACCTGAGCAGGATGGCAGTTCTTGATAGAGAATGAAAGAAGGTTGTGGTCAGAAAGCGGGGGAGGGGAGTTTGTGAAATCATCCACTGAGCAAAGCTGAGACAAGACCAAGTTGAGGGAGTTTCCGTCTTTATGCGTTGGAGAAGTGAGTATGATGCGAGAGGCTGAAAGATGAGGATAGAGATAAAAGGTGAGAAGCAGATGGGGAGAGGGGGAAAAGCAATGGGTATATTGAAATCACCCATGATGAGGGTGGGGATGTCACAGAAGAGAAAATGTGGAAGCCAGGTAGCAAAGTGATCCAGCAACTGATGAGAGGGGCCGGGAGGACGATACACCACCGCAACTCGCATGGAGAAGGGGATGTAGAGTCTGACAGCATGGACCTCAAAAGAAGGGAAGACAGTGATGGTACTTGGGGGGGGGGGGGGGGGGTAAGAGACAGAAGGTTAAGAGAATTAGAAAAGAAGTAGTCCTGGATGAAGGGGAGTATATTACACACTAAGTGAGAATTCCAAAGGGCACAATTAAGAGACAGAAGGCATGCAGCGAATATTAATAAGGCTAGAGGGGTTTCTGAGTGTAGCAAGTTGGGAGGTTTGACTTGCCATAACATGGGGGGCCGGGGTTGGGAGAGATGTCTCCTGTGACTAGGAGGAGGATAAACAGTGAGCAGATGGTTAAGTGATTTGTGAGAGCGTCTCATGTGTTGGGTGGTGGGACCGAATGGATCGGCGTTGTTTAGCAATGTGAACAGAGCGCGAGTGCTATACATAGAGGAAAGGACAGAGTGGCTGATATGGATGGAGTGTAAAGAGTTAATGCAAAGGCGGTGAATGTGAGTGAATGCAGCAGCCAGGATATAGATTATACAAATGCATATGGTGAATATTTGTTGTGTTCCAAAATGTACAGGGAATAGAAATTTTCTTACCTGCCTCCTGCCATGTTATAACTGCCAGTACTTTGATAAATGTACTTAAATTAAATGTGCATAAATGCCCTCCACAAAAAAAACGCTTCCTTAGATTGTCTCATGGGGACAATGCTTTCTATAATACTGGACTTCCTTTATGGCAGCCAAGGCTCAGACTAAGTTTGTAAGTTCTGTTTACCCACATCCAGTCAGAGCACCTTGATTTCCTTGTCGGAATTCATATAGCAAAAGTTGGGAATGGCTGTTTTCTTTGAGGGGAGCTGAGTATCGCCATCTGTTACCAGAACATCCAGTATGATGAAACTATGGAGTGTACCACACAAATTCTGCACGAACAGAAACGACTATCACTGATACAGATGATCACTGCACAGTGCCTGTTATACAGTTCAGCGTCCTGATTGTATACTTGTTACTGAGGAGACTATAGACAGAAAGATAATTGTCAGCTCAGCAAGCAGAGATGATGGTGGCTCTAGATGCCCATATGCTGCTTTGCCGATGTAGTAAGGTGTTGATGGCTCTTAGAGGAGGAATGACCTGCAGCGTGGAATCGAGGTGGAGGGGTAAGGAAAACTGGAATGAGTGCTCTCTGTATAAGAGAAGTGCAGAGCGTGATGGATGGTGAGGTAGAGGGCAAGTCTGAGAAACATTTCACTGGATTGCTTCTACAATCAGCACAATTAAGCTGGAGAAGCAGGAATTGCAGACTTTCCTATTGGTGGAGAGAGTGGGTCTTGCGACTGTAAGGGGACTCGTTAGGCCTGCCTGTGGGAGGAGCAGGGGGACTGGCAGGTGTGCCTGTGGGGCGGTGGTTTGGGGGTCATGGGTGGGACTCGCGGGGTCTGCCTGTGGTGAGAATTTTCTCAAAGTTCTGGCAGCAGTAAAACATCTCTGGAAAAATTATATAAAATAGTATCACCATTTATAATCACCAAATTGGCTGGATGGAGATGCTATATTGAGGTAGATCTGGAGAGGGGCAATGTACTCCTAGATGATCCCTGAGCACATTCATTTATACTGTATATTCAATGCTTCCCCGTGCTTACGCCTGATGTAATCTATAGTGAGCAGATCCTGACTCATGAAGCCTGCCCACATGCCTAATGCAGAGACAAAGAAAGCATTGCAGTAGATGAACCTGCTGATGGCACATTAGAATAGGCCCCATGTAAGACTCCGGGACCGGATGATATTTTAACTGTTGTTTCTTTACTTTCCTGTTCACATAGTGGTACGAGGGCCTGTTTTGTAGCAGCATGGGTTGTAGTTTTGATGAGTCTTGATTTTTATGGAGGTGCAGTAAAAATGACCTAGAAGACAATGGATAATTACTTTTCTTTTCCCCCATATTTAAAGGGAATTGGTTGCCACATTTTTACTAGTGGAATAAGTACTCGCTAGAACTTCTTCTCGATAGAAACATATGTGCCAGTCGTGTGATGTCCAACGTAGAACAGAGTGGATGGATTCCTGGAGGACTTGTCACCAGCTCTAAGGTGGCCAGTTTTTGCTCTTATTTTATTCCCATCTCCAAGATCCTATCCCAATATGTAGTAGATGTAATAATATTAGCAGTTCTCTCCACTTAGAAATGTAGTATAGTTCTTCTGATTTGCTACGTTGCTAACCCCATGTGCAGGGCATTGCAGTAGTTTAGGAGGTTTCCATGGGCATTTAAGCTACTGCAATGCCCTGTACATGGGGTAAGCGACATGGCTAATCAAATGAACTATACTACATTTCTAATTGGAGGTATTTGCTAATATTACTACACCTACTACATATTGGGATAGGATCTTTTGGAGATGGGAATACCCCTTTAAATCCGCCATATGGTTCCAAAGATGGAGGGGCTTTTTTATTTACCACTAATTTACCGAGTGAGTGTGGCTCACAGGGTAATTATGCAAAGCAGCCTAAAGACAACCCCCCAGAAAAAGATCCTGTGACACACCCCCTTAGTGAAGGCTGCATAAAATGATTACTTATAATAAGTCTCAAATTTCATGAACCATAAAGTGGATTTATACTTTCTTTTTTTTTTCAATATACCGTAAGTAAAAACTGGCCACTAAGTATCTGATTGAATATTTGTTTTAGAATTTAATATTTCTGAAGTCTGTTAACACAAATGTTTTTGGATTAATTTTTTTTTTGTTTAATTAAAAAAATGCTTTGTCCACAGGGTTTAATATCATCCCAAAACCAAGCGAATTCTCCAAGTGGAACAGTAGTATAGCCATGACACTACCGCTAGCGAGACACACACTACAGGAGCAGACGTAAGGACAGAGGACCCCGGCGCTGCCCTTCAGCCGCGGAGCGTCAGGGTAGAACGTGAGCAGGACGAATAGACTGATTTCTCTTAAATAAAAAAAAAAAAATATATACAGGAAAAAAAAAATCACACAAATGACAGGATATACTTGGCAGAGAATTTCTCTCGGCTCGGTCTTTAGCTCTCACAACTACTCACCCTGAAGTATATATATGTATGTGTGTATATAAGAATCTCCACAACTTCCTTAGCCGTTACAGTGGAACTCTATACTAGTCCATTCATTCCTCTCTGCTTTATACTTTTCAACTTTAATGTAATTTAATCTTTATAAATGTAAAATAAAGTCTGCTTATTGAAAACCCCCAGTAACTTTTTTTTAATTATTAGATGGTTATTACAAATTCACCATTGTGTGTATTGCACTGATTTTTTTCCCCCCCCTTTTATTTTGACCTACAATGGTTTAGAAGAGAATCTGAAATGCACTTGATACGAACGCAGTCATTATCTCCGGTGACTTTAAAATGTAATTTCCCAAACCCCCAGGAAGATGGAAGCTGCAATTTATAGTTTATTAAAAAATTTTTTTATTAAAGTTTGCACTTAAATAGTTAAATGGAGGTTCAGAATTTTTAGTTTGTAATAAAAAAATAGATTTTTTTTTTTTAAAAAAAAAAAGCAAATTCCCAGGTGAAAAAGGACACTTGTTGTGCAGATAAATATCCTTTGTATCTTATTAAACATTTATTTTAATATTGTGGTTTCTAATGCCTCTGTATTATATGTATAAATAATGTAATTGAGTGGTGGGCTCCGGGGGATTTTGATCATTACACTAGTCATTTTCATTATATGAAAATAGTGATTTCTAATTAAAAGATACATATTAATATTAAAAGTTTTCCGTTTTTTTGTTCAGATGATATTCACTGTGCTCTCAGCTCTAATAAATGTATTTTACCGTTGTGCTGCACTGTTCATGCCCTCTGGAGGCGACCATCTTTATTACTTTTTAGACGACAGGATGCCTCTTGACAGAAAGCGGAAGAAAATTTCTTAAAAAGGTGTCTGCTCCTATACTACTCATTAAAGGGAACCTGTCACCCCCAAAAGCGATGGTGAGGTAAGCTCACCGTCATCAAGGGCTTATCTACAGCATTCTGTAATGCTGTAGATAAGCTGCCGATGTTACCTGAAAGATGAGAAATAGAGGTTAGATTATACTCACCCAGGGGCGGTCCCGCTCCAATGGGTGTCTCAGGTCCGGTCCGGCGCTTCCCATCTTCATTCCATGACATCCTCTTCTGGTCTTCATGCTCCGGCACAGGCGTATTTTGCCCTGTTGAGGGCAGTGCGCAGGCGCTGGAAAGGTCAGAGGCCCGGCGCCTGCGCACTGCAGTACTTTGCTCTGCCCTCAACAGACCAGAAGAGGACATCATGGAATGAAGATAGGAGGTGCCGGAGCAGACCTGAGACACCCATTTGACAGGACCGCCCCTGTGTGAGTATAATCTAACCTCTTTTTCTCCTCTTTCAGGTAACGTCGGGGGATTATCTACAGAATTACAGAATGCTGTAGATAAGCCCCTGATGACTGTGAGCATTTTGGGGGTGACAGGTTCCCTTTGATAATGGAAGTAGAGGGTGGAATAAATTTAAGAGAAATCTATGCTTGACTCCTGGTTCTGCTTTCCTCCCAACAGAACAGTGTTTGTTTAGGTTGGACAAAATTATGATGTGTCGTCTTTAGGATTGATAGGGCTTCGCCTTCCGGGACCCTCACAAATTTTTAGTAATCAAGGGTCAGCGGCACAGTGTCCTGCTCACTGGCTACCTGCAGCAATTAAAGGGTTCCTCCAGCATTACTAACCTCTGCGTCGGGTGGTGAGTGCCGCTAGATTCGACTCCCTGTGAAATTGAAAGCAGATGTATAGTCAGCTCTATGGGCTGTAGATAAAATCTTTCAGAGTATAAGACATTTTGCAAAGTCACTGTAGACTACTGCCCCCTACACATGGAGCTGTCTGAATGGATGCGACTTTGGAAATAAATATCAGATCTGCACCTGTCTGAAATCCTCTCTTGGTTTTCGATTAGAAATACCAACGCAAAAACACTGACCAAATTACACACGTGTGGATGAAGCTCTAGCCTGTACCGAGGTGCTGCCCCCCAGCAGAGCCTGTATGCTGAGGGACGGACTCCTAGAGGTTTGTAAGATTACAAATTTGTTTTTTTATTTTACTATTTGTATCAAAAACAACATGAATGGTCACAATAATATTCATATTTAATTAAAAAACAATATCACTGCACTGGTGAAGCGAATTATGGACGGCAGAGATTGTAGAAGAATTAATACAATTTTTCTGATCAGTTTGTGAAGTGCAAATTGAGCTGAATTGTTTTATTTAACCCTGAAAACAGAACCAGAGCGAGGGTAGATGGGCAGGGCGCTGATCACAGGGATTGATTATATTTTGGCTGCTGTAGCGACAGCTTTGTATTTCTTCTCCGGCTCGGATAAAGGCACGGGGTTTACATTAAGTGTCTGTGTGTGGTGAGATCAGAATCCTCCTCCTTTTCTCTCTAGGGAAGGTAAGTGATACGGCTTCATCATCGACTTCCCATGCTGGTGGATGTCAAACTGTTAACACATGACGTATAAGATTATAACCCCCGAGCAAAGACACTACAGTCACAAAAATGAGAACTCCGAAGATGTCGACTTTACCTTAGTGTCTATGTATTTTACGCTTGGGATTATTGGAAGTTTTCCTCCGTTTCCAGGAGTGGGGAAAACGGACTGAAACTTGAGTGTGGAGAAGGGTACAGTCCTTGATATGCTCGGCACGTTAAGTTTTGGCAGCTCCATTGGAAAGGTAGGTCCGTGGTGCTGGAAGGCAAGTTCTGGGTGCGGCTTCATGATCTGCTTTAAAAAAAAAAAAAAAAATATTACTAGATTTATAAATAATCTATAATGTCAAACTCCTAATATCTATAATTGAACCATTTTCAAGATCTCTGCTTGCCGTCACAAAAAGTAAAGAGGAATGCATCTACAATATGCTAAATATTAAAGCTACGGGTGCTGAGCTCCCAAACTGGATTATTTAAAGGATTCTCCCAAAATATGGAAATTGTCTCTTCAGAGAGGAAGAGGACTAGAAATCTAGTGCCACCTCTTGGAAGTAGCAATCCTAACAGTCAATGTCAACCCTTTAACGAGCCTTGTCACACGACTTAGGATAATAGCCAAACCAGATCTCAATTTGCAGACACTGTGTTTCGGGGGTACTGCCCCTCATCAGTGCAAAGTGGAGATCTGGTTTGGCTGATTGAGAGGTATCCGACTGATATCCAAGAAGTATCGTTTCACCTTGCGAAATAGTGAGTCATCCACAGATTAAGGCCGGGATCACACATGTGAGAAGCACGACCCTGCCTCCTGCACTCCAGAGCGGAGCGTGCAACCGCATAGCAATACATGGAGCCGCACGCTCTGCTCCTGAGTGACGATAGCAGTGCCAGGGATTAACATGCGAGACTCGGACGTATTTCTCGCATGTTTGATCCCGGCCTATAAGGTAACTTACTGATTTCTGGGGTCTGAACGCTGACTTTGGAGCAGAGATCGAGCACACCCGCTTCATTCAAGACCAATAGTGTATAACGCTCTTTTTCGGGAATAACCCTTTATTATAGTTACAGGAAAGTGAGATTAGATTGGTGAGGGTCTGACTCACTACAAGGAGCTTTTGATGTTGGCCTCATCCGTGTCTACATTGCTCAGTCTACTCAGTTGCAATGTATTGCAGTGAATGAGAAAACAGCTAATTGGTGGCGAGAGACCCATACTGATCATAACCGTTCACATTCTAAACATGGAAGAATCCTTTATTTGTGATACACAGCTCCAAAGCCGCTGCATAGACAAAGGCTAAAATAAAAAAAACACAATGCTGCGAAAGCATGAAAAATCCCATAGACTAGTGATAAAAAAAAAAAAAAGTTTACCTGCCTTCGGCCCTGTCCTGCGATCCGCATCAGATAATTCATAGAGGCCGCAGTGTTTGACTTCTCGGCTAGTCCTAACTTACGAGGTAGGGAATGCTTCTCTAGTGTCCTGAAATAAGGAGAGGCGTCAGCTATGGCATCCGGACAGGACGGACTAATCTGGGTACACTACCTGGGCTCCTCAAAATAGGGATGCTGGAGGGCTTTCATGGCGCTGAATCTGTCGTCAGGGTCATATTCCAGCATGGCGGACAGCAGCGAGATGCTGTCCGGTGAGATGCCAGGTAACAGCTGTCTGATCCCGCTGCCCTTCTTTGGAGGGAAATCAAAGTTCATGGCTCTTGACCTGCAGTAATGAGCTGAATATTACTAGAAGCAGATACGTTGTGTAGATTTACCCGTATCTTCCCTGCTGGCAGCACAATGCCGCTCCAGCGGTGCTTTATGAGGACACAAGTGGGCGACGCTGCTGTACGATACCCAAACACCCTAATAAGGCATTTAAGAAGACCACATAGGGTGTACTGAAGAAGGAAGAATTTGGGCACAGCAAGAAAAGTCCCCAAAGCTTCCTGCCTATAGATCCATCTCTCAAAAGGGAGTGATTTGGGGAATAGGACTACATTTAAAGGGGTTGTCCACTACTAGGGCAACCCCTTCTCTGTCCCCACACTTGGCCCGGTTAAAATAAAAAAGCTTATACTCGCCTCCTGTGCTAGCGCCTTTCCAGCGGTGTCAGTACTTGTGGCCCCGTGGCTCCTGTGCAGTTGTTGTGATCTCGACACCCAATCAGCACTGGCGTCACTGCCCCCCCCACGGACAAATTGAACATGCAGAGGAAGTCAGGGCTGCAGCTGATCCAGGACTTCCTCGTCGGGGGGACAGTGACGCCAGTGCTGATTGGGCGCCGGGCTTACATGTCATACAACTGTACTGAGGCACTGGGAACGCGAGTGCCGACACTGCAGGAACAACAGGGCGGCATGGGAGGAGATAACAAGCTTTTCAATTTTATCTGTGTCAAGCATGGGGAATGAGAAGGGGTTGTCCTAGTAGTGGACAACCCCTTTAAGGATTCTTTTCTGTGGATCTTCTGTTTTCTAAAAATGATTGTACAGTGTAAATCTTATTAATTGAAAATGATTTAAAAAAAATAAAAAAAAAAATGTATGAATGCAAACTGGATTTGACAGTATAAGTCTCTTACTGCTTAAACTTCTGCAGCACAGCGGAGGCCGGCGTGCCCAGGATGTCGTGGATTTTGGATATCTGGTCTAGTTCATTCAAACCAGGGAAGAGAGGATGGAGGCTGAAAGGAAAAAAAATAGCGAGCGGCTGCCATGTACGGTGTTATTTTTACTGGGGAATGTAGTCGCCCTTGTGTCCACAGATCTCTGCGGGGAGAGCGTTTCTGTTGACACAGACAAATGGGAATGCTGATGCCGGGGTTGATACGCTGCGCTAGCAAAAGCTGTCTGTACAAAGGCCAGCGCTGGTTAAAGAGCCCCGCAAGTGAGCGCTATCGAGAGTTACAATCTGCCAGGGTGAACAAGCAGAGGCAGGACCTGTGACCACCAGCCAACCAGTGCCAGCTTACTACAGCTGGTAAGCCCTGGAAATGGCATGATGAGAGTTGTAGTTCGCAGCAGATGGAAAGCCACAGATTCAAGACCTGTTCTTGAATACAAGTGACTGATGTATAGAGAAGGAGCGGCCTGTCGCCACCAGGTGACTTTGTATTCCCAAGCTAGTAAGTGATGGCATGTCACAAGGATATGCCCTCGTCTTTGAAGTCCTGCAGATTGGTGATGGTGGGTATTCCGAGACCCCCAGTCTCCATAAACACTGAGCCCCTGCTCAAGAGAAATAATGTGTCCATATACTGCTCTGTGGGCGCACAGTTTTGCAGGAGCTCAGCATCCGGATGCTTGGGGGGGGGGTCTCAGCTCCTGGACCCTCACTACTCTGTATGAAGCTTAACCCCTTAATGACCAGGGGTATTTCCATTTTTTGCTCCCCTCCTTCCCAGAGCCATAACTCTGTTATTTTTCCATCAATATGGACTTGTGAGGGCTTGTTTTTTTGCGGGACAAGTTGTACTTTTGTACACCATTGATTTTACCATATTATGTACTGCAAAAATGGGGGAAAAATATCAAAATGCGGTGAAATTGCAAAAAAAAAAAAAAGTGCAATTTCCACAATAGTTTTTTGGATTTCTTTTTTACTATGTTGACTAAATGCTAAAACTGACCTGATAATATGATTCTCCAGGTCATTATGGGTTTGTAGATATCAAATATATCTAGGTTCTTTTTTATTTCAATGGTGACACAATTCAAGCTTTGTAAAAAAAAAAAAAAAAAAAAAAAAATTATCACCATTTCCGAAACCTGTAGCGTCTCTATTTTTCAGGATCTGGGGCTGGGTGAGCACTTATTTCTTGTGTGCCGAGTGAACGTTTTTATTGATACCATTTTTATGTAGATACAAACTTTTTATCGCCTGTTATTGTATTTTATTCCAATGTTGCAGTGACCAAAAAAACGTAATTCTGGCGTTTTTTTTTTATTGTTTTAATTTGAATGGGGTGAATAGGTGATTTGAACTTTAATATTAAAAAAAAAAAAAAAAACTTATTACTTGCTGCAATAGTCCCCATAGGAGACTAGAAGCTGTGATCATCTGATCGCCTGTGCTACACAGGGCTGCAGCCCTGCTCTTTCCTCTCTTGCTATGAGCGTCAACCGCTGAGTGGCGCTCATAGTGATCCGGCAATGACAACCACAGGGGTCTCCTGCAGACCCTGGATTGTCATGCCCACCCATCGGTGACCTGTGGTCATGTGACAAGGGCACTGATGGGCGGGGTTAATGACGTGCTTCTTGAACATGCATGTTAAAGGGAAACTGTCACCTGAATTTGGCGGGACCGGTTTTCGGTCATATGGGCGGCGTTTTCGGGTGTTTGATTCACTCTTTCCTTACCCGCTGGCTGCAATATTGGATTGAAGTTCATTCTCTGTCCTCCGTAGTACACGCCTGTGCAAGGCAATCTTGCCTTGCGCACGCGCAGTATGCTTTGCCCAACTGCGGGCAAAGCCGAAAAGCATTAGTACGCATGCACCGGCGCACTATGTCCCGGAACACAGCGGAATAGTTCCGGGACATAGTGCGCCGGCGCATGCGCACTGATGCTTTTCGGCTTTGCCCGCAGTTGGGCAAAGCATACTGCACGTGCGCAAGGCAAGATTACCTTGTACAGGCGTGTACTACGGAGGACAGAGAATGAACTTCAATCCAATATTGCAGCCAGCGGGTAAGGAAAGAGTGAATCAAACACCCGAAAATCGGTCCCACCAAATTCAGGTGACAGGTTCCCTTTAAATGCCGCTGTCAAGAGTTTGACAGCGGCATTTAACATGTTAAAAGCCACGGGTGGATCGCGTTTCCACGCGCGGCTGTTAGGGGCCCATGACAGCTATTCAGATCAGCTGTGATGGGCCACAAAAGGTACGCGCTTCAGCGGTGAGGTGTCCATTGTCGGATATACCCATCATTGGATGTTAAGGGGATAAGAGCCTGCAATATATAAAACTTTTGAAAGTGTAGGTATTATACGTTAGTGTTTGACCTCTGGAACCCTATTGATCCCCAGAATGTAGGGACCACTGTGGTGCCCATGCAAGGAACTGCAGCCGGCATCTGGGGAAGCTCCAATCTAGAGTAGTAACCCCTTAATTCCCAGGATCAGATCATTATCTTAGGCCGGTTTCACACGTCAGTGGCTCCGGTGCGTGAGGTGACAGTTTCCTCACGTACCGGAGACACTGACTCACGTAGACACATTAAAATAAATGTGTCTCTGCACATGTCAGCGTGTTTTCACGGACCGTGTGTCCGTTTGGAAAACACGGAGACATGTCAGTGTTCGTGGGAGCGCACGGATCACACGGACCCATTAAAGTCAATGGGCCCGTGTAAAACCAGCTGCTGGAAAGAAGGAATGAATAATTTTTTTTTGTTTTTAAAATAAAGTTGCCGGTAATCTGCCCCCTCCCACCCCCTGTGCGTCTCCCCCCTTCCCCGCTGGCATTAAAATACTTACCCAGCTCCCTCGGTGCTTACATCCTCTCAGCGTCGCTGCTTGTCCTGTATGAGCAGTCACGTGGTGCCGCACATTACAGTGATGAGTATGCGGCTCCACCTCCCATAGAGGTGGAGCCGCATATTCATTACTGTAATAAGCGGCACCACGTGACCGCTCATACAGAAAGAGCTGCGACGCTGAGAGGATGTAAGCGCCGAGGGAACTGGGTAAGTATTTTAATGCCAGCGGGTGGGCGCACGGGGTGGGAGGGGGCAGATTACCGGCAACTTTATTTTAAAAAAATAAAATAATAAAAAAAGATTATTCATTCCTTCTTTCCAGCGAACGCTGCTGGGAAGAAGGGATGAATACCGGCTTCAGCACCGCACGCAGGGGACAGTGCTTAACTCTAGTGCTGTCTCCTGCACGGTCCGTGTGGTCCTCAGTCGGCACACGGCTGCCGCACGTGTGCCACACTGATGTTCAACGTAAGCACACGGACACGGATAATTCCGGTACTGATTTTTACGGTACCGGAATTATCTGGACGTGTGAGACTGGCCTTAGTGAGATGAGAATTCCCCTCTATCCTTCCTTTCCTAGCCTTACCCGAACTGCTAGAAGTCGCTGATATATCCTCTCAACGCTCTGGCTCAAAGCTGGGGGTCCTTACTGAGCTGTGAACCCCTTTATCTGGTCTGTACTGCTGAACCTTTCATGCCACCTTAAACCTGCTCATCCTCCCTGTGCCCGGGAGGATGTCATGACGTGGCCTCACCTGCAGATTTCATAGAAGACGCAGCCGGCGCTCCACATGTCCATCTTGTAGGTGTAGTACCCGTCGGTCAGGAGGCATTCGGGGGCTCGATACCAGCGGGTTGAGATATATTCGGTGTACGGCTGCTTGGAGAAAACACTACGACATGAGCCAAAGTCTGCCAGCTTTAGGACGTCTTGCTGGAACAAAAAGCATAAAATATATATGATGATAGTGACTACATGCATGTGTTACACTATGAGATCAGAGATTACAGCGCCTCACCTTTATCAGAATGTTCTCTGGTTTTACATCACGGTGAAAAATGCCATTTCTGTTTCAGTGCAAAAAGGAAAAAAAGAAATAATTGGAGAAAACTGGAAAATAATGCAGCTGTGGTACAACTACATCCTGCTGAGATTCTGCTGGTAATATGTGGATTGCGGCAGGTCTGGAGGATGGAACCTCTGGCTATTATCACCACAGTGCAGGGTTAATATTTAAAGCTCTGTTCTGCAGCCTGTGTCATGCTGGGGGTTGTAGTGTCACAGCAGCTGTAGAGATGCAGGTTGCAGACCATTGCTAGAGGATGTAATGAATTGTCAGTGACTGTTCCCTGAGGCAGCGGCGAGAACATCGGGGTCATCGAGTAACAAAGAGGAATATGAGGACACAGAGGAAGTAAACCCTTCTGTCCGACCCACCGGTGTATGTGCTCCAGAGATTTACACAGCTGGTACATGTAGTTCCTGACTTTCTGCTCCGAGAGGGGCTGTCTTCTCTCTGTGATGGAGGAAAGAGTTAAAAAAAGCTGATTAAACATTAAAAACATTGTACCCGGCTCATAATCCGTGCCTCTTTATTATTATTTATTATTTATTGTTATAGCGCCATTTATTCCATGGCGCTTTAAATGTAAGGAGGCGTATACATAATAAAAACAAGTACAATAATCTTAAACAATACAAGTCAGAACTGGTACAGGAGGAGAGAGGGCCCTGCCCGCGAAGGCTCACAATCTACAAGGGATGGGTGAGGATACAGTAGGCTAGGGTAGAGCTGGTCATGCAGCGGTTTGGTCAATCGGTGGTTACTGCAGGTTGTTGCAGGCCTCTTACAATATGTCGCCCGCTGCTCTGTACAATTGCACTTGGCACAAATCACCAGGAAGCTGGCAGAGAACCGAGAAAGTAAATGTTATCTGCAAAGCGGAAGAGAAAGCAAAAACTCTGAGGATCAGCTCAACATTAAGATGTATGGATACAGGTTCCGGGCTGGAGATTAGGTCAGGGACATACAGAGGATACAGGTTCCAGGCTGGAGATTAGGTCAGAGACGTACAGAGGATACAGGTTCCAAGCTGGAGATTAGGTCAGAGATGTATTGAGGATATAGGTTCCAGGCTGGAGATTAGGTCAGAGACGTAGAGGATACAGGTTCCAGGCTGGAGATTAGGTCAGAGACGTACGGAGGATACAGGTTCCAGGCTGGAGATTAGGTCAGAAGTACGGAGGATACAGGTTCCTGGCTGGAGATTAGGTCAGAGATGTATGGAGGATACAGGTTCCTGGCTGGAGATTAGGTCAGATGTATGGAGGATACAGGTTCCAGGCTGGAAATTAGGTCAGAGATGTATTGAGGATACAGGTTCCAGGCTGGAGATTAGGTCAGAGAAGTACAGAGGATACAGGTTCCAGGCTGATTAGGTCAGAGACATACGGAGGATACAGGTTCCAGGCTGGAGATTAGGTCAGAGATGTACGGAGGATACAGGTTCCTGGCTGGAGATTAGGTCAGAGATGTATGGAGGATACAGGTTCCAGGCTGGAGATTAGGTCAGAGACGTACGGAGGATACAGGTTCCAGGCTGGAGATTAGGTCAGAAGTACGGAGGATACAGGTTCCTGGCTGGAGATTAGGTCAGAGATGTATGGAGGATACAGGTTCCTGGCTGGAGATTAGGTCAGAGACATACGGAGGATACAGGTTGCAGGCTGGAGATTAGGTCAGAGACGTACGGAGGATACAGGTTCCAGGCTGGAGATTAGGTCAGAAGTACGGAGGATACAGGTTCCTGGCTGGAGATTAGGTCAGAGATGTACGGAGGATACAGGTTCCTGGCTGGAGATTAGGTCAGAGACATACGGAGGATACAGGTTCCAGGCTGGAGATTAGGTCAGAGACGTACGGAGGATACAGGTTCCAGGCTGGAGATTAGGTCAGAAGTACGGAGGATACAGGTTCCTGGCTGGAGATTAGGTCAGAGATGTATGGAGGATACAGGTTCCTGGCTGGAGATTAGGTCAGATGTATGGAGGATACAGGTTCCAGGCTGGAGATTAGGTCAGAGATGTATTGAGGATACAGGTTCCAGGCTGGAGATTAGGTCAGAGAAGTACAGAGGATACAGGTTCCAGGCTGATTAGGTCAGAGACATACGGAGGATACAGGTTCCAGGCTGGAGATTAGGTCAGAGATGTACGGAGGATACAGGTTCCTGGCTGGAGATTAGGTCAGAGATGTATGGAGGATACAGGTTCCTGGCTGGAGATTAGGTCAGATGTATGGAGGATACAGGTTCCAGGCTGGAGATTAGGTCAGAGATGTATTGAGGATACAGGTTCCAGGCTGGAGATTAGGTCAGAGAAGTACAGAGGATACAGGTTCCAGGCTGATTAGGTCAGAGACATACGGAGGATACAGGTTCCAGGCTGGAGATTAGGTCAGAGATGTACGGAGGATACAGGTTCCTGGCTGGAGATTAGGTCAGAGATGTATGGAGGATACAGGTTCCAGGCTGGAGATTAGGTCAGAGACGTACGGAGGATACAGGTTCCAGGCTGGAGATTAGGTCAGAGAAGTACAGAGGATACAGGTTCCAGGCTGATTAGGTCAGAGACATACGGAGGATACAGGTTCCAGGCTGGAGATTAGGTCAGAGATGTACGGAGGATACAGGTTCCAGGCTGGAAATTAGGTCAGAGATGTACGGAGGATACAGGTTCCAGGCTGGAGATTAGGTCAGATGTATGGAGGATACAGGTTCCTGGCTGGAGATTAGGTCAGATGTATGGAGGATACAGGTTCCAGGCTGGAGATTAGGTCAGAGACGTACAGAGGGAGGATACAGGTTCCAGGCTGGAGATTAGGTCAGAGACGTACGGAGGATACAGGTTCCAGGCTGGAGATTAGGTCACAGAAGTACGGAGGATAGAGGTTCCTGGCTGGGGATTTGGTCAGAGATGTACGGAGGATACAGGTTCCAGGCTGGAGATTAGGTCAGGGATGTACGGAGCATACAGGTTCCAGGCTGGAGATTAGGTCAGAAGTACGGAGGATACAGGTTCCAGGCTGGAGATTAGGTCAGAGATGTATTGAGGATACAGGTTCCAGGCTGGAGATTAGGTCAGAGAAGTACAGAGGATACAGGTTCCAGGCTGCAGATTAGGTCAGAGAAGTACGGAGGATACAGGTTCTAGGCTGGAAATTAGGTCAGAGACGTACGGAGGATACAGGTTCCAGGCTGGAAATTAGGTCAGAGAGAGATGTACGGAGGATACAGGTTCCAGGCTGGAAATTAGGTCAGAGATGTATTGAGGATACAGGTTCCAGGCTGGAGATTAGGTCAGAGACGTACGGAGGATACAGGTTCCAGGCTGATTAGGTCAGAGACATACGGAGGATACAGGTTCCAGGCTGGAGATTAGGTCAGAGACGTACGGAGGATACAGGTTCCAGGCTGGAGATTAGGTCAGAGATGTACGGAGGATACAGGTTCCAGGCTGGAGATTAGGTCAGATGTATGGAGGATACAGGTTCCTGGCTGGAGATTAGGTCAGAGATATACGGAGCATACAGGTTCCAGGCTGGAGATTAGGTCAGAGAAGTACGGAGGATACAGGTTCCTGGCTGGAGATTAGGTCAGAGAAGTACGGAGGATACAGGTTACTGGCTGGAGATTAGGTCAGAGAAGTACGGAGGATACAGGTTCCTGGCTGGAGATTAGGTCAGAGAAGTACGGAGGATACAGGTTACTGGCTGGAGATTAGGTCAGAGATGTACGGAGGATACAGGTTCCAGGCTGGAGATTAGGTCAGAGATGTATTGAGGTACAGGTTCCAGGCTGGAGATTAGGTCAGAGATGTACGGAGGATACAGGTTCCAGGTTGGAGATTAAGTCAGAAACATACAGAGGAGACAGGTTATGGACGGCCTTGCGGGGCGCAGGAGTGTTCGGAGGAAAGCCACACAGAAGGGTGTTGTTGGCATTCACAATCATTTTTTTGAGGAACGTACAGTTCGAAAAATGCTTTAGAGCAGCAGGTGGTGGTAGGGGGCTTCAATGTGTATTTTGTAAGCCAGGGAAGAAATGCTTGCAGGCATGGTATTGACACGGCATGGGCAATGTACCCTAATTGTATGAGGCCAAAGAAAAAAACTTGGAAGGATTAAGAGTCCCTGAAGGGCCAGCAGGACCATCTATCCAGGACCCCCAGAACCTAAGGAACCAATCATTAGACCTATGAGCCTATATGCTTGGACACAGGTGGTTCACCATTAATATCACGACTCAAGAAGGGTTTGTATGGTGTTCAATAATCTTTTTAGTATGGACCAAGTCCAAAAAGGCAGACCTTAGGAGCACATATAGAAAAAAGCTGTCTGTACAACGTATTATTGTGTCTACCATCGTCTGCTAACTCATTATTCTGTCACAGGACAGCAGGGCTCACTACACCGCAGCCCTAAACAAGGGGTTACTCAGCCAGGAAGGAAAGTGCAACTCAGCTGCCATTATACGGCCGATCCTCCGCCTCGGGCTGACATGGGAGATGTGTGTAGGACTTATCCCTCTCTATAATGCGGCCATAAAAAGCTCTACTGCCTTCTTATGAGGCCAATGACCCCTCACTTACCTCTAATTAACTCGTAGATGTTCATTTCCATCAGCTCACAGATCAGGGCGAGGCATCCAGATTTTCTGTCGCTGCAAGTTTAGAAAAAAAACTATAAGGCTATGTGCGCACTTGCGTATTTGCTTGCAGAAATTTCTGTAAGGTTTCTGCATCTCTTGGCAGAAAAACGCAGCGGAAAATATGCACGTTTATGCGCTTTTGCATGCGTTTTTTTCATGCGCTTTTATAAATCCACAGAGCTGAATGAAGATATATTATTAAAAAAAAAGAAAAAGAATTGTGATGTCATTTCCTTGTTCAACCTCTTCTTTTTCATTCTCCATTTTGGAATTGAAGACCATAATGTCATTACATACCATGTTCAAATTTATAATCCTTACACGCACAAATAAAAGTGAAAATATACAGTGGGTACAGAAAGTATTCAGACCCCTATAAATTTTTCACTCTGTTTCATTGCAGCCATTTGGTAAATTCAAAAAAGTTCATTTTTTTCTCATTAATGTACACTCTGCACCCCATCTTGACTGAAAAAAACAGAAATGTAGTAATTTTTGCAAATGTATTAAAAAGAAAAACTGAAATATCGCATGGTCATAAGTATTCAGACCCTTTGCTCCGTGTTGAGTAGAAGCACCCTTTTGAGCTAGTACAGCCATGAGTCTTCTTGGGAATGATGGAACAAGTTTTTCACACCTGGATTTGGGGATCCTCTGCCATTCTTCCTTGCAGATCCTCTCCAGTTCTGTCAGGATGGATGGTGAACGTTGGTGAACAGCCACTTTCAGGTCTCTCCAGAGATACTCAATTGGGTTTAGGTCAGGGCTCTGGCTGGGCCAGTCAAGAATGGTCACAGAGTTGTGCTGAAGCCACTCCTTTGTTATTTTAGCTGTGTGCTTAGGGTCATTGTCTTGTTGGAAGGTGAATCTTTGGCCAAGTCTGAGGTCCAGAGCACTCTGGAAGAGGTTTTCATCCAGGATATCTCTGTACTTGGCCACATTCATGTTTCCTTTAATGACAACCAGTCGTCCTGTCCCTGCAGCTGAAAAACACCCCATAGCATGATGCTGCCACCACCATGTTTCACTGTTGGGATTGTATTGGGCAGGTGAGGAGCAATGCCTGGTTTTCTCCACACATACCGCTTAGAATTATCACCAAAAGGTCTATCTTCGTCTCACCAGACCAGAGAATCTTATAGTCTATCATAGTCTGGAAGTCCTTCATGTGTTTTTTTTAGCAAACTCTATGCTGTCTTTCATATGTCTTGCACTGAGGAGATGCTTCCGTCGGGCCACTCCTGACTGGTGGAGGGCTGCAGTGATAGTTGACTTTGTGGAACTTTCTCCCATCTCCCTACTGCATCTCTGGAGCTCAGCCACAGTGATCTTGGGGTTCTTTACCTCTCATCAAGGCTTTTCTTCCACAATTGATCAGTTTGGCTGGACGGCCAGGTCCAGGAAGACTTCTTGTGGTCCCATACTTCTTCCATTTAAGGATTATGGAGGCCACTGTGCTCTTAGGCTATGTGCACACGTATTCTGGTCTACTGCGGATTTTTCCGCAGCAGATTTGATAAATCCGCAGTGGAAAACCGCTGCGGATTTATTGCAGATTTACCGCGGTTTTTACAACTGCGGTTTTCCATAGGGGCAGTTGTAAAACCGCTACGGAATCCGCAGAAAGAAGTGACATGCTGCGGAATATAAACCGCTGCGTTTCCGTGCATTTTTTTCCGCAGCATGTGCACAGCGTTTTTGGTTTCCCATAGGTTTACATTGAACTGTAAACTCATGGGAAACTGCTGCGGATCTGCAGCAAAATCTGCATCGTGTGCACATAACCTTAGGAACCTTGAGTACTGCAGAAATTCTATTGCAACCTTGGCCAGATCTGTGCCTTGCCACAATTCTGTCTCTGAACTCCTTGGCCAGTTCCTTTGACCTCATGATTCTCATTTGGTCTGCCATGCACTGTGAGCTTTTATATAGATTATATAGACAGGTGTGTGCCTTTCCAAATCAAGTCCTATCAGTTTAATTAAACAGATGGACTCCAATGAAGGAGAAAAACCTCTCAAGGAGGATCACAAGGAAATGGACAGCATGTGACTTAAATATGAGTGTCTGAGCAAAGGGTCTGAATACTTATGACCATGTGATATTTCAATTTTTCTTTTTTAATAAATTTGCAAAAATGTCTACATTTCTGTTTTTTTCAGTCAACATGGGGTGCAGAGTGTACATTAATGTGAAAAAAATGAACTCTTTTGAATTTACCAAATGACTGCAATGAAACAAAGAGTGAAAATGTAAAGGGGTCTGAATACTTTCCGTACCCAATATATGTGTAATATCAAGCCCGAGGTTTAGTAATGAACAGGTGTTAGACTGATACCCTCATTAATAAAATGGTACATAAAGAGTTACCGTATTTTTCGGACTACAAGACGCACTTTTTCCCCCCCAAAAAAGGGGGGGAAATGGGGGGTGCGTCTAATAGTCGCAATGCAGGCTTACCGTGGCGGCAGAGGTGCGGTGGCAGAGGTGCAGCGGCAGAGGTGTGGCGGCAGAGGAGGCGCAGTAAGCGGGGTCCCTTTCTCCGGTGAGGTGATGCAGCAGCCAGGTATGCAGCAGAGCCGGGTGAATCCTGTTGTTATCGGTGGTGGCGGCCATTTTCCTGAGGCCGCACGTGCGCAGATGGAGCGCTCTGCTTCCCGGGGCTTCAGGAAAATGGCCGCCGTGATCTCCATCTGCGCACGCGCGGCTTCCGCGGCCATTTTCCTGAAGCCCCGGGAAGCAGAGTGCTTCATCTGCACACGCGCGGCCTCAGGAAGATGGCCGCGCCCACCGATAACAGGATTCACCCGGCTCTGCTGCTTACCGGGCTGCTGCATCACCATACCGGGGAAAGGGACCCCGCTTACTGCGCCTCCTCTGCCGCTGCACCTCTGCCACCGCAGCTCTGCCACCGCACCTCTGCCGCCACGGTAAGCCTGCATTGCCTGCACGGTAAGCCTGGGACCCCTCTCACGCCATACCTCTCACTGCACCTCCTGATCCCAGCACCTCCTGATCCCAGCACCTCCTCATCCCAGCACCTCCTCATCCCAGCACCTCCTCATCCCAGCACCTCCTCATCCCAGCACCTCCTCATCCCAGCACCTCCTCATCCCAGCATCACCCCACCTCTGCCGACACCTTGCCTCCTGTGACCCTGCTCTGCCACCGCCAGCCCTCAGGTAAGATACTGTAAATTCGGACAATAAGACGGACCCCCATCTTTTAAAAAATCTTTTTTTCTGCAATTTTCACCCCAAATTTGGGGTGCATCTTATGGTCCGGTGCGTCTTATAGTCCGAAAAATACGGTAAATATAGACACACACACACACACCAGCCTATGTAGGAGTATTAACATAATGAACCTACATATGCTGTAACAAAACAGCAACTGTCAGAAATCTGTGTGAAACGCAATAACTGTTTATTTTTCAAAAAAATGTAACAAAAAAAAAATTGTGTGGGCTCCTGCATAATTTTTATAACCAGTAGAGGGAAGGTCGACGGCTGATATTAATATTCTGGGAAGGAGCCAATAGCCATAAAGGTTCCCAGGCTATTAATATCAGCTCACAGCTGTTTGATTAGCCTTTACTGGCTAGTGTATATGGGAAACCTAGAAAAAAAAATTGACATGGGGTCCCCCTATAAAATCAAACCAGCAAAGGCTAGGCAGACAGCTGCGGGCCGATATTAATAGCCTGGAAAGGAGCTATGGATATTGACACCCCACCAGGCTAAAAACATCAGCTCTCAGTCGCCCCAGAAATGGTGCATCTTATAGATGCGCCAATTCTGGCACTTAGCCTTGCTCTTCCCACTTTCCCTGTAGCGGTGGCAAGTGGGGTCCATATTTGTGGGGTTGATGTCACCTTTGTATTATCAGGTGACATCAAGCTCACAGGTTAGTAATGGAGAGGCGTCTTGTTATGACCTGGTGGTTAGGAGAACCCGAAATGACCTGATGGTTAAACCGATACAGGACAAGCTCTGGGAAGTGGGAACTCTGCTGACCGCAATCCCTAATCCTATCACACACACTAGAAATAGCCGTGGAGCGTACCTGACATGGCCTAGACGCCTCGTCACAGCCAAAGAACTAGCTAGCCCTAGAGATAGAAAATAAAGCCTACCTTGCCTCAGAGAAATTTCCCCAAAGGAAAAGGCAGCCCCCCACAAATATTAACTGTGAGTAAAGATGAAAGTCACAAACACAGAAATGAAACAGGTTTTAGCAAAGGGAGGCCAGACTAACTAAATAGACAGAGGATAGGAAAGGTATCTTTGCGGTCAGCACAAAAAACTACAAAAGCCACGCAGAGTGTGCAAAAAGACCCCCGCACCGACTCACGGTGTGGAGGTGCCACTCTGCATCCCAGAGCTTCCAGCTAGCAAGACAAAATCATGAAAGCAAGCTGGACAAGGAAACAATGAGCAGAAAATAACAATCGGGGACTTAGCTTCTTGCAGGAAGAGACAGGTCACCAGAAAGATCCAAGAACGAACTGAACCAGTACAGGAACATTGACAGCTGGCATGGAGTAACCATCTGAGTGGAGTTAAATAGAGAAGCCAGCCTAAGAATAACCTAGGTCACCTGTGGAAGGAACCTCAGAACCAGCAACTCCACTCACAGCCACCAGAGGGAGTCCATGGACAGAACTCGCCAAAGTACCATTCATGACCACAGGAGGGAGTTCGATAACAGAATTCACAACAGCGTCTATAAGACACCTATCCATTACTAACCCCATAGTGATATTGTATAAAAACACAGACACCCAGATTAAAGTCCTTTGTTTGAAATAATCACAGACTCCTTAATTGAATCTACATTTACCATACTTACTGAATGCCTAATCCCCGACACCCTCGTCTCCTGCAAACAATCAAAAAATAATAAACCAACATATAATACTATCCTGTCCAGCGTAGTCCATTTAATACTGAGTGTCCCACGGCGATCTCACGTGTAGAACAGTCACATTGGGAGATGTGACCGCTCTACCCAGCCTCCGACGATACACTGACAGGAGGTGATCGCTCCCACAGTGTATCACTGCGCTGACGTGAGAGTTCACCGGAGTTCATTTGCTCATATGCTCTCACTTCTACCGCTGTGTGACAACTTTCTCACGCAGCGGTGCAGTGAGAGCACCGGAGCTGATCAGCTGATGAACTCCGGTGAACTCTCACAGCAGCTCAGTGATACACTGTGGGAGCGATTACCTCCTATCAGTGTATCGCTGGAGGCCAGTCACACCGAGATGTGACTGTTCTACACATGAGATCGCCGTGGGACACTCAGTATTAAATGGAGTACGGCGGAAAGGTGAGTATATGTTGGTTTATTGTTTTTGATTGTTTGCAGGAGACAAAGGCATCAGGGATTAGGTGTTCGGTGAGTATGTATTTTGTATATGAATATGTATGTAATTATGTAAATGTTTTGATTTTTTTTTTACAATTAAACACAGGTGCTGTATGATGAGACTATTCTCCCATCATCAGCTCATGCTGTCTCTGCTATATGTGACAAAAGACGTAGCAGGATGGGAGTAGTAGTCCCATCAGACAACGCCTAAGTACAATCACTATGGGCTGTTCGTCGCATGAGTACACACACATGTAGACACAGACACCAACACACAGATTCTCTGTCCACACACATATTCTCCGCCCACACACTCTTCCTCCTTCTGACATTTCTTTTGACAATTTGCAGCGTTTTTGGCAGTATATATGCAGCAAATACGCAAAGCTTTTTACTCCTACGGTTTTGCAGCAGATTTGACTCACTCAATTGAAGTCAATGAGTCAAAAACGCTGCAGAAACGCAAAAAGAATTGACATCCTGCAGATAATAAAATGCTGCAATTACGGACAGAAATTTACTGATCATGTGCACAACACTTCAAGATTGTCATTGTATTACCTTGCATAAGTATTCCATTGCGTTTTTGAACCATTTACGTGTGTAAAAAAATGCATTAAAAGCGCATCGTGTGCACATTGCCTAAAGATCAGCGGCGAAGTGTTAAAGGGGCCGTCCAGTTCCAAACACGGTGGGTGTATTACACATCCAGCACCTGCCTCCAACAACAGCAATCAGAGCTGGCTCCAATCAAATTTAACCACTTTACCGCAGCAGTATCCACGCTGTGCAGTGATGAGGCAGTGACCCAGGAAAGTTCCCAAACAAAAGTCTCTTTAGTGCTCAACTCACAAAAATACACAGGACACGATATCCTCAGACCAGGTGTTGTGGATAACTGCACCGCCGTGTACGCTGTGGGTGCCAGGCCTTTCAGCTCCCTTGGCTGTTTGGCTCCGCTTGCCTGTGTTGCCTCACACAGGTGGAGCTCTGCATAGCCTTCTGCTCTGCACGCTTGCAAACCCAAAATGACATTGACACACCCAAACCCTTTACTGCAGGGCTTTTAATTGGAATCTGTGGCCTTCGGTCACATGGAAAACCCGCAAGGAAAGAAACGTTCTACCCCACTACCATCCTGCAGTCCGTTTTAAGAAAAACTGCTTGGCTTTCATTTTTTAATCTGCCCTGGACAAATAGCTTGTCCAAGACCAACACTCACTTCTAGTATGCATTGCAATCACAGCTACGCCTGTGATTGCAATGCACTCCTATAGCCTCAATATGCCTCCATGCGCTTCCTGGGGGGAACACACAGCGACCCTCACATGTGACACCGGTCACTGCCTCACAACCCTTTAAAGGGAACCTGTCACCCCCCCAGGCGTTTGTAACTAAAAGAGCCACCTTGTGCAGCACTAATGCTGCATTCTGACAAGGTGGCTCTTTTAGTTATGCATCTTGCACACGCTGAAATAAACACTTATAAAATGTGCCCCCTCATTCCGTGAAATTGCCAGGGAGGCGGGTCTTTCCCCCCTAATTAGACGCAGCACAGCCGTCATTCATACCCCCTTGGCGCCGGGCGCCGCCTCCTCGGCGTTGTTTGAATCTGTCCCGGAGCCTGCGCTGTTATGTTATCCCTTGGGCATGTGTAGTTAGCACTGCCCGTCTTCTGACATCATTTGATGTCAGGCTGACTGCGCCTGTGCGGCCGCGCTGCCCGAGATCCCGCCCCGCAGTGTCTTCTGATTTATTCATACTGCGGGGCTGGGATTCATGGGCATGCGACTGTGCGGCGCATGCCACGGTGATTAGGGATCAGCTGACGCCGCACAGTCTGAAGAAGGCGGAGGGAGATGAGTGAGAGGCGAAGATATGCACTGCGCATGCCCATGAATCCCAGCCCTGCAGTATGAATAAATCAAAAGACATTTTCCCTTTAATGCCAATGTCGATCTCTGATGGCTGCATTTAAGTCGTGCACAGATAGGTACTACAAAGGACACTTCACTATCAGCTCTCCCTCCTGGAAACCGATTGTGGGGTACTAATGAGATGTCGTGGCATGCAAGGGCATCCCGAAGGCCCCCTAGCACCATCTTGGTGCTCCCATGAAATCCAGCCATAATACATTGATTTTCACTTTACACTGTAAGGGTAAGTTCACACTGTGCCTTTTTGCTGCATTTTTTTTCTGCAGCAAAACCTGATTTCTTGGCAGGAAAGAAGCTGCTGCAAAAACGCATGTTTTGTTGCTATCTTGTGTCTCTTTAGGCATGCTAATAAAGTTGAGTACCCCAAGACAGAAAAAAACTACTTCCTGTAGAAGCATACCTCTAGAGCAGGGATGAGGAACCTTTATTCTGCCAAGGGCCATTTGGAATTTAATAATAGCGTTCGGGGGACATATAAAATTATTAACATTAGCCAACTATATTTATTCAAACATTTAAATAACTCCCACCTAATGTGATGGCTATATAGTATACTATAATATCACTATAAGGTAATGGCATACTATAATATCGCTATAATGTAACACTATTTTATAATACCGCCACTATGCTATAATAACATGAGATCACATCTCCAGCACCAATGACCCTGTAGACCCCACTTCTCGGGTGTCAATGTCAGTTTGGCTGTTAACCTCTTTCCTCACCTCTACACATAATATAAACCAGGCAGCAGCCGGCGGTCACAACCTCCTCCTTCCCCATCTACGTTTGATGAATGAGTGCACACCCGTTTGGGGTGACCCTGCAGGCCTCTGACCTCATAGCGCTCTGTGCACTAAGGGTATGTGTCCACGTTCAGGATTGCATCAGGATTCGGTCAGGATTTTTCATCAGTATTTGTAAGCCAAAACCAGGAGTGGGTGATAAATGCAAAAGTGGAGCATATGTTTCTATTATACTTTTCCTCTAATTGTTCCACTCCTGGTTTTGGCTTACAAATACTGATGAAAAATCCTGACCAAATCCTGATGCAATCCTGAACGTGGACACATACCCTTAGGCTACTTTCACACATCAGGTTTTTGGTGAGAGAGAGAGAGAAAGAGAGATATGTCCAGGCAGAATGAGAGAGAGATATGTCCAGGCAGAATGAGAGAGAGAGATATGTTTGGGGGGAGGGGGAGAGAGAGAGAGAGAGAGCGAGAGAGAGAGAGACGGGGGAGAGAGAGACGGGGGAGAGAGAGAGAGATAGAGAGATTTTTTTCGCCGCACAAAAAAACGTTCCGAGAGAGAGAGAGAGAGATGTTTTTCGCCGCACGAAAAAACGTTCCTCTGGACGTTTTCTCCGTCCGCCGTAAACGACTATTTGGACGGATCCGGAAAAAAGCGGATGAAACGTGTAGCCATCAGGCACAGCCCAGCACTAATACAACTCTATGAGAAAAAAAACGGATCCGGTGTAAAAAAAAAAAAAAAATGGATCCGTTTTTTTCAAGACTTGCCGGATTGTGCCTGAAACAAAAAACCTGATGTGTGAAAGTAGCCTTAGTGGGGGTCCCGGCCTGGGCTCATCAGGCAAAGCAGTGGCGGCTCCGGTGAGACATGAGCCCTGCTGTTGGTCACCTTACCTGCAGCTCCTCCCAACTCCTTCCCTACTAAGACAACGACACACCATAACCCGCTCGCTCTGACATATATTACATAGATAGAATAATAGCTGGAAATTCAGCAGCCGCGTACTGTAAAATCACAGCAGGAGCTGACAGGATAGAAGAGATGGATTACATACAGTAAATACACATAGAATAGACAGATATACAGATGTACAGTGGGGCAAAAAAGTATTTAGTCAGTCAGCAATAGTGCAAGTTCCACCACTTAAAAAGATGAGAGGCGTCTGTAATTTACATCATAGGTAGACCTCAACTATGGGAGACAAACTGAAAAAAAAAAAAATCCAGAAAATCACATTGTCTGTTTTTTATCATTTTTTTTGCATATTATGGTGGAAAATAAGTATTTGGTCAGAAACAATCAAGATTTCTGGCTCTCACAGACCTGTAACTTCTTCTTTAAGAGTCTCCTCTTTCCTCCACTCATTACCTGTAGTAATGGCACCTGTTTAAACTTGTTATCAGTATAAAAAGACACCTGTGCACACCCTCAAACAGTCTAACTCCAAACTCCACTATGGTGAAGACCAAAGAGCTGTCAAAGGACACCAGAAACAAAATTGTAGCCCTGCACCAGGCTGGGAAGACTGAATCTGCAATAGCCAACCAGCTTGGAGTGAAGAAATCAACAGTGGGAGCAATAATTAGAAAATGGAAGACATACAAGACCACTGATAATCTCCCTCGATCTGGGGCTCCACGCAAAATCCCACCCCGTGGGGTCAGAATGATCACAAGAACGGTGAGCAAAAATCCCAGAACCACGCGGGGGGACCTAGTGAATGAACTGCAGAGAGCTGGGACCAATGTAACAAGGCCTACCATAAGTAACACACTACGCCACCATGGACTCAGATCCTGCAGTGCCAGACGTGTCCCACTGCTTAAGCCAGTACATGTCCGGGCCCGTCTGAAGTTTGCTAGAGAGCATTTGGATGATCCAGAGGAGTTTTGGGAGAATGTCCTATGGTCTGATGAAACCAAACTGGAACTGTTTGGTAGAAACACAACTTGTCGTGTTTGGAGGAAAAAGAATACTGAGTTGCATCCATCAAACACCATACCTACTGTAAAGCATGGTGGTGGAAACATCATGCTTTGGGGCTGTTTCTCTGCAAAGGGGCCAGGACGACTGATCCGGGTACATGAAAGAATGAATGGGGCCATGTATCGTGAGATTTTGAGTGCAAACCTCCTTCCACCAGCAAAGGCATTGAAGATGAAACGTGGCTGGGTCTTTCAACATGACAATGATCCAAAGCACACCGCCAGGGCAACGAAGGAGTGGCTTCGTAAGAAGCATTTCAAGGTCCTGGAGTGGCCTAGCCAGTCTCCAGATCTCAACCCTATAGAAAACCTTTGGAGGGAGTTGAAAGTCCGTGTTGCCAAGCGAAAAGCCAAAAACATCACTGCTCTAGAGGAGATCTGCATGTAGGAATGGGCCAACATACCAACAACAGTGTGTGGCAACCTTGTGAAGACTTACAGAAAACGTTTGACCTCTGTCATTGCCAACAAAGGATATATTACAAAGTATTGAGATGAAATTTTGTTTCTGACCAAATACTTATTTTCCACTATAATATGCAAATAAAATGTTAAAAAAACAGACAATGTGATTTTCTGGATTTTTTTTCCTCAGTTTGTCTCCCCATAGTTGAGGTCTACCTATGATGTAAATTACAGACACCTCTCATCTTTTTAAGTGGTGGAACTTGCACTATTGCTGACTGACTAAATACTTTTTTGCCCCACTGTATGTGACAAACACAATTAGTACAGTGTGTGTGTGTGTGCGTGCGTGCGTGCGTGCGTGTGTGTGCATGCAGCTTACTGGACATGTATTTAATTAATAAAAGATGATTTTTCTCAAAAAATTTGCATGGGCTCCCACGTAATTTTCTTAACCAGCAGAGGGAAAGCCGACTGCTGGGGGCAGATGTTTATAGCCTGGGAAGGGGGTAATACTGATGGAGCTTCCCAGGCTATTAATATCAGCTCACAGATGTATACTTAGCCTTTACTGGCTATTAAAATGGGGGACCAAAAAAAATTACGTAGGGTATCCCTATAATTAATAACCAGCAAAGGCTATGCAGACAGGCTATGCAGCAGCTGCCAAGGCAAATAAGATCATGGGGTGCATTAAAAGAGGTCTGGATACACATGATGAGAGCATTATACTGCCTCTGTACAAATCTCTGGTTAGAGCGCACATGGAGTACAGTATACAGTTTTGGGCACCGGTGCTCAGGGAGGATATAATGGAACTAGAGCGAGTACAAAGGAGGGCAACAAAATTAATAAAGGGGATGGGAGAACTACAATACCCAGAGAGATTAGCAAAATTAGGATTATTTAGTCTAGAAAAAAAGACGACTGAGGTGCGATCTAATAACCATGTAGAAGTATATAAGGGGACAATATAAATATCCCTCCGAGGATCTGATTATACCAAGGAAGGTGACGGTCGCAAGGGGGCATTCTCTGCGTCTGGAGGAGAGAAGGTTTTTCCACCAACATAGAAGAGGATTCTTTACTGTTAGGGCAGAGAGAATCTGGAATTCCTTGCCTGAGGAGGTGGTGATGGTGAACTCAGTTGAGGGGTTCAAGAGCGGCCATGATGTCTTCCTGGAGCGTAACAATATTATATCTTACAATTATTAGGTTCTTTAGAAGGACGTACATCTTGGGATTTATTCTGAAGGAATATAGGTTGAACTGGATGGACAAATGTCTTTTTCTCTCTTCCCACTTGCCCTGTAGCGGTGGCAAGTGAGGTGATAGTGGGGTGGGTTGATGTCACCTTTGTATTGTCAGGTGACATCAAGCCCCAAGGTTAGTAATGTTAGTCAATAAGACGCCCCCATTACTCACCCCATAGTCACATTGTAAGAAAGCACAGACACCCAGAAAAAAAGTCCTTTCATTGAAAGAATGACACTGACAAAATTCTTAATTAAACCATACTTACAACCTTGCCTAATTCCACTGAAGCCCCCGTTCTCCTGTAATAAACCAAAAATAAAAAACAGCAATATCACTCACCTGTTGGTCGTTCTGTCACATGCCGTAATCTATGTCTGGGAGATAAATAGTTTTCAACCTGGACGGTGCCAAGATGCGACTGTCCAGACTGAGAACCACTGCTGAATGAGCTGCTGTGAGCGCAGCCTCAGTGATCATTGGTGACATCATAGAGGTTACCTCCGGTCACTGAGGCTCCATTCCCAGCTGGGCTGAACTGTGGTGACCTCGGTGAGAGCCACCGTGAGAAAGTCGCACGGTGCAGAGGCGAGTTCACTGAAGTGAAATTCTCCAGGTGAACTCGCCCTTGCACTGTGCGAGTTTCTCATGGTGCTAGCGGGGATCTCACCAAGGTCACCGAAGTTCAGCCCTACTGGGAACGCAGCCTCACTGACCGGCAGTAACCTAGATGACATCACCGCCAGTCACTGAGGCTGAGCTCGCACAGCTCTTTCATCAGTGGTTCTCAGCCTGGATGGTCGCATCTTGGCACCATCCAGGTTGAAAACTATTAATCTCCCAGACATGGATTACGCCTTGGGACAGAACGACGGACAGGTGAGGGATATTATTGTTTTTAATTTTAGTTTTATTACAGGAGACGAGGGCTTCGGAGGAATTAGGCGTTAGGTGAGTATAACTGTTTGTTATTTTTAAATAAAAATTGAATACTGTGTTTAGTCTTATTTCTAATAAAATACTTTATTCTGGCTGTGCTTTATTTACTATGTAACTATAGGATAAGTAATGGAGAGGTGTCTTATAGACACCTCTCCATTACTAATCCGTGGGCTTGATGTCACCAGACAATACAAAGGTGACATCAACCCCACTAGTATTACCCCAGTTGGCACCGCTACAGGGCAAGTGGGAAGAGTCGGGCAAAGCGCCAGAATTGGCGCATCTAATAGATGTGCCTTTTCTCAGCAGTTGCGGGCTGATATTTTTAGGCTGGGGTTGTCAATATCCATGGTCCCTTACCAGCCTGAGAATACCATACCCCAGCTGTCTGCTTCAGCAAGGCTAGTTGTCAAAAATGAGGGGGGACCCCACGCCATTTAAAAAAAAAAAAAAATGATTTATTTAAATAATTAAAAAAACAGCATGGGGACCCCTCTATTCTTGATAACCAACCTTGCTGAAGCTGACGGATGAGGGTTACAGCCCCCGCTGTGAGTTTTGCCTGGCTTGTTATAAAAAATAGGGGAGAACTCACGCAGATTTTTTACATTATTTATTTACAGTGCAGGAGCGGCTGATGAATACTCCCATCTGCTGCTCCTGCTCTCGCTGTTATTAGCGGTAGCAGGTTTTGGATGAAGGGAGCTGTAAGTCCCATCAGCTGACACCAGTGACCGGAGGTAAACTTTATACCTCCGATCACAGCTGAGTGCTCACGCTGGCTTTTGACAGCGTGGGAACCGCAACTCTCTGACCGGTGGGGTTGATTTCACTGCCGAACAGAAGCAATGGTTGCCGGGCTGTCATGCGTATAACAGCATGTCGAACATTGTATTGTCTGGTCCCCCCATTCAAGTGAATGGGGTTCGGGTCTGCTCTGCTTGATGACAGGCTGTATGGACGCATCATGCAGCCTGCCATCTAAATATAGCAGAGCCGACCGTGATGTCACATCCTGCTGTCCTTGACTTTTCTGCAGCAAATACGCTGCAAAAAAAAGGCAACATGCGTATTTGCAGTGTTTTTTCAACATTCATTCAAGTCAATGGATGAAAAACACTGAAAAAAAAAACGCTGAAAGTAGTGACATTACTCGATGTAAAAAAAAAAAAAACGCTGCAAAGCACAAAATCCTGATGCTTTTGCTGGTAATGTAAATTAGCTGAAAATTAGCATAAAAAAACGCAGCAAAAACACTCAGTGTGAACTTACCCTAAAACTGAAGAATTATGATGAAATGATCACAGGTTTAATAGGGAGGGCTACAAAAAAAATAATTAAAAAAAAATAAAAATATAAAATCACCCCCTTTATTTGGATTATTCACCGTGTTCGTAAAGTCTGGCTGATGGAAATCTAAAACGTACCTGTTTGTAAACTGCGTTGAGAAAAGAAATTTTAAAACGTGCCAAGTGTTGGTCGCCGCACATTCCCCAAAAAATGCAATATAGAAAAAGTATTAAGTTGCATGTACCCCAAAAAGTGACGTAAAGAGGGCCTCACACGTCTACACTGTTGAAAATTATTATTATTTTCTCACAAAGTTATTTTTTTCATATATAATTATTGTTAACAGGTTTTTCTTTATTGCACAACAACCTATGTAAAAGTTAAAGCCCAAAAAAACAAGAGCAGAATTTTTTTCTATTTGCCATTTAAGCAGACTAGGATTTTTTTTATGCATTTCTCTGTACATTGTCTGGTAAAGTGAAAACTAGAACTCCTCCATTAACAAACAAGCCCGCATATGGTTAGGTCAATGGAAAAATAAGAAAAGAATTAAAATAGATCATGACTCTTGAAAGACGGGTGAGTTAAAAGATAGAAAAAATTAAAAAATATTATATATATATATATATATATATACACACATAGATAGATAGATAGATAGATAGATAGATAGATAGATAGATAGACAGACAGACAGACACATATATACACAGGGGTGACCATACTGCAGGTATGGATCACCATACCAGGACCTCTGGAGCCGGGGAGATACTTACTACAGCACTTCGTGCAGCGTGAGGATGTTGGGGTGCGGGCTGAGTCTTCGCAGCGCCTGGATCTCCCTCACGTTGTTCACTTGCTCGACGCTGTTGATGAACAGATTGTATTAGTATCACATAACGCACGGCTTCCACAACTTACACATCTATGGTCGTTATCCATTAAATGTGTACTTGGGATCAAAAGGAAAAAAAAGACAGATATGAAACAAATAATGCACATAAAATACAGTAATACAAAAATAACCAAATGTAACCCCTTCCCCCGGATTTATTTAGGTCTCTCCGTATATAGGCTGCTGTATAGGGCCATCCTGGAGGCCACTGGAAGTCTCTGGCTGCTGTAACAATTGCATCACAGAGGGACGAGGAGCTGAGAGATGGAAACTGCTCCATCTAAACATTAAACGGCCTGGATCGGTGGACTCTCTGATCTTGGATGCTGAGGCAGGAGCCTGGCATCCATTATACCAAGCATTGGAGGCCGGAACTGGGCTTTTAAGGCAGTCTCTAAATATCTGCAGCGCCCATTTAGGTAGGACATTGATGCCAGTTGTGTTTGCAGCCTGCAACCCCACTCAATAATGGCTGAGCATCAGGAGTGTCACAATCCAGATCTCCAGCATTTACTATAGATGGATATTGGAATCTCATGTTTGCCTGCTATTGCATTCTGCTGTGGATTTTACCTGTGCGTGCAATTCAGCAGGTAAAATCTGCAGCGTTCCCATCATCCGGTCCTGCTGGCAGCGATGGTGTCAGGTGCACAGGACGCGGCAGGTGCATAAGATGACACTCTAGTCATCGGCCCGTGTGCAGGAGACACTGCCACCTGCTGGTTAAAGTGAGGTATGACATCAGACAACATGGGGATGTGCGCTACTGGTTTGTGTGGCGGTATACTATTCACTGCGATGCTTTGTCTGGTAATCCGCTGGTCACATCGGGGCTCAGAGAGGTCCATAATCAACAAGTGCTCTATGCGATTCGGGTATGCTAAACTTTAGTCATGAACATACCCAGAACGCAATGTCCTCTATCTTGAATGGTATTTCTCATGGCTCTACCTTTAAGCAATACATTTTAAACATTTTTTTGGCTCTGGATTGTTAACTTCACCACTAAAGAAAACGTTTTATGAGTTAGTGAGGCTGGATTCTCTGCATTTCCACTGATATCACTGGCGTCCAGGCAGAAACGCCCCCCTGCTCCGGACCATATGGAAAGGCTAATGCTGGTGAGCTGGATCCTTTTCTACTTCTTATGTCAAAAACGTAGCCCAGGACAACCCAAAAGGAATGGCCTCTTTATAAAAATACTTCCTTAAAGAATTGTGAATAGTTTTCTTTGCCATAAATCAATAGGACACATGAAAGTCAGACGTTTTGTAATATACTTTATGAGTTAAGTCTGCTTCTTTCTCCTCCACTACTGATCACTCATTCTCAAAATTCTCAACTGACGGGAAGAATCCATCTTCAGTGAACATTATTCAGATAGGAGAGGACAGTTGGTGCTTAGAAAGTTCTATGGAGAAGTGTAACCATCATTTCAGGAGAACTTGAAACAGAATGTCTTTGTCGGCCTCCTCCTTGCATCTCCATTGAACTTTATGAGCACCAACTGTCATCTATCTCTGTCTTCCCTGAGTAAAGATTTTTTTCCCCAGGAACTGAGTGTGAAAAATTAATCTAGGGGCAGATTTTCCTGATGAGATTCCTAACGTTTCTCATTTCCATGCATACGATTGACTAATGGGAAAAAAAAAAAGAAAATGGACTTTATTCTTCAAAATCTCTGAAGCGTTTGCGGTGGTACATACATCTGGAAATATGCTCAATCATCTCTCTAACCGCTTGGTACGGCAGATTTACCAAGGAGACGGCTGTCCATGGATGAAGTCTTTAATACGCAGGCGCTAAACGTGTGCAGGAGATCCCGCTGCCCGTACCTGCGCTGTAAGACGCTGATCAATGATCAGAAGAGGTGAACAAAAAAGTGGTCACGTGGGTAAATCTGCTGCCAATCGCAGCGGCGTACGACACACGTACCTTTTGTACAGCTGCTTCATCTTCTTGCACGCGTAGTAATGTCCATCTTTTAAGCTCTGCGTCTTCACAACTTCAGAAAATGTCCCTTCTCCGATTTTCTGAATCGTTTTATATCCTGAATTTAAAAAAAAAATTCATCAAAATTAAAGAAAAAAAAAAATCAGATTTCTGCTTGTTTATTGTTACTGTACAGCAGCGCATTGTGGGAATTTAGAGGTCAGGTACACAAATCGAAACCTACAGAACATATGAATGACAGCAGGAAAGACCTAATCTGCTGTCTGTTACCAAGGGCAACCGGATTCCTTTATAAAAGGTCACCAAATGTATCACTTATCTCGTCAAAGTAAGGCCTCTTTCACACATCCGTGTCTCCGGACAGTTTTCACAAGTACCAGAGACACTGAAACACATAGACCCCTTTCAAAGGAATGGGTCTGTGCACACGTCAGTGTGTTTCCATGGACCGTGTGTCCGTCTGCCGCTAATAACAGTGACATCAGGAGGGATGATTGGGGTATTCATCAGCCGCCGCCTGCGCTAGAACTAAATGAATGAATGAAAAACCCGGCGTTGGTTCCCCCCCTATTTTCTTTAACCAACCAAGCAAAACTCACAGCGGGGGGCTGCAACTCTCAGCTGTCAGCAAGGTTGGTTATCAAGAATAGAGGGGTCCCCACGCTGGTTTTTATTTAACCCCTTTACCCCCAAGGGTGGTTTGCATGTTAATGACCGGGCCAATTTTTACAATTCTGACTACTGTCCCTTTATGAGGTTATCACTTTGGAACGCTTCAACGGATCCCGGTGATTCTGACAATGTTTTCTCGTGATATATTGCACTTTATGATAGTGGTAAAATTTCCTTGACGTTACTTGCGTTTATTTGTGAAAAAAAGGAAATTTGGCGAACATTTTGAAAATTTCGCAATTTTCCAACTTTGAATTTTCATGCCCTTAAATCCCAACGATATGTGACACAAAATACTTAATAAGTAACATTTCCCACATGTCTACTTTACATCAGCACAATTTTGGAACCAACATTTTTTTTTAGGGAGTTATAAGGGTTAAAAGTTGACCAGCAATTTCTCATTTTTACAACACCATTTTTTTTTTAGGGACCACATCACATTTGAAGTCATTTTGAGGGGTCTATATGATAGAAAAGACCCAAGTGTGACACCATTCTAAAATCTGCACCCCTCAAGATATGCAAACCCACATTCAAGAAGTTTATTAACCCTTCAGCTGTTTCACAGGAATTTTTGAAATGTTTAAAAAAAAAAATAAACATTTAACTTTTTTCACATAAACTATACTTCAGATCCAATTTGTTTTATCTTCCCAAGGGTAACAGGAGAAATTGGACACCAAAAGTTGTTGTCCAATTTTTCCTGAGTACACTGATACCCCATATGTGGGGGGAACCACCGTCTGGGCGCATGGCAGAGCTCGGAATGGAAGGAGCACTGTTTGGAATGCAGACTTACAGTTAGGTCCATATATATTTGGACAGAGACAACATTTTTCTAATTTTGGTTATAGACATTACCACAATGAATTTTAAACAAAACAATTCAGATGCAGTTGAAGTTCAGACTTTCAGCTTTTATTTGAGGGTATCCACATTAAAATTAGATGAAGGGTTTAGAAGTTTCAGCTCCTTAACATGTGCCTCCCTGTTTTTAAAGGGACCAAAAGTAATTGGACAATTGATTCCAAGGTTATTTCATGGACACGTGTGGGCAATCCCTTCGTTATTTCATTCTCAATTAAACAGATAAAAGGTTTGAAGTTCATTTGAGGTGTGGTGCTGCATTTGGAAGGTTTTGCTGTGAAGTAAACATGCGGTCAAAGGAGCTCTCCATGCAGGTGAAACAAGCCATCCTTAAGCTGCGAAAACAGAAAAAACCCATCCGAGAATTTGCTACAATATTAGGAGTGGCAAAATCTACAGTTTGGTACATCCTGAGAAAGAAAGAAAGCACTGGTGAACTCATCAATGCAAAAAGACCTGGGCGCCCACGGAAGACAACAGTGGTGGATGATCGCAGAATAATCTCCATAGTGAAGAGAAACCCCTTCACAACAGCCAACCAAGTGAACAACACTCTCCAGGAGGTAGGCGTATCAATATCCAAATCTACAATAAAGAGAAGACTGCGTGAAAGTAAATACAGAGGGTTCACTGCACGGTGCAGGCCACTCATAAGCATCAAGAATAAAAAGGCTAGACTGGACTTTGCCAAAAAACATCTAAAAAAGCCAGCACAGTTCTGGAAGAACATTCTTTGGACAGATGAAACCAAGCTCAACCTCTACCAGAATGATGGAAAGAGAAAAGTATGGCAAAGGCGTGGTACAGCTCATGATCCAAAGCATACCACATCATCTGTAAAACACGGCGGAGGCAGTGTGATGGCTTGGGCATGCATGGCTGCCAGTGGCAATGGGTCACTAGTGATTATTGATGATGTGACACAGGACAGAAGCAGCCAAATGAATTCTGAGGTATTCGGAGCCGCCATACTGTGTGCTCAGATCCAGCCAAATGCAGCAAAACTGATTGGTCGTCATTTCATACTACAGATGGACAATGACCCAAAACACAAAGCCAAAGCAACCCAGGAGTTTATTAAAGCAAAGAAGTGGAATATTCTTGAATGGCCAAGTCAGTCACCTGATCTCAACCCAATTGAACAGCATCTCACTTGTTAAAGACTAAACTTCAGACAGAAAGGCCCACAAACAAACAGCAACTGAAAACCACCACAGTGAAGGCCTGGCAGACCATCAAAAAGGAGGAAACACAGCGTCTGGTGATGTCCATGAGTTCAAGACTTCAGGCAGTCATTGCCAACAAAGGGTTTTCAACCAAGTACTAGAAATCAACATTTTATTTAAAATTATTGAATCTGTCCAATTACTTTTGGTCCCTTTAAAAACAGGGTGGCACATGTTAAGGAGCTGAAACTCCTAAACCCTTCATCCAATTTTAATGTGGATACCCTCAAATGAAAGCTGAAAGTCTGAACTTCAACTGCATCTGAATTGTTTTGTTTAAAATTCATTGTGGTAATGTCTATAACCAAAATTAGAAAAATGTTGTCTCTGTCCAAATATATATGGACCTAACTGTAGATGGAATGGTCTGCAGGCGTCACATTGCGTTTTCAGAGCCCCTGATGTACCTAAACAGTAGAAACCCCCCACAAGTGACCACATATTGGAAACTAGACCCCCAAGGAACTTATCTAGATGTGTTGTGAGAACTTTGAACCCCCAAGTGTTTCACTACAGTTTATAACGCAGAGACGTGAAAATAAAAAAACTTGTTTTTTCCACAAAAATGATTTTTTACCCCAAATTTTTTTTATTTATTTTTACAAAGGTAACAAGAGAAATTGGACTCCAAAAGTTGTTGTCCAATTTGTCCTGAGTACGCTGATACCCCATATGTTGGGGTAGACCCCTGTTTGGGTGCACGGGAGAGCTCGGAAGGGAAGAAGCACTGTTTTACTTTTTCAACGCTGAAATGGCTGGAATTGAGATCGGACGCCATTTCGCGTTTGGAGACCCCTGATGTGCCTAAACAGTGGAAACCCCCATATTCTAACTCCAACCCTAACCCCAACACACCCCTAACCATAACCCTAACCACACCCCTAACCCCAACACGCACCTAACCCTAATCCCAACCGTAAATGTAATCCAAACCCTAACTCTAACCCTAATGGGAAAATAGAAATAAATACATTTTTTTTGTTTTATTATTTTTCCCTAACTAAGGCGGTGATAATGGGGGGCTTGATTTACTATTTAGAGCGGATTTTTATGTTTGGCAGCCGTCACACACTAAAAGACGCTTTTTATTATAAAAAATATTTTTTGCGTTACCACATTTTGAGAGCTATAATTTTGCCATATTTTGGTCCACAGAGTCATGTGAGGTCTTGTTTTTTGCAGGACGAGTTGACGTTTTTATTGGTACTATTTTCGGGCACGTGACATTTTTTGATCGCTTTTTATTCCGATTTTTGTTAGGCAGAATGAACAAAAAACAGCAATTCATGAATTTCTTTTGGGGGGGTTTATACCGTTCCACGTTTGGTAAAATGGATAAAGCAGTTTTATTCTTCGGGTCAGTACGATTACAGCGATACCTCATTTATATCATTTTTTTATGTTTTGGCGCTTTTATACAATAAAAACTTTGCAAATCACTGTGTCAGATCCGCGATCTGACAGGCAGTGCAGGAGGCTTGCCGGTGCCTGCGGCGCTTTCCAGCCACCTCCCTGCAGGACCCGGAAGGCCCCCCGCGGCCATCTTGGATCCGGGGCCTGCAGGGAGGAGGACAGAGGAGACGCTCTGAACAACGCGATCACATCGTGTTGTATCGAGGGTCTCAGGGAAGCTCGCAGGGAGCCCCCTCTCTGCACGATGCTTCCCTATTACTTCCGGAACGTGTCCCGGGGGTTAATGTGCCGGGAACGGTACGTAACCGCTCATGGCACATAGTGCCGATTGTCAGCTGTAAAAATCAGCTGACACACGGCGGCGATCGGCCGCGCTCCCCCGTGAGCGCAGCTGATCGCACATGATGTACTATCCCGTCCCTGGGAATGAAGTCCCAGGTCACCTCGACGGAATAGTACATCAGATAGTGAGCCCGCATCAAAGCCGGGACATGTCAGCTGTTTTGAACAGCTGACATGTGCCCGTAATAGGCGCGGGCAGAATCGCGATCTGCCAGCACCTATTAACTAGTTAAATGCTGCTGTCAAACGCAGACAGCGGCATTTAACTACCGCATCCGGCCGGGCGGCCGGAAATGACGGCATCGCCGACCCCCGTCACATGATCGGGGGTCGGCGATGCTTCAGTATTGTTACCATAGAGGTCCTTGAGACCTCTATGGTTACTGATCCCCGGCAGCTGTGAGCGCCACCCTGTGGTCGGCGCTCACAGCACACCTCCATTTCTGCTACATAGCAGCGATCAGCAGATCGCTGCTATGTAGCAGAGCCGATCGGGTTGTGCCTGCTTCTAGCCTCCCATAGAGGCTATTGAAGCATGGCAAAAGTTAAAAAAAAAAAAAAGTTAAAAAAAATGTGAAAAAAATAAAAAAATATAAAAGTTTAAATCACCCCCCTTTCGCCCCAATCAAAATAAATCAATAATTAAAAAAATCAAATCTACACATATTTGGTATCGCCGCGCTCAGAATCGCCCGATCTATCAATTAAAAAAAAGCATTAACCTGATTGCTATACAGCGTAGCGAGAAAAAAATTTGAAACGCCAGAATTATGTTTTTTTGGTCGCCGCGACATTGCATTAAAATGCAATAACGGGTGAACAAAAGAACGTATCTGCACCAATATGCTATCATTAAAAATGTCATCTCGACACGCAAAAAATAAGCCCTCAACCGACCCCAGATCATGAAAAATGGAGACGCTACGAGTATCGGAAAATAGCGCAATTTTTTTTTTTTTTTAGCAAAGTTTGGAATTTTTTTTCACCACTTAGGTAAAAAATAAACTAGTCATGTTAGGTGTCTGTGAACTCGCAATGACCTGGAGAATCATAATGGCAGGTCAGTTTTAGCATTTAGTGAACCTAGCAAAAAAGCCAAACAAAAAACAAGTGTGGGACTGCACTTTTTTTGCAATTTCACCGCACTTGGAATTTTTTTCCCGTTTTCTAGTACACGACATGGTAAAACCAATGATGTCGTTCAAAAGTACAACTCGTCCCGCAAAAAATAAGCCCTCAGATGGCCAAATTGACGGAAAAATAAAAAAAGTTATGGCTCTGGGAAGGAGGGGAGTGAAAAACGAACACGGAAAAACGAAAAAATCCCAAGGCCATGAAGGGGTTAATATTTGTGCGGGGTTGATGTCACATTTGTATTGTCAGGTGACATCAAGCCCACCGGTTAGTAATGAAGAGGCGTCAATAAGACACCTATGCATTACTAATCCTATAGTTATATGGTAAATAAATACACAGCCAGAATAAAGTCCTTTAATTGAAAAAATGGCACAGACTCCTTCAATATTCTCAATTAAACCATACTTATGTCCTCGCCTAATTCATGCGAAGCCCTCGATCTCCTGTAATACAAGTGAAATACAAAAAAAAACAACAATGTACCATACCTGTCCGTTGTTCCGTCCCACGCCGTAATCCATGTCTGGGGGTTAAATGGACGGTGCCAAGATGCGAGCGTCCACGCTGAGAACCACGGGTGACTGAGCTGCTGCGAGGTCTGCAGACGTCTCCTCCTCAACACTCTGGTGTCCATTCTCCCAGCAGCAGTCGGACCCCCAGAGATCCTATGTGCTGTGGGCATATTCCGGAGCGGTGGAGGCAGAGCCCTGCGGCCCCCCAGCGCCTATGCTGAATATCAGGCCCCGGGAACGTCATGCATGTGAAGACATTGCGGGGGGCTGCACATCTCTGGCTCAGAGCCCCCCGGACTAGACACATGCCCGCTCCTAATCTTTTCGCTCAACTCTCCAACTTGCGGATTAACCCTTCTGTTTCTGGACATATTTAGTTCATTTCTTCTTACTTTTTTTTAAGTCGCGTTTTTCAAGTTTAATAAAGAAGCCAAACAGTAATATAAAAAAATAAATACAAATATTTAATTTTAAAAAAAAGCATGAAAAATGCAAATAAATTAAGACGAGAATTGTATTTTGTCATTAATTCTGCGCTCGGTGACGTTACACGTCGGTCACATGACCTGGTTCTGTGGAGCTGTCCCCCGCGGTGGCATATTACGTGTCGTCCTGTGGGGGGCGCAGTAACAATATGACTCTGACGGCTCCGCACTTGTTATTGTTGTGTTATAAGACCCCACACTCCAGGACAATGTCGGCGGCGGCACTTACTGTTCATGGCGCCGCCGTCACACGGAGCAGTCCGCCGCGCTCGGCTCTGGCATCGCTCCCCGTCACTCACACGCGGGACACGGAGTCTCCAGGAGAGCAGAGTCACGGCGCCATGTTTTGTGCTGGCGTCTCCTAGGCAACCGCACCTGCTCCGCACTCTGACACTACGGTCGGCCTCTACCGCCTCCCGTCACCAGGTCAACGTCAGCGCGTCACTGCGCATGCGTCATCACGGCTCAGCCCCGCCCACACTCCGTACTGTAGCGATGTCAGCAAGTCTGAGTGGAAAAGGAGAAATAGAAACGAAGTTATTTTAGTCTTGTATAATTACCGGTTATAACAAAGAGAAGGAAATAGAAAAATAAAATATATATTAGAAAATGAAAAAATTACGCCCAACGTGGGGCTCGAACCCACGACCCTGAGATTAAGAGTCTCATGCTCTACCGACTGAGCTAGCCGGGCTGCTGTGTTAACTGGCACAAATGCTGTAGAAGGACCACACAGTCCCACTAGTGCCATGTAAATTATAGTACGATGAAGGGATTTTTTTTTTGCCGGTTTAACTGAAAACAAAAATGATTTAGGTAACAATATACAAGGCAACCCAGAGCCCTGACATGAATACACATAAAAGCAGCTGCAATAAATATAAAGGTGGCACAAAAGCGGGCATCAAAGCGGCCACCGAAAAGGTTTTATCAAAAGGGTTAAATAGCTTAGAGCTACTGATCTCAAAATCCAGGTCACTCCAGCCTGCACCAAGTGGGTTCTGGGTATCAAAATGGGCAGTCAGACGATTTTTACAGATTTAGATGGAAAAAAAAGGTGTTTATAAAGGGTTAAACGGCTTTGAGCGCTGATCTTACAGCATCGATAGACAAATAAAGCTGCCCCGGGTCATACACAGGTCACTTCAGCCCGGTCCGAAGGGGTGCTGATGTGAGATCAATGGCCAAAGTCATAGAAATCATGGGCCGCTGCTGCAAATGTCCTAAGTGGGACCGCCCGACAAACGCAAAAATGTGGCAGGGAAACCAGAGGCGTAGCTAGAGCTTTTGCCGCCCGGGGCTGTTCCCGAGTTTGGCGCCCCCCCCCCCTGGCTCAATACACACAAAGGTTACCAAAAACGGTTTTCCTGTTTTGTAGAACTTAAACTGGGCCTAATGGTGTCACCCCCACATGCCACACCTGTGACTTAATACCACCACACCATGACCAGGCCACATAGTGACCGAATAATACTACATACAAGGGACAAATACCACAACACCATTTCCAGACCACATATTACCACCACATAGTGACTGAATACTACAATACTGATCAGTAATAAAAAAAAAAACCACAATACTATCACCATAAGTGCCAGTATTCACAGGAGATCTGTACTTAGTATGCAGTATCTGTGTAGAGGTAATACAGAGATCACTGGTGACATTATACACAGGACCTCTATATAGTATACAGTGTATAGTGTCAGTGTATAGGTAACACTGACTCACCAGTGACGTCTCTAGGTGAAGTCCTTCATCTTTCATCCAGCACAGACCGCCATCATTCCTTCCAGCCAGGACTCGTTTCTGCAGGAAATAACACAGTTATCTCGAGCTCCGCTTGCAGAACACATTACTTAATTTTTCACAACTTCTACATTACATCACATGAAGAAAAAAAGGTGATATAGTGTCACTCTGCACAGTAACAGGACCGCCCCCCCATTTAAAACAGTATACTCAAAAAATAAAATAAATACATCACTGCAGTAATAATATCCCTTAATTAGCCCCTATGGTAATAATATTCCCCACCCTGGCCCCGTTTCTCATTCCTGGCTCCAGCCATATGTTCTCGCATCCTGCCCTCATGAGTATCCATTCTACCCCATATGATCTCCACATCCTGCCCCACCAGCCTCCATCGTATCCGTCCTGCCCCATGATCCAATCCTGCCCCGTGTCTCCAATCATGCCCCGTATCTACATTCTGCCCATGCCTCAAGTCCTGCCCCCAGTGTGTCCAGCATATTACCCCCATGTTGTCCAGCAATCTGCCCCAGTGTGTCCAGCATATTACCCCCATGTTGTCCAGCAATCTGCCCCAGTGTGTCCAGCATATTACCCCCAGTGTGTCCAGCAATCTGCCCCAGTATGTCCAGCACTGCCCCCAGTGTGTCCAGCAATCTGCCCCAGTGTCCAGCCTTTCCCCAGTGTGTCCAGCAGTCTGCCCCAGTGTGTCCAGCATATTACCCCCAGTGTCCAGCATTGCCCCAGTGTGTCCAGCATATTACCCCCAGTGTGTCCAGCAATCTGCCCCAGTGTCCAGCATTGCCCCAGTGTGTCCAGAAGTCTGCCCCAGGGTCTCCAGCATTGCCTCAATGTGTCCAGAAATCTGCCCCAGGGTCTCCAGTATTGCCCCAGTGTGTCCAGCAATCTGCCCCATGGTCTCCTGTATTGCCCCAGTGTGTCCAGCATTCTGCCCCATGGTCTCCAGTATTGCCCCGGTGTATCCAGCAATCTGCCCCATGGTCTCCTGTATTGCCCCAGTGTGTCCAGCATTCTGCCCCATGGTCTCCAGTATTGCCCCGGTGTGTCCAGCAATCTGCCCCATGGTCTCCAGTATTGCCCCAGTATGTCCAGAAGTCTGCCCAGGGTCTCCAGCATTGCCTCAATGTGTCCTGAAATCTGCCCCATGGTCTCCAGTATTCAGTGTGTCCAGCAATCTGCCCCATAGTCTCCTGTATTGCCCCAGTGTGTCCAGCATTCTGCCCCATGGTCTCCAGTATTTCCCCAGTGTGTCCAGCATTCTGCCCCATGGTCTCCAGTATTGCCCCAGTGTGTCCAGCAATCTGCCCCATGGTCTCCAGTATTGCCCCAGTGTGTCCAGCATTCTGCCACATGGTCTCCTGTATTGCCCCAGTGTGTCCAGCATTCTGCCCCATGGTCTCCAGTATTGCCCCAGTGTGTCCAGCAATCTGCCCCATGGTCTCCTGTATTGCCCCAGTGTGTCCAGCAATCTGCCCCATGGTCTCCTGTATTGCCCCAGTGTGTCCAGCATTCTGCCACATGGTCTCCTGTATTGCCCCAGTGTGTCCAGCAATCTGCCCCATGGTCTCCTGTATTGCCCCAGTGTGTCCAGCATTCTGCCACATGGTCTCCTGTATTGCCCCAGTGTGTCCAGCATTCTGCCCCATGGTCTCCAGTATTGCCCCAGTGTGTCCAGCAATCTGCCCCATGGTCTCCTGTATTGCCCCAGTGTGTCCAGCAATCTGCCCCATGGTCTCCTGTATTGCCCCAGTGTGTCCAGCATTCTGCCACATGGTCTCCTGTATTGCCCCAGTGTGTCCAGCAATCTGCCCCATAGTCTCCCGTATTGCCCCAGTGTGTCCAGCAATCTGCCCCATGGTCTCATGTATTGCCCCAGTGTGTCCAGCAATCTGCCCCATGGTCTCATGTATTGCCCCAGTGTGTCCAGCAATCTGCCCCATGGTCTCATGTATTGCCCCAGTGTGTCCAGCAATCTGCCCCATGGTCTCCAGTATTGCCCCAGTGTGTCCAGCATTGCCCCAGCCCCAGACAGTCAGACATAAAGAAAAAAAAAAAAAAGTAAAATCCTCACCTCTCCCGTTCCTAGCGCAGGTCCGGTGCAGTCAGCGTCTCTCCGGCTCTGCGACGCTCAGGACAGAGAGGCAGAGCGGCGCGCACAGTAGTGACGTCATCGCGCCCTCTGCTCTGAGACGTCGCAGAGTCAGAGGACGCTGCAGCTGCCGGCGCCGCAGGAACCAGGAGAGGTGAGTATAGAGCGGGGGCGGGGTCCGTTGGTGGGGGGAGCTGGCCCTGGTCGTGGCGGCGGACGGCGCCGCCCGAAGATTTAAAGGGGCGTCTTTTTTTTTTTTTTTTTTTTTTCTTCTCCTGCAGCGCCGGCCGCCCCCCGCATTGTGCCGCCCGGGGCGGACCGCCCCCCCCGCACCCCCCTTCCTACGCCACTGAGGGAAACAGAACAGCATGCCTAACACCTTTGAAGCCCACTTAGAGTTTCCACGCACTAACGTACCCCTTCATGGGCCCCATAAAGTAAGATGCCAAAGGGCCCAAAACAGTAAAATGCCCCCACAGTCCCCCACGCACAGTATAATGCCAGTATAGTCCCCCCACACAGTATAATGGCCCCAGAGCCCCCCCACAAAGTATAATGCCCCCAGAGCCCCCCACACAGTATAATGCCCCCAGAGCCCCCCCACAAAGTATAATGCCCCCAGAGCCCCAACACAGTGTAATGCCCCCAGAGCCCCCCCACAAAGTATAATGCCCTCACAGTGATATAACACAGTATAATACCCCCACAGTCTCCCACACACAATATAATGCCCCCACAGTCTCCCATGCACAGTATAATGCCCTAAAGGTACCGTCACACTAGACGATATCGCTAGCGATCCGTGACATTGCAGCGTCCTGGCTAGCGATGTCGTCCAGTGTGACAGGCAGCAGCGATCAGGCCCCTGCTGTGCTGTCGCTGGTCGGGGAAGAAAGTCCAGAACTTTGTTTCGTCGCTGGACTCCCCGCAGACATCGCTGAATCGGCGTGTGTGACACCGATTCAGCGATGTCTTCGCTGGTAACCAGGGTAAACATCGGGTTACTAAGCGCAGGGCCGCGCTTAGTAACCCGATGTTTACCCTGGTTACCATCGTTAAAGTAAAAAAAACAACCGCTACATACTTACCTACCGCTGTCTGTCCCCGGCGCTGTGCTTCTCTGCTCTGGCTGTGAGCACAGCGGCCGGAAAGCAGAGCGGTGACGTCACCTCTCTGCTTTCCGGCTGCCCGGCGCTCACAGCCAGACCAGAGAAGCAGAGCGCCGAGGACAGACAGCGGTAGGCAAGTATGTAGTGGTTGTTTTTTTTACTTTTAGGATGGTAACCAGGGTAAACATCGGGTTACTAAGCGCGGCCCTGCGCTTAGTAACCCGATGTTTACCCTGGTTACCGGCATCGTTGGTCGCTGGAGAGCGGTCTGTGTGACAGCTCTCCAGTGACCAAACAGCGACGCTGCAGCGATCCGGATCGTTGTCGGTATCGCTGCAGCGTTGCTTAGTGTGACGGTACCTTAAGGCTATGTGCACACGTTGCAGATTCCATTGCGAATTTTTCTGCGCAGATTCTACAGAATCCGCAGGTAAAATGCTCAGCGTTTTACCTGCGGATTCCCTGAAGATTTTCCGCAGATTTTGTGGGAATTTCACCTGCGTTTTTACACCTGCGGATTCCTATAATGAAATAGGTGAAAAACGCAGTGGAATCCGCGCAAAGAATTGACATGCCGCAGAAAATAAACCGCAGCGTTTGTGCGCTGAATTTTCCGCAGCATGTGTACTGCAGATTTGGTTTTCCATAGGTTAACATGGTACTGTACACCACATGGAAAACTGCTGCGGAGCCGCAGGGCCAAATCCGCTGCAGATCCGCAGCCAAATCCGCAACGTGTGCACATACAGTGTAATGCCTCCATAGTCCCCCACGCACAGTATCATGCCCCATAGTCCCCCACACACAGTATAATGCCCCCACAGTCTCCCACACACAGTATAATGCCCCCATAGTCCCCCCACACAATATAATGCCCCCATAGTCCCCTTTACACAGTATAATGCCCTCACAGTGATAAAACACAGTATAATCCTTCACAGTCTCCCACAAACAGTGTAATGCCCCATAGTCCCCGATGCACAGTATAATGCCCCCATAGTCCCCCCACACAGTATAATGCCCCCATAGTCTCCCACACACACTATAATGCCCCCAGAGTGATACAACACAGTATAATACCCCAACAGCCCCCCGTACACAGTAAAATGCCCTCATAGTCCTACACACACAGTATAATGTCCCCACAGTCCCACACACACAGTATAATGACCCCACAGTGATACAACACAGTATACTGCCTACACAGTCCCCCACACACAGTATAATGCCCCCACAGTGAAACAACACAGTATAATGCTCCCACAGTGATACAACACAGCATAATACACTCATGGCCAAAAGTATTGACACCCCTGCAATTCTGTCAGATAATACTCAGTTTCTTCCTGAATATGATTGCAATCACAAATTCTTTGGTATTATTATCTTCATTTAATTTGTCTTAAATGATAAAAACACAAAAGAGAATGAAGCAAAAAGCAAAACATTGATCATTTCACACAAAACTCCAAAAATGGGCTAGACAAAAGTATTGGCACCCTTGGCCTAATACTTGGTTGTACAACCTTTAGCCAAAATAACTGCGACCAACCGCTTCCGGTAACCATCAATGAGTTTCTTACAATGCTCTGCTGGAATTTTAGACCATTCTTCTTTGGCAAACTGCTCCAGGTCCCTGATATTTGAAGGGTGCCTTCTCCAAACTGCCATCTTTAGATCTCTCCACAGGTGTTCAATGGGATTCAGGTCTGGACTCATTGCTGGCCACCATAGAAGTCTCCAGTGCTTTCTCTCAAACCATTTTCTAGTGCTTTTTGAAGTGTGTTTTGGGTCATTGTCCTGCTGGAAGACCCATGACCTCTGAGGGAGACCCAGCTTTCTCACACTGGGCCCTACATTATGCTGCAAAATTTGTTGGTAGTCTTCAGACTTCATAATGCCATGCACACGGTCAAGCAGTCCAGTGCCAGAGGCAGCAAAGCAACCCTAAAACATCAGGGAACCTCCGCCATGTTTGACTGTAGGTACCGTGTTCTTTTCTTTGAATGCCTCTTTTTTTCTCCTGTAAACTCTATGTTGATGCCTTTGCCCCAAAAGCTCTACTTTTGTCTCATCTGACCAGAGAACATTCTTCCAAAACGTTTTAGGCTTTTTCAGGTAAGTTTTGGCAAACTCCAGCCTGGCTTTTTTATGTCTCGGGGTAAGAAGTGGGGTCTTCCTGGGTCTCCTACCATACAGTCTTTCATTCAGACGCCGACGGATAGTACGGGTTGACACTGTTGTACCCTCGGACTGCAGGACAGCTTGAACTTGTTTGGACGTTAGTCGAGGTTCTTTATCCAACATCCGCACAATCTTGCGTTGAAATCTCTTGTCAATTTTTCTTTTCCATCCTCATCTAGGGAGGTTAGCCACAGTGCCATGGCTTTAAACTTCTTGATGACACTGTGCAAAGTAGACACAGGAACATTCAGGTCTTTGGAGATGGATTTGTAGCCTTGAGATTGCTCATGGTTCCTCACAATTTGGTTTCTCAAGTCCTCAGACAGTTCTTTGGTCTTCTTTCTTTTCTCCATGCTCAATGTGGTACACACAAGGACACAGGACAGAGGTTGAGTCAACTTTAATCCATGTCAACTGGCTGCAAGTGTGATTTAGTTATTGCCAACACCTGTTAGGTGCCACAGGTAAGTTACAGGTGCTGTTAATTACACAAATTAGAGAAGCATCGCATGATTTTTCGAACGGTGCCAATATTTTTGTCCACCCCCTTTTTTATATTTGGTGTGGAATTATATCCAATTTGGCTTTAGGACAATTCTTTTTGTGTTTTTTTTTCATTTAAGACAAATTCAATGAAGATAATAATAACAAAGAATTTGTGATTGCAATCATTTTCAGGAAGAAACTGAGTATTATCTGACAGAATTGCAGGGGTGTTAATACTTTTGGCCATGACTGTACCCCAACAGTCCACCGCACACAGTATAATGCCTCCACAGTCCTCCACGCACAGTAAAATGCCCCCACAGTGTCTTCAACACATTATAATGTCCCCACAGTCCCACACAAAAAAATAATGCCCCCACAGTGATACAACAAAGTATAATGCAACTGTCACGGGTTACCACAACAGTGTAGAGCCAGAAGACTGCAGCGTCAGATTGCTCCTACGCCAGCACTGAGAAGAAGCACTTCTACGTCATTTTAATGGTGTTCATTCCTTCTGGCAGCAAAAGAGGCTGCACGGCACTCCATTGAAAAGGGTGCACGAATAGGATACCACTCCAAGTAGTCCCAAAATAAATTCGGCACTCCAAATTTAAACGCAGTAAAACTTAGATAGTGATTTATTAACATAGATACATCCACTGTGTATAATCTTCAGTTCTTTGCGATGACACGATGAAGCTTCATACCCAGCACTTTAGTGCAGTAACCTCAGCGCCTTATTAAATCACGCTTAGACTCCACTGTTCAGTTACACCTGACCTGTTGCCTCGTCGCAAAGAACTGAAGATTATTCTGATGAAAGACTAGTGTTGGCCAAAACATCAACATTTATAAACAGTGGATGTACCTACTGTATGTTAATAAATCATTATCTAAGTTTTTCTGCATTTAACTTTGGAGCGCCAAATTTATTTTGGGACTATTCCTTCTGGCAGAACAGGGGTTAATCGACCATGTTGGAAATCTTTGTGCTCACAGCTGAGCTTGGTTAGCCACTTCTTTGCCCTTTATAATCTGGCCTCTTTTACAAATCCGTGTCAGAGCTGGCATTTGCTGCATGTCTAATGGTGGGAGAGGAGTTAATACGAGAAGGAGAGATGAAGGAGTTATTAGTGACTGTTGCTTGGTTTGTATGCGTGGTAGTTCCTTATCCTTCTCTGTTTTTGTTTATTCCCTTACCTTCACACCCTGGTGCATTCCTCTGTTACATGAGAGTGAATATTTGTATGCCTGGAGTTTTCTATTAACCCTTGTTTGTGTTGCCTTGTTTGTCAGGTTGGTGTCCAATGGTGCATAGTAGCGCCCCGCTTCCCTGGGTGGGGGAAAATAACAGATGGAGGGCTAGCTTAGGAGATAAGGCAAGGGTGGAGGCCCCGGCGTCTTCACCATCTGAAGTATCCAGGGGAGCAGGGCAAGCTAGGACACCCCCTAGTGCTAGGGACAAGGAAGGAGCCCCTGGTCCGGGGTCACCCGACAGCTGTGTCGTGACAGCAACCACAGTGATACAACACAGTATAATACCCCAACAGAACCACCCACACACAGTATAATGCCCCCACAGTTCTCCACACACAGTATAATGTCTCCATAGTGATCCCAACACAGTATGATGACCCCCATAACCTCCCACACAAAGTATAATGCCCTAACAGTGATCCCAAGACAGTGCAATGCCTCCAACTGTCCCCCACTGAACGTATAATGCCCACACAGTGATACCAGCATAGTATGATGACCCCCACACACAGTATATTACCTCCACAATGATAAAACACAGTATAATATCCCAACAGTCTGACACAGTAAAATGCCCCCACAGTGACCCTAACACGGTATAATGCCCCTCACAGTCCACGACACACAATACAGTGCTACAGCAGTGACCCCAACACAGTGTGATGGCCCCCACAGTCCCCTGCACACAGTATAATGCCCCATAGTGATGCCAACGCAGTATAATACCCATCTCACAATCCACCACACACAGTATAACTCCCTCACAGTGATCCCTACAGAGTATGATGACCTCTACAGTCCCCCACACACAGTATAATTCCCTCACATTGACCCAACACAGTATAATGCCCCCACAGCACCTATGCACAGTATAATGCGCCTCTCACAGTGCACCACACGCAGTATAACTCCCCCACAGTGAGCCCAACACAGTATAACGTCCCCACAGTCCCCCACGCACAGTATAATGCCACACACAGTCCACCACATACACATTATAATGCCCCACACTGAAACCAACAGACTAATGTCTGCACAGTCCCTCACACACAGTATAACGCCCCCACAGTCCGCCACACAGTGTAATGCCCCCACAATCCCAACACACAGTATAACTCCCCCACAGTGACCCCAACACACTATAACGTTCCTACAGTCCCCCACGCACAGTATAATGCCACACACAGTCCACCACAAACACAGTATAATGCCCCCACACTGAAACCAACAAACTAATTTCTGTAGAGTCCCTCACACACAGTATAATGCCTCCATAGTCCCCACACACAGTGTAATGCCTCCATAGTCCCCCACGCACAGTATAATGCCCCACAGTCCCCCACATACAGTGTAATGCCTCCATAGTCCCCCACGCACAGTATAAGGCCCCACAGTCCCCCACACACAGTGTAATGCCTCCATAGTCTCCCACACACAGTATAATGCCTGCACAGTAACTCCTTACAGCATAATGACCCTTACAGTACCCCTCACACAGTATGATGGCTCCTGCACCTCTCCACACAATATAATAAAAAACCTCTCCTTGTTCACCCGCTGCTGCTGTGCATCGTTGTGCAGTGAAATGACGTATCGACGGACGTCACGAAAATAGTGAAAAACGTGTGTGACGCATCTAGTGTAATGACGGATGCGTCGTTTGTGTTGTTGCCACAATGTCAATGGAGAAATGTCCGGGAATGAGAGAGAGAGAGAGAGAGAGAAGAGAGAGAGACTTTTTCCCGGATTTGAAAATCCTTCCGGGCATGCTCAGAGGGGAAAAACGTGATACGTGGCTGGATTCCTGTGTGTAACAGTCAGCGATGGATCCTGCATCCATAGGCTTCCATTTTAGCTGATGACGGGCAGCGCAGGATACGTCGCTGACCGATTTTTCTGACTGAACGTTTTCTCCGCACTACGGACCGCTATTTTTCGACGGATCCAGTGCACGACAGATGAAACGGATGGCCATCCGTCACAATCCGCCGCTAATACAACTCTATGGGAAAATGCAGGATTCTGCATTCTCAAAAACCAACGGATTGTGATGGAAGCTGAAAGCGTCGGAGCGACGTACCAACGTACGTTGTGCAAATTCGGCACAACGTGAGCAGTGGATGCAGTTTTTCAACGCATCCGCTGCCCATTCTAAGTCCCGGGGAAGAGGGGGCGGAGTTCTGGAAATGGGGAGGAAATGGTGGATCCAACAAACGAAAAAACGTTACATTGAACGTTTTTTCGTGACTACGGTCTGCCAAAACACGACGCATCCTTTGCATGACGGACGCATTTGCAGGATGCGTTTTTTCCCAAAACGACGCATTGCGACGGATCTAAAACGACGCAAGTGTGAAAGAGGCCTTACCGTCCTGACGCTCTGCACTGCAGGTGCATTTTATTGAGATCATCACACCCACTCCACTGAGATGTCAGACGCACAGGGAGAATAACGGAGGGATCGGAAGGCCGCCTCTATCATCATTACGTTCAAAGGTAACGGCATCCAGGATACAGATACACTTGAACCTCTGGTGGGTTGTGGGGACCTGGCACTAGCTGAGAACCCATTTGGGCCATGCTTTAGAGACATATATTTGACTAGATGGTGGCCCGATTCTAACGCATCGGGTATTCTAGAATATGCATGTCCACGTAGTATATTGCCCAGCCACGTAATATATTGCCCAATCACGTAGTATATTGCCCAACCACGTAGTATATTGCCCAGCCACGTAGTACATTGCCCAGCCACATAGTATATTGCCCAACCACGTAGTATATTGCCCAACCACGTAGTATATTGCCCAACCACGTAGTATATTGCCCAGTCACGTAGTATATTGCACAGCCCACGAAGTATATTGCCCAGCCACGTAGTATATTGCCCAGCCACATAGTATATTGCCCAGCCACGTAGTATATTGCCCAGCCACATAGTATATTGCCCAGCCACGTAGTATATTGCCCAGCCACGTAGTATATTGCAGTCACGTAGTATATTGCCCAGCCACGTAGTATATTGCCCAATGACGTAGTATATTGCACAGCCACGTAGTATATTGCACAGCCACGTAGTATATTGCCCAGCCACGTAGTATATTGCCCAGCCACGTAGTATATTGCTCAACCACGTAGTATATTGCCCAACCACATAGTATATTGCCCAACCACGTAGTATATTGCCCAGTCACGTAGTATATTGCCCAGCCACGTAGTATATTGCACAGCCCACGTAGTATATTGCCCAGCCACGTAGTATATTGCCCAGCCACGTAGTATATTGCCCAGCCATGTAGTATATTGCCCAATGACGTAGTATATTGCCCAGCAACGTAGTATATTACACAGTCACGTAGTATATTGCCCAGTCACGTAGTATATTGCCAAGCCACGTAGTATATTGCACAGTCACGTAGTATATTGCCCAGTCACATAGTATATTGCCCAGCCACATAGTATATTGCACAGTCACGTAGTATATTGCCCAGTCACGTAGTATATTGCCCAACCACGTAGTATATTGCACAGTCACGTAGTATATTGCCCAGTCACGTAGTGTGAAGGAACAAATTAAGAAGGATTCTCCATTTTGTGCTTTTCGACTCCATTTTGTTGTTTTGAATATAAATTTTGTTAGTAGACTAAAGTTTACAGATGTTATGAGACCTTGATGAGACCTTGATTGTTGCAATCTGCCAGGACATGAGACTGAGGGTGTATTGTTCTACGAGACTTTGACGTACAGACTGTTCCTGCATTCTTATAGGTTAAGAACTGTGAACGTGTTCTTATGCTGATTGGTTGAAGTATAATTTCTATGACTATGAAAAGTCAGAGAATAAACGGGGGCCCAGAGATCTGCTCGATCCCCCACACAGAGGCACGAGTCTCCGTCTGGTCATTTTCAGTTGCCGGCAATGCCCTTTAGATTAATTTGGAAATCACTGAGTCAACCGTGAAGGATCACTTTAGATCCTCCCTCAACAGTAGTATATTGCCCAGCCACATAGTATATTGCACAGTCACGTAGTATATTGCCCAGTCACGTAGTATATTGCCCAGCCACGTAGTATATTGCACAGTCACGTAGTATATTGCCCAGTCACGCAGTATATTGCCCAACCACGTAGTGTATTGCCCAGTGACAAAGTATATTGCCCAGCCACGTAGTATATTGCCCAGTTATGTAGTATATTGCCCAGTTATGTAGTATATTGCCTAGCGACGTAGTATATTGCGCAGCCATGTAGTATATTGCCCAGTTACGTAGTATATTGCCCAGCCCCGTAGTATATTGCCCAGCCACGTAGTATATTGCCCAATGACGTAGTATATTGCACAGCCACGTAGTATATTGCACAGCCACGTAGTATATTGCCCAGCCACGTAGTATATTGCCCAGCCACGTAGTATATTGCCCAGCCACGTAGTATATTGCCCAACCACGTAGTATATTGCCCAACCACGTAGTATATTGCCCAACCACGTAGTATATTGTCCAGTCACGTAGTATATTGCCCAGCCACGTAGTATATTGCACAGCCCACATAGTATATTGCCCAGCCACGTAGTATATTGCCCAGCCACGTAGTATATTGTCCAGCCACGTAGTATATTGCACAGTCACGTAGTATATTGCCCAGCCACGTAGTATATTGCCCAATGACGTAGTATATTGCCCAGCAACGTAGTATATTGCACACACAGTCACGTAGTATATTGGCCAATGACGTAGTATATTGCCCAGCAACGTAGTATATTGCACACACAGTCACGTAGTATATTGCCCAGTCACGTAGTATATTGCCCAGCCACATAGTATATTGCACAGTCACGTAGTATATTGCCCAGTCACGCAGTATATTGCCCAACCACGTAGTGTATTGCCCAGTGACCAAGTATATTCCCCAGCCACGTAGTATATTGCCCAGTTATGTAGTATATTGCCCAGTGACGTAGTATACAGCACAGAGCTATGTAGTATATTGTCCAGTCACGTAGTATATTGCCCAGCCAGTTTGTCACAGTTTAAAAAATAAAAAATAAACATATACTCACCTTTCCGAGGGCCCCTTGTAGTCCACGGCAGCTTCCGGTCCCAGGGTTGGTATGAGCGCAGGACCTATGATGACGTCGCGGTCACATGACCTACGTCATGGCAGGTCTTTCTAGCGCAGGCGCGCAGGGCCTGTGATGACATCGCGGTCACATGACCGTGACGTCATGGCAGGTCCTTCTCCCATACCATCTTTGCCACCGGAAGCTGCAACGGAAGATGGCGGCCGGCGCGAGCGACTACGGAAGGTGAGTATAGCAGGTTTTTTTCTTCATTATTATTTTTAACATTACATTTTTTACTATTGATGCCGCATAGGCAGCGTCAATAGCAAAAATTTGGGGACACACAGGGTTAATAGCGGCGGTAACGGAGTGCGGTGACCGGAGGGGACTATGCGGGCAACAGGCACTGACTGCGGGGAGTAAGGAGCAGCCATTTTCTTCCGGACTGTGCCCGTCGCTGATTGGTCGCGGCAGCCATGACAGGCAGCTGGCGAGACCAATCAGCGAACGAATAACCGTGACAGAAGGACAGACAGACAGACGGGAGTGACCCTTAGACAATTATATAGTAGATGTGGAGCACTGTGCACATTTCAGTGATACTTTTATATCTTTGGCGGCTGCTTGTAAGATTATTCACGTTACCGTTTTATTGTAGGGATCATTACTGCTCCTCATTAAACTTGTAAAAGACACAAAAAAAACCTACATTTTGTGAATATGAAACTAATTTCAGCATCATCAGTGAGCAATTGCATTACAGGATACTGTGACTTCTATAAACAGCGCCACGTTCGGTGACGTAGCAAGACTGAGCATTGCACACAGTGATGTCACAGTGCAAGAATTTCATACAGCGGTGTAACAATTCCAAAGACTGACGTCATCATGTTTGCTCACCTCGCAGGCGAGGTAGAGCTTCTCCTTCAGAATGGTCCTAACAGCCGTCACTTGGCCGGTTAGCTCAGTTGGTTAGAGCGTGGTGCTAATAACGCCAAGGTCGCGGGTTCGATCCCCGTACGGGCCATCCCAATTTTTGCTTGTGATTTTTTTTTTGTTTGTTTTTTTTATATCAAAACTTTTGTTATTCCTCTAATGAGTTTCTGTGATTTGTCGTTTCACCATTTCCATTACTACTTCATATAGCAAACTCATGACTGTGAAGCTGTCACTTATTCGGTCTTTGTAAACATAAAACGCGCTCTGAAGTTTGACTCCGGTCGGCCACCGTACAGCACTTCCTATTTTTGACCTTCCGTGATCGGAAAAAAAAAAAACTAAACAGAAAACCTCGTGACTGTTTCCTGCTCATTTGGAGCTGCGTCCTGGACACGGACACTGATTGAAAAACGAAGGGAGAAATTTTACATAACGGCGACAAAAACTCCAACAAAATGGCGGCGCTGGGTTGCCCCGGAAACATGGCGGAGGTGGTGAGCGCCGCGGTGCAGGAGTACGTGCAGATGATGGTAGAAGAACCTGGACAGGTGGTGGTCGTACATGAGGGAGGCGGAGGGGACGCACTGAGCCCAGAAATCCTGCAGAGCATCTCCCATAGTGACACCGTCTTCTACGTGCAGCCGGACGGCAGCCTGGTTCCCGGTGGGAGGCTGCTAAATGGGGGCCGTGTGCTGGAGGCTGCCCAACATGAAGTCAGGCTGGAGGCTGGAGGTCGTGTCATGGAGGCTGCAGTCGTGGAAAGCGCAGGGGTGGAGGCTGCAGTCGTGGAAAGCGCAGCCATGGAGTCTGCATTCGTGGAAAGCGCAGCCATGGAGGCTGCATTCGTGGAAAGCGCAGCCATGGAGGCTGCAGTCGTGGAGAGCGCAGCCATGGAGGCTGCAGTCGTGGAAAGCGCAACCATGGAGGCTGCAGTCGTGGAAAGCGCAGCCATGGAGGCCGCACACTCTGGGATGGTTCTGGTCGGTGCCCCTGGGGTGGTAGATGCCGGTGAGGAGGATATGGCCATGGAAAGCGCATTAAACCTCACTATGGAGGCTACAGACAGAGGCCGTGAGGCTGCCACAACACTCGCGGGGTCCCCAAATATGGCGACACATCGAGGCCTCGTGTCAGCAATCGGGGGGCCCACTCCTATCCCTCAGCTGCAGACAGTAGCACACCCTGTGGTCTTACGAGAGGGGGCCCTCACCTCCAGGATCCCAGAAACTAAGGTAACTCTTATTGGGCCAAACGCAACTTATATTCCCGTTTTTTTTTTTTGTGCAAAATGAATGCGATTTAAAAGAAAAAAAAAAAAGTGTATTATGGACCAAACTCTACATAGAGACCTGCACCAAATCCTCTTCGACTGAGTCTCCTTAGCGGGAAAACACGTTGATAGCACTCAGGGGGGTGAAACGCTTTGCTGCATCAATCACAAGGGGAATGAAAGAAAAAAGAAAAAAAAAAACACCCTCAAAAAAAAAAAAAAAAAAACTCGCTGGTCCCCATTTCCAGTTTCAGGTTACAGAAAAGACTCATGTCCCCAGCAGACCTCTGAGCCTGAACAGACCTGATTCATCGTTTACATCTACTATATAATTGTCTAAGGGTCACTTCCGTCTTTCTGTCTGTCTGTCCTTCTATCATGGATATTCATTGGTCGCGGCCTCTGTCTGTCGTGGCTGGGCAATACACTACGTGGCTGGGCAATATACTACGTGGACATGCATATTCTAGAATACCCGATGCGTTAGAATCAGGTCACCATCTAGTGTGTGAATAATAATTTTATTTTCGTTCCAGCTAAATCCCATCCATGTTCAAGTACCCGGTCTCCAGGTGAAAAAGAGTGCGGATCCGGTGGTTCTTAACCTCAGTGGCATCCATGTGAAAAACACCAGTCCTGGTCTCGTCGGCTCTCAGATTGTGCAGATCAAGTCTCTGAGCAATTTGGGGAAGCCTCTGGTGGTGAATGCATCCACTCTGGAGTCTCCAATCCAAATCCTTGTTCGATCAGCTCAGCTGTCCACTGCAAAACAGAGGACCCCCGACCTAAATAGGAACACCGGGGAATCCTTAGTCATCCATTCGCTTAATGGCGCTCGCACATTGACCGACCACGCACAGAACAAAGGCCATAAACGCAAAAAGGCCATAAAGATAAAGACCCGCTCTGGCCGAATATCTCGCCCCCCTAAACACAAAGCCAAGGACTACAAGTTCCTTAAAGTGGGTGACCTGATTCAAGACAGCGCCTCAGATTCAGAAGACTATTCAGAGCTGAGCACGGACGAAGAGGAGAAGGGCGTGAAGGAGAAGGCACCGTGCGACCTGCTGCCATACACAGTGAAAAACGAACTGTTCCAGTGTCAGACGTGTGAAAAGTCCTATATGGGTAAAGGAGGGTTGTCCCGACACTACAGGCTGTACCCCAGTCACGGGCACATGGAGCCGTCATTAGTTTCCGATGCCAAGAAAAATAGAGAATCTGGTGTTGGGGGAAATTTTCTGCCTGGTGAACCTAAGGTGAGGATTCTCACCAGTCAGAGACTGGCGCTGTGCTGACAGAATGAGGCTGCTCGTCAGTGAGCTGGGGGCGCTGCGGCCCCTTTGGGGTTGGACCATAGTTTATTAATGCCCTGGAATCCTTTGGTCTTATATAATGTAATTTGTGTTTCAGAAGCCAACACCGAGACCTAAGAAGAGGCTGTTAGAGGACCCCCTGAACCCCGATCATTCCAGACTTCTATCTTTGGATAATGATGGTCTTGAGTTTGCTTCAGTATCAACCACTTGCCAGGGACGACAGCAGATAACAGCAAGGAGATTCGGACGCCCCCGGAAAGCACTGGCCATTGCCTCCTCTAAGCAGAACGCACTGCAAGCAAAAGAAGTCAGTACAATATGTATATCCATCATATGAATCGTAACTGTGTAAGAGGAAGCAGAGAACTGGGCTCCTTACAAGCTAATAACTTACATCATGTATTATACTTCAGAGCTGCACTCACTATTCTGCTTGTGCAGTCACTGTGTACATACATTACATTACTGATCCTGAGTTACCTCTTGTATTATATTCCAGAGCTGCACTCACTATTCTGCTGGTGCAGTTACTGTGTACATATATGACATTACTGATCCTGAGTTACATCCTGTATTATACTCCAGAGCTGAACTCACTATTCTGCTGGTGCAGTCACTTTGTACATACATTACATTACTGATCCTGCACTGATCCTGAGTTACAGCATGTATTATACTCCAGAGCTGCACTCACTATTCTGCTGGTGCAGTCACTGTGTACATACATTACATTACTGATCCTTAGTTACATACTGAATTATACCCCAGAGCTGCACTCACTATTCTGCTGGTGCAGTTACTGTGTACATACATTACTTATCCCGTATTATACTCCAGAGCTGCACTTACTATTCTGCTGGTTCAATGGCTGTGTACATACATTGCATTACTGATCCCGAGTTACCGTATATACTCGAGTATAAGCCGAAACCCCTAATTTTGCCATAAAAAACTGGGAAAACTTAATGACTCAAGTATAACCCTAGGGTGGGAAATGCAGCAGCTACTGGTAAATTTCCAAAAATTAAAATAGATACCAATAAAAGTAAAATTAATTGAGACATCAGTAAGTTAAGTGTTTTTGAATATCCATATTGAATCAGGAGCCCAATATAACGCTCCATAAAGTTCCTGATGGGCCCCATAAAATGCTCCATAATAAAATATGCCCCATATAATGCTGCACAAAGGTTGATAATGGCCCCATAGAAACATTTGCCCCGTACAATGCTGCATAATTGTTGATTACGGCCCCATAAGATGCTCCATAGAATATTATTCCCCATATGCTGCTGCTGGAATTTAAAAAAAAAAAAAAAAAAAAAGACATACTGACCTGAGACGTCTTGTCCTCAGCAGGCGGGGACACCGGCACTTACGATATTCACCTGTCCCCGTTCCACCGCCATGCGCCGCTGTGTCTTTTGGCTCTCTGCAGTGACTGTTCAGGCAGAGGGTGGCGCGCACTAAACACGTCATCTCGCCCTCTGACCTGAACGTCACAGCCAGAGGATGCGGAAGACGGAGCGGCGGTGGAATAGGGACAGGTGAATATCGCATGACTCACCCTCTCCCGTTATACTCATCCTCCCGGCGCGATCCCTGCTTCTCCGATGCGATGGTCTCTGATGCCGGCAGCTTGTTCCTTTGCTCAGCGGTCACTGGTACCACTCATTAAAGTAATGAAAATGCGCTCCACCCCTATGGAAGTGGAGTCATGTCCATATTCATTACTTTAATGAGCGGTACCACGTGACCGCTGAACACAGGAAGAGCTGTGGGCGCCAGAGAAGCAGAGACATGCATAGACGCTTCAGGAGTAGGTGAGTATGATTTGACAGCTACCGCTCCCCCTCCCCCGCCGACCCCCTGGGAATTACTCGAGTATAAGCCGAGGGGCACTTTCAGCCTAAAAAAAATAGGCTGAAAATCTCAGCTTATACTCGAGTATATACGGTGCATCCTGTATTATACTCCAGAGCTGCACTCACTATTCTGCTGGTGCAGTCCCTGTGTGCACACATTATATACTCTCTCTCTCTCTCTCTCTCCATCTTCTGCAGCTCATTCAACATTGTGAAGATGCAGACATAAGGGAACACGTTGCACCGTGTCTTTCCGGGCGTCTTTCAGTCTGTGACTACTCTCTTGTGAAGGTCGGTGCACTGATGCTTTAGACTTTTTTTCTTTTGTTTTTACCTTTATCTTCCATCACTGTTCATCCTTTCTGCTGCTTGTTTTCAAAGGTCAAACAGGAACATCCAGATGAGCCTTTGTTTCCGCACCTATATAAAGAACTGGAGAAATTGCACTCCATGGTCCGAATGTTGGCTGCAGAGTATTTCAGTAGTGGGGTGGGAAAGACTCTTGAAGTTACTGATAGTAAGGTGAGTTAAAGGGGTGGTTCCCTCTCCTTTTTATATGGTGGGACAAGCCTCTATCAAGATATTTCTGACACATCCTGCAGATTTGCTGTAAGGGTATGTTTCCACGTGGTGTATTTGCTGCGGTTTGGATGCTGCGTACATCCGTAGTGTCCAATCCGCAGCAGCCAGATGTTACAGCATAGTGGATGGGATTTTATGAAATCTCATCTCCTCTATGCGTTCAAAGACGCAGGCGGCAGACTTGCATATACGCACATGCGGCGCATCTTTATAGACCGCAGCATGTCTGTTTATCTTGCGGAGATGCTCTGTCTCCGCAAGATAAACTGCACAGTCAGTATGAAGGATGCCGTGATTCCGCCTGTGTTTAATGATGCAAAAGCCAACAGCGCTTTGGACGGAGCGGGGATCTGCTGCATCCAAAGCGCTGCCTTTACTGAACATGGGAACATACCCTAAGTGTAAGACATTGGAGCCCTATGTTATCCATGCAGTTTGGCTAATGAAGCCAAATCAGAATTTCAATTTGCTGATAGTGTCTCGGGGTATTTCCACTGCTATTTGCATATTTAATTTCCCATAGGAGCATTGCAAGGCGAATAAGCCTTCTTACATTGGCATGCCAGGGCCCGGTATGTCACTCTCCACAAGGAGAAACATTACTCCTTAAACCTCTGTCCAGAGCCTCTCACCAAGCCAAATCAGATCTCATACTTTGCACTGATGAGGGCCAATACCACTGAAACATCATGTCTGCAAATTGAGATTTTTATCCCAAGTCATATAGAAAGGCTCTTTAAAGGGTCGATACAGAATTTTCGGGTCTCTGGTTTCAACAGGTGGTACTATAGAGTGCTAATGAAGGGTTAACTCGGCTCTGCATGTGATGTTTTATGTCCACTAGGTGGCAGCATCATTGGACGTTTCTGCAGAACAGATTGCAGAAGTTTCTCTTCTCCCAGAACAATGCTCAGAAGAGCAAAGAATACAGTCAGAAGACGGGAATAATGAGGTAATAGATATCTGCCCAAATAATGATCTGGTTATAATTGTCACCAGCCAGTAATATGTAATGTGCTCTGTGGTAGTGTTCAACGGAAGAGATGATGCCGCCATCCAAGAGATCAAAAGTGGACGAAACAGAAAGTGAGAGGCCGACCCCAGAAATGTCCACAGAGAACACTGTGTACATCCACGAAGAAGAACAGACGCAAGGTAAGTTAGTGATTACCGTATTTTGTGATCCATAAGACGCACCCCAAATTTTGGGGTGGAAAATATATTTCTCCGTCGCCTCATTGAGGGACACAGGACCATGGGTGTATGCTGCTGCCACTAGGAGGCTAGCACTAAGTAGATATAAGAAGATTAGCTTCTCCTCTGCAGTGTACACCGCCCACACTGGCTCCAGCCAAACTAGTTCAGCTTGGTGTCAGTAGGAGGCACATGTCTGATTTTCAGACCACATCTATAGTTTAAACTGTTTTTTTTTTTATTTTCATTCTTAATTATTTCAAAGGATTACTGGGGTGACGGATCCCTTAAGGGTGCCGCTCTCCCCTAACCTACAACAGGCGTGCGTGGAGTGTCACCTCCACATAACTTCTCCTGCATCTCTTTTACCGGCATGCTTGAGATCTTCGTTAGGGGCGACGGGTCCCTTCAGGGCACTGCTTTCCCCAGTGTCACCTCCTTGTACCCCCATCTGCATCCAGGCTCATCCATCCTTTTGACTGCCGGACCAACAGCCCTGTTCCATCCTTGGGGAGTTAACCCCGTGGGTGTCCAGATGCGCTTATGGAGTCCGTGCGGCCCCACTGCATCGCCCTTGATGAACAGCGGCGATGGAAGAAAGGTGGAAGGTCCCTCTCTGACCTGGATAGAGGTTTTCTGCATGTCCACTTTGATGCAGCCAGCCTGGGTCAGCCTGTGGTCCTGTGCTTCATCAATGGATTACCGGCATCTGCAGCGGCTCCATGACGGGACGCACACCGCTGGGAAGGTGGGCTGGGTGTGCGTCTGGGTCACAGCGGAGGGCTCCTGCAAATGCGGTATGAGCGCTATTTCCAGTGGTATCCCCTCTCCTTCCGGGTCCCACGCCGGCCGGCTGCCGAAATCTAGCCCCCAGCTTGGGTTTATTTTCAGCGGCAATTCCAATGCTCCGCCCACTTCATGACATCACGGCAGTAGCTCCACCCACTGTGCCTATGAATTTGGCATGCCTCGCACACTGCGAGACTTCTCAGTTATGCCCCCTCTGCAATTCCCGGCGGCAGTCTTTATGCCACCTGGCCGGCCCTTTGCATATACTGTGCCCCGTTCAGCAGAATCCTGCTGCACTTCAGAGGGGAACGGGAGACCGAGAGGACCGCTCTCGCGGGGCACAGGACCTGGGTAAGATCTCTGAGCCTGCAGCAGATACTCATTGGCCCTTCTCTGCAGTATTCACTGGAGCTTACAAGGTACTGCACACCCTATTGGAGTATTTCGGCAGAATCAGGGACATACTGTGGTACATCATGTCACTCCCTAAGACATCCAAGAAGGTTAATAAGGCACATACTGTGTTTTTCACCTCATGTACAACCTGCTAGACTTCGTTACCACGTGGACATAGTATGCCACTTTGTAAAGCCTGTGACCTTGAATGCGCTCAGGAGCCCTCTGCCGTTACCAAACCCAGTGTACCTAGTCCCCCTGAGTGGGCTTCGTCGCAGTCCATGGCGTCACTAGCCAAAGCAATAGAGTCCCTCCAAGATTCCTCTACCGGTCGGGGTCTTCGTCTGCCTGTCTTGGAGGGTTCCTATACCTCATGGGAACTCTTGGTCAGCAGGGGCCATTTTCAGACAAAAACTCCACAGGCATCTAGGAAACGGTCCCATATTAGTCACCCGGGTCTTCTCGCTCCTCGTTATCCGGGGGTTCCGTCTCACGTTCCCCTTCATCCGGGGCTTTCAGTGGCCAGGACTCTACGTCCAACTTGACATCCCCCTTGACCTAGACTCACCGGTTTATCAGACGACGGTGGACAGTCTCATTGAGGCCGTCAAAAATTCTTTAAAGGTTGACGTGGACCCTGACTCTGTCCCGGATCACGCGGTGTCCTTTAAGAGGAACAAATTACCTCATGGGGTTTTCTCCAACCACCCCGAGGTCCAGGACATAGTTCAACGGCATAGAGAAATACTGGACAAATGCTTTGCAGGTCAGAAGCCTATAGATGTGAGATACCCATTTTCCTCAGATCTGCGGAAGGAATGGGCCGAATCCCCTCCAGTTGATTCGCCTGGCCTCAAAAACCTTCCTATCTTTACTAGATGTTTCCTCGATTGGAGACCCCACGGACCGTCAGAGAACCTTGCCGGTTCGGTTTTTGAAGCGTTGGGCTCAGTATTTTCTCCCTCTTTTGCTGTGGTATGGGTAACTAAAGTTATGGCCTCTAGGGCAGATACCCTAAGAAGGACCATTCAAGATAGTGACCTCCCCCAGGAAGCAGAAGACTTGGCCAACCAGATCTCCTTAGCCTGGGAATATTGGTTGCACGCATCATTAGGCTCTGCTAACTGTGCTGCCCTTGCAGCCTCAAACGCCATCACCATCCGTCGGGCTCTGTGGCTCAGGGAATGGCGTGCGGACTCTGCGTTCAAAAAGTCCCTGACGTCTCTGCCCTACCAGAGTGGTCTTTTATTTGGCGAGAAGCTGGATCAGCTTATCTTGGACGCCACAGTAGGAAAGAGTAAATTCCTTCCCCAGCAGAAGACTAGGCGACCTTTTCGTCGTCAACAACAGTTGCGTTTTCGCTCCTTTCGTAGCAACTCCGGTTGGTCCAATGCGACCACCTCTTCCAGATCAGGGCGTTCTCCTTGTGGGGATATTGGTCCCCAGGTCTCGTATAAGACCAACCAGTCATGGAAGGGCTGACCCAAGCAAACTAGATCTAAGGGGTACAAGTCCCATAGATTCTCGTCCCAATTACTCATTTTGTCCGGTCGACACCAGCAGAGTAGGCTGACTTCTACTTCTGTTTCGTCACATCTGGCTCTCTGTCATCCACAAAGAATGGGTCAGAGACCTGGTGTCTTCCGGATACAAGATAGTTTTCTTCCCATCCTCCAGCACTGTTTTTCCCCTATCGCCCCCCACAAGACAGATGCGCGGGCCATGCCTTTCTACCGAGCCATCGATTCATTATGATGAGACGGCATCATCATTCTGTCCCAGAAAACGAGAGGTTTGAGAGTTTCTACTTGAACTTACTTGTGGTTCTGAAGAAGAATGGCACGGTACGGCCCATCCTAGATCTGAAGCTCCTAAACAAGTTTGTCAGTCTGGCACTTCAGGATGGATTCCCTCCGCTCTGTCATCACATCGATGGGGAGGGGGGAGTTCCTAGCATCCATCGACATCCGGGATTCTTATCTTCATGTCCCGATTTTTCCACCTCGCCAAAGGTTCCTGCGTTTTGCCGTTCGCGAGGAACATTTCCTATTTACGGCCTTGCCATTCGGCCTTACCACCACTCCCAGAATGTTCACAAAGGTTATGGTGGCCGTCATATCCATTCTGCACTCTGGGCGTTGTTGTCCTGCTATACCTGGATGACCTTCTTATCAGGGGGCCGTCTTTCCATGCCTGGGCGGAGTGCATCCGTATCCCCTTGTATACACTTTCTCACTTGGGCTATCAGCTCGGCAGATATCCTTTTTGGGAATGAACCTGGACATTTCCCGAGGGTTGGTGATTCTCCCTCGAGACAAGGTCATAGCCCTTCAACAAGGAGCTCGGGCACTTTGTCGCCCATTTCCTCACTCTATCTGATTCGGCATGGGGGGGGTCCTGGGCAAAATGGTGGCAGCGTTGGAAGCCATTTCCTTTGCCCAACTACACCTCTGTTTTCTGCGGCTTGTGCTTCTATCGGCCTGGGACTTGAACTCGTTCTCAACTGTCAAGCGGGCGCTCACGTGATGGACGTTATGGTCCTCCCTCAGCCACGGAAATCTTTTCTCTCAGTTCAATGGCTTGTGGTCACCACCGACACCAGTCTTCTCGGCTGGGGGCTGTCTTCTGTCACCACACTGCCCAGAGACGCTGGTCGCCTCGCGAATTCTGATCAACGTTCTGGAAATACGGGCGATGCGGTTGACCCTGCAGCGGTTCCATCACCTTCTGGCGGGTCGTCTCATCCGAATATAGTCAGACAAAGCCACGGCTGTGGCGTACATCAATCATCAGGGGGGCACCCGCGGCAATGCGCGAGGTGGAACACATTCTCCGCTGGGCCGAGATGACCCACTCAGTCATCTCAGCTGTTCACATCCCGGGTGTGGAAAGCTGGGCGGCAGACTTCTTCAGCCGTCAGGGTCTCGCCTCAGGAGAGTGGTCACTTCACCAACAGATTTGTCATTGCTGGGGAACTCCGGATGTGTACCTGATGGCAGTATGGCTAAATGCCAAGGTACCCGAGTTCGTAGCTCGGTCCCAGGATCCAGAGGCCATTGGGGGGCATGCACTTCCTTATGTCTTTCCCCCTCTTCCATTTACTTCCGAGGATTATCAGGAAGATCAAGATGGAAGGGATTCCGGTGATCCTAGTCGCACCGGACTGGCCTCACCAGGCGTGGTACGCGAAGTTGGTGCAGCTCATCATCAACGGTCCCTGGCAACTACCGGATCGATCAGATCTACTCTCCTAGGGCCCGATTTGCCACCATAACTCAGGGGCCCTGTGTTTAAAGGCCTAGCTGTTGAATCATGGGTTCTAACCCAAGCTGGTGTTTCTCCCAAGAGGTGGTTTCCACTATGCTTAGCTCTCGGAAGCCTGCTTTGGGGCGCATTCATCACCTCACCTGGAAAGTTTTTTTCGCATGGTGCAGGGAACGCGGTCATTCTCCTCGCTATTTTGGAGTTCCTTCAGACTGGTCTGGACTCAGTCCTAGCGCTTAGTTCCCTCAAAGGCCAGATCTCTGCTTTATCCGTTTTGTTCCAGCGCCGGATTGCTTTTAAGCCACAAGTGAAGACTTTCATTCACTGGGTCTCCCACGTGGTACCCCTATAGAAGGCTGTTGGATGCCTGAGACCTTAACTTAGTCCTAGGAGTCCTACAAGAGGCTCCGTTAGAGCCGCTACAGGACGTCTCTGACCCACCTTTCATAGAAGGTCACCTTCCTGGTTGAGGTGACATCGATCAGGTGGGTATCGGAGCTAGCTGCTCTTTCCTGTTGAGCTCCCTTTTTTAATTATTCACTTGGACAAGATGGTTCTCAGGCCGTCCCAGTCCTTACCCAAGGTGGTCTCTTCCTTTCAGCCTTACATCACCCCACTCCTCCTGCTGCCGCCAGCTTCCTGCAGCAGCGACCATGCCTTCTGTGACTTAGCTGCACCACAGCCCACTCTTCCCACACCACCCCACCTCTCGTAAGCTACATTCGTATTATAAGATGCACTCACTTTCCTATCAAATTTTTTTGGGGTAAAAAACTGCATATTATAATCCAAAAATTACGGTATATTCTTGTTCACAAGGGACAGTATTTATAGTATATTCTTGTACATAGGGGGCAGTATTATAGTAGGAATATTCTTGTACATATGGGCGCTATTATAGTAGTTATATTCTTGTACATAGGGGGCAGTATCAGAGTAGTTATATTTTGTAGGATAACTTTGTGTAACCTGTTTTCTTATTTCGTGCAGATCTCATGACTGATGAATTACTTTGTGGAAATGACACAAGTTCTGATGTTACAATAAATTGTACCATACAAGTTTGTGAAACATCTCTGACAAATGTGATGGAGGAAGAAGCTAAAGAGCTGCCTGTGATCACCACTCCAGCCTCTATTCCATGTGGCATAGAACAGGACGTTATGGCGACTGCTCCTCCACTACTTGGTGGAGAATCGGGTGACTCCGTACAGATCTCCACGGATCGTTCAGCAGAAAGTCCAGGTGATGAATGTTGCAGCCATATTACACAGGAGGGCACACGGCCCAATGAGGTTTTACCAGGAAGCCTTGTCCCTCCGCTCCCGTGTTCTCCGGCTGACTTTGCCCTCCCTTCTGATGCTCCTCCACAAACCATTACCGAAAAGACATGCAGCGAAAGCTTCCAAGGTGTAGACGCCTTAATCCCCCCAGACATCATTGCCAGTGACTCTGGCTCACAAGCCTTTGACTTCCAATATGGACAGGACTTGGTGTTTGTTCACCACTCGGAAGGAGCTGCAGTGGGCGAGGCGGGTGTAATATTCGAGCCCCCCGCTCACCCGCAGGACACGGTGGCGGCCCTAATGGAAATTAAGTGAATCTAATTTTCGGATTTTTTTTGACGTGTGGATTTTTCTAATAAATGTAGGAAGTTCCCTTTATATATTCTTCTGCGATCGACTCTTTATCTGATTTATAAATCCTTTATATGAAGTTTATTTTTTCTCAATGGAGTCCTTTTCTGAACAGAAAATTTGCACTATTGACCGCTATGACTGAGTCAGTCCACCTTTTCTGACTTTTTTTTTTTTTTTCAATTGCTCGCCATTTCCAAGGATTCTGCTTGCTGTCAGCGAAGGCAAACCTTAAAATTCAGACGGATCTAATGTCTTAGTTCAGTGATTGTAACGATGGAATCCAGTCCGAACGGTACGATGCAAGCAGAAGACAGCAGCAAGAGAAATATTTTTCTTAAAGGGGTTGTCCACTTTTTTTTTTTTAACTGTATTTGGAACTACAAAATGTTTTACTAAAAATGTTGCATCGTTTTGGCTTTTAATATGATCTTTATTTTGATCCTATTTACAACAAATCGCCATTTGAGACGTCTGGTGGTGACTCTCTGCTAGTGAACACAACGGCGCTCCTGTGTATGGGAGCATCGGGTGAGATTGGGGCATCTAAGTAGTGGGATGTGGGAACCCTTCAACTCTCCTAACGATGATGTCGCTGAGATGAATGAGCCAAGGCTCATTTTCTAACTCAGTCGACTATGCAATAAAGAGAAGGCGTATCCTGCCAAACTTTTAATGAAACCCAATGGCAGAATTTTTTTAAGTCGAAAAGATATGTATTTCAGTAAATAAGAAAAATTTCTCAAGGGTGAAAATCCCTTTAAGGGATCATTCAGACTAATGTATTTTCGATCTATATGTGCAATGCATACAATTGATATTTCCATTTGGACTATTGGGGGGGGGGGGGGAAATGCAGCATGCAACGGTCCGGAGTAGTGCATGCAAGAAAAGGCCCAGACACGACCACATGAGACAAGGGGAGCGTTCCAGTCCTACTGCTTAGAGAAAAGAACTATCATCAGAGCAGTAAATAATGGGGCTGTAGTCGCGTTAGACAATCAGATTTCTCCCCTTTCTGTGGCTTCCCGAATTAGGTTTGAGACTATGGATATTGGGGGTTGCCACGCTTTTTTGGGAACGCAGTCTTGCATTTTATACGCCGCAACATTTATTTGGTGTAGATCAAGGTAAGTGAGGTTAAGACGTTTATTAAGCTCCTACTCTGAGTCTGGAGTTATAAACTGTGTTAAAAGGGTTGTCCGGGAAAACTGCCTCCCCTGTCTACAGGTTGGGTCTGGTACTGCAGCTCAAGTCATAGAGCTGAAATTCCTCACACAACCTGCGGACGAGGAGGCGCTGTTTTATTAGGAAGTTCTATTATTCTAATCCTGGATGATGGTGTTCAGATTGCAGTTTCCTGTAGTCATCTATGATCGATCTTCCTACAAGGTCTACGTGTAAATTTTTCTAGACCGTTCTTGAATTTACCTTTAATTTGCCGTTGTTACTTTTGTTTTCCTTCTTTGTCAGCTATTCTGGAGTCACAGCAAGAGCTGCATTCTGAATTCTGCTCCCTTTCTGAAATGAGATAGCTCTGCAATGCGCCATTAACACAGTGGAAATAATCTGCTGACTTGCAAAGAAAAAAAAGCTGGTTCCTTACTAAACATGAACACATAATTTTAAGAAGGTCGGAATAACCCTTTAAAGGCTGTGTTATGTAGTCACCCACCCCAAGCCCATGCTGTTTGGTCACATAGATCAGCTAAAGGTTTAGCTGTGACCTTGGTTATTTTTTTTTTTTTGTTCAGCCAGACCCCTACTATATCTATATGATTCTCAGTGAGGTACAACCCCCGATGCGTTTCTGCTTCTCCAAACAGAAACCTTTTCTACTATTGAACTTCATGGTGACGAGAGAAGGCACTAGGTACAAAAGTAACGACTGAGACAAACTCATTTCCCATTTCCATTGCTTTATTTGTAAAGTTTATCAGCATTTTAGTGGAAATGTAAAATAAATAATAAAAAAAAAAATATATATATATTGTGTTCTTAAAAGGATAACATCTTTCTGTATAATATTTGTGGGAGAAACAAAACATGTAATTGCCTTTTACTGCTCAATAAACATTTTTCATGAATGAAGTCTGTGTCATCCGTACGTCGTTATTATACCCAACAATCTTCAGGCAGGGGTATTTATCATGAGAAATTAAACTGTTCTGTTGTCACAAACCCTGAGGAGTCATTCAAGGGTTAACCCTACAGTGACTGGCGTCCATTCTATATTCCAGGAACCATAGAATAGGTAGTTGATTTGAGAAAAGTCAACTTTTTTACAATATGGGTGCCATAATGATGGATGGAGAAATGTTCATGCCATTTTTTTATACTTTGCCAACCATTTCGTATTGCTATGCTTGATGGAATCTCCTACCGTTTTCTGTATGCAGCTCCTGCACTAATGTATCTCTACCCTGTGTATAGTCTGATCCTGCGGTCATGTGTGTCTCTGCCGCCTCTGATCACTTTCCTCCTCTTTGTTCAGCCTGCACGGTAGCATTCAGCTGCAGGATCTGACAACAGTATTTCTAGTTCATGATCATGGAGACACTAGGACTGCATGGGAGCTGCATACAATTTCTGTATTATTAAATATTTGAAATTTTTTATCCAAAAGTACGTAAACCACTTACATCTTCTACACATTGCCTTTAAGACAGCTGTCACAAGTCAAAGAAAAAAAAAATTGTGCAACTACTTTAGTGCTGGGGGAAAAAAAACTGCACTCAGGACACATTCAAGTTTCTTGCAATTTGCAGGTGGGAAAATTCTGCCGTTTGACTCCAAATCCCAGTATTGGATTTGTTGTGGTGGTTGCATGTGTGACCTCATTGCCAATAATCAAATGCAAAGTAAGGCCTGTCCCACACGTCCAGATAATTCCGGTTCCGGAGAAATCGGTACCGCAGTTATCCGTGTCCCTGTGCTCACGTGGCACATCAGTGTGGCACACGTTCGGTCACGTGGTGCCGCTTATTACAGTGATGAATATGTGGCTCCACCCCTATGGGAGGTGGAGCCGCATATTCATCACTTTAATGTGCGGCACCACGTGACCGCTCATACAGGAAGAGCTGCGACGCTGAGAGGAAGCATCGAGGGAGCTGGGTAAGTATTTTAATGCCAGCGGGCGGGCGCACAGGGGGAGGGAGGGGGGAGATTACCGGGAACTTTATTTTAACAAAAAAAAAATTTTTTCATTCCTTCTCTCCAGCGAACGCTGCTGGAGAGAAGAAATGAATGGGGCTTCAGCACCACATGCTGGGGGGACAGCGCTTACAGTAGCGCGGTCTCCTGCCCGGCACACGGACAGCATCCGTGTGCGGTACATGTTTTACACAAACCCATTGACTTTAATGGGTCCGTGTGATCCGTGCGTTCCCACAAACACTGACATGTCTCTGTGTTTTTCAAACGGACACACGGTCCGTGAAAACACGCTGACATGTGCAGAGACACATTGATTTTAATGTGTCTACGTGAGTCAGTGTCTCCGGTACGTGAGGAAACTGTCACCTCACGTACCGGAGCCACTGACGTGTGAAACTGGCCTAACAGGGTGACCAGTGTCGCCATCCAGCCTTAGGCTAGGAGAAAAATGCATGTGAAGACCATAATTCAGGAAATGTCCCCATTAAAAGGTCCGGTGCCCAGTCTCCAGCAGCATGCTCTCGAGCAGGACTTTACTACCACTATCGATGTAGGGCTGATATAACCAGCAGGACAGATACACCATTAACAAGTCCTGATCTGTGGTGTGTGCAATCTCTCCCACAATAGTCTTCTTCAGGGTAATTTCCTTTTTATACATTTCGGACATCTTTAAGGAGGTCTCGTCTGCAACACAAGAAAGCAGTAAAAAGGGGTTCAGTCAGCAAGTTGTGTGATGGAAAGGGCAGGAGAGAAATGTCTCCGAGCAAGTGCTGATGACCTTGTATTCTCCATCCGAGAAAATCTGTCCGGTTACTGATACGAGTGGCAGAATGCGACTGGCGTTTTCCACCAACCCGCAGACATGAATAGGCAAGTGCTATCAGATTCCGAGGCAAATCGTGCATGCTGAGAAGTTTTTTTTATCTCAACCCCCTACCCCTCGTAGGAGAAGAAAAAAAACAAGTCAGACGTGCACTGCCCCATAGGATAACATTGGTCCAAGTGCGATCTATCAAAATTAGTCGTCTGCACCTGCCCTTATAATAGGGTGTTAAAGGGGTAAATGAGGACATTTCCAGAGTGCAATTAAGAGAACAAGAAAACAAAAAAGCAATTTTTTTGTTATTCTTCACATATAGTAAATAAAGTTTTATTCACCTAATTATCCTACTTTAAGGCCGGGATCACACATGCGAGAAACACGTCCGTGTCTCGCATGTGAAACCCAAGCTGTGGCGCCGCCACTGTGGAGCGGAGCGTGCGGCCGCATAGCAACACATGGAGCTGCACACTCAGCTCCCAAGTGCCGGCGTCAGGGCTTGGATTTCACATGTGAGACACGGACGTGTTTCTCGCATGTGTGATCCCGGCCTAAAGGGAACCTGTCACCTCAAATTGGGAAACTGTAAATGCCTTTTTTCTGGTCCGATGGGCGGCGTTTCGTCTTCATTTCTCCACCCCATCCGTCCCTGTTGTACACAATATGTTCGAGAATTAGAGTACTTGTGCTCCATAGTTGGCGCGTGCGCCATGCAATCTTCGCACGCGCAGTATGCTTTGCCCAACTGCGGGCAAAGCCGAAAAGCATTACTGCGCATGTGCCCGCGCCCTATGTCACAGAACAGAGCAAAATACTTCCGAGACATAGTGTGACGCCGCCCTCCTGCTTTTTCATCGCTCCCAGGCATTATGCTCCTTCGCAGGCTTACTGATCTGCCCTGTTGAGGGCAGAGTAAAGTACTGCAGCCGCTGGGAAAGGTCAGAGAGGCCCGATGCCTGCGCACTGCAGCACTTTACTCTGCCCTCAACAGGGCAGATCAGTAAGCCTGCGAAGGAGCACGGCACGAAGAAAGCAGGATGACGACATTGCATGAGAATGGGAGGCGCTGGACCCGGGACCTGCGACACCCATCAGACCTGACCGCCCCCCGGATGAGTATAATATAACTTATTTTTCTTCACTTGCTGTAGATAAACCAAGAAAGGCAGTGGCCGCATAATATAGCGGCAAAATCTGCTGACAGGTTCCCTTTAACTCATAACTACAAATAAAGATTCCACAACAACCACAAGACAGATTTCATCACCAGATATCAGTGTAAGGGCTCCTTCTCACTTGCGAGAAATACGTCCGAGTCTCGCAGGTTAAAACCCAGCTCTGGCGGCGGCACCTTAGAGTGGAGCATGCAGCTCCGCTCTGGAGTGCAGGTGCCAGAGCAGGGTTTTAACCTGCGAGACTCGGACGTATTTCTTGCAAGTGAGAAGGAACCCTAATCAGTATAACGGCGCCGACCTGACACTGTCTGTAGCTACTGAGCACAATCCTGCTGACAGGCTACTTTTAAATCTGCACGTCCTAAACACAAAATACTTACAGAACAGCTTTGTTGGCCATGTAAGGAAAAGTATCGGCCGGTGATTTTCGCCCTGGCACTGATAATCCTCCAGGTCACACACGCCTTTGAACGTGGATGTCAACTTCTCCATTTTCAGCTGAATTTGGCTCTTTTACAAGATAAAAACATTTACAAATATGAAACTTTATGCAAAACTGAGGAAAAACAAACAATTTGGGAAGAGACAGACCATTCTCTTCAACAGGTCCAGTAATTCTGAGCACAATCTTTCCAGTTCTTCTTTGTTCGGACTCTCATGAGCAGACGCCGTGTCGTCTACTACCAGCTTCTCATATGATCTAGGAAAAAAGAAGTTGTCTCACTGTTCATGAGTGGTACTTAAAGGGGCGCATCACCCATCATCATTAGATATCTGCGTATCGGTGTAATGTGCTCCTTTGCAATGTCCCTTTAATAAACCCGCAGCATAAATGCTTTATTATATCCCCGGCATTGTACAGACTGCCCTGTAGTGGAGATCACAGGTATCTACAGGTCCGGTCTTGGTGACTTTGTGACTACATTAAAGCTCCACAGTTGGTAAAAATGGCAGCTGCTTCCAAAAAGAAAGATAACATTACCAGCAGATGATATTGTCTATGTACAGTAGATGCTGTATTATGTAACAATCCTACAATGTGATTTTCTGTTTTTTATTTTTAGATTCTGCCTCTCACAGTTGAAGTGTATCTACGATAAAAAATTACAGACCTCTGCATTATTTGTAGGTGGGAAAACGTGCAAAATCTGCAGGGGATCAAATACTTATTTCCCCCACTGTATACGGTAAAATACCTTGGCAGATTAACCCCTTACATCACTTACAGGCCGCTGATTTTGAGATTGACGATCTTGTTGGCAGCACTGAAAGCCGTGTCATTGCAGCTCTCCCATCTCAGCATCAGGTTGTGCCAGTCGGCAGCGTTGTCTTTGATCTTCCTGGCGCTGCCCGTCAACGCCGTTTTTTTAAGGGTTTTACCTGAATTTAAAAAAATAAGAATTTAAATATGGGGATGTAAGAATTTTTTAAAAAAAAAGTGCTGGAAAGCCCCTTTAATCAGGAGACATTCTGACTCAGGCGGTGTCTTTTAATGACACTGGGAAGAGACAGAGTTTTAGAAATCTTTGTTACTGTGGTGGAAAAAAATTGTGTAAATCTGGCAAACGCCGTAAAGGAAAATGTAGCAAAAAAAAAAAAAAAAAAAAATAAGTGGAGCCAACCAATCAGAGTGCTGCTCTCATTAGAGAAAATGAAAGCTGCGTCCTGATTGGTTGCTACGGAAGCTTACCGTACTCTCATACCGTTGCACTGAGATCACAGTATGGATAAAGGTATTACAAGGGATCACTCACTGTCCATCCGCTGGCGCGTCAGGAGTCAGGGGCAGGACACGTGACCCTCCATAGCAACATTCACTTCCGACTTCCGCCTAACAGCGGAAGTGGTGTGACGTCACGAGGACATGGTTTCTGATTGGCCGGCCTGCTCCGGTGTTTTGGTTCTGTGCTTGGGGGCTGTGGATGAGCGTTTGGGCCCGAGGGAAGAGCGGCGTGAGGTGAAGAGACCGGGAGAGCCACCGGGTCAGGTGAGAGGACTGCGCATGTCTGATATGTGTGCCGTATATACATAGATCTCACAGCACGGATATATTGTGTGCTAGCTACAGGGTTTTGTGGTCTTAAAGGGAATTTCCATACTGTTTGACTGGGTTCTTCAGCGCTTACACGGAGCCCGACCTGAGGGTCCCCCAGCGCTTACACAGAGCCCGACCTGAGGGTCCCCCAGCGCTTATATGGAGCCTGACCTGAGGGTCCCCCAGCGCTTACACGGAGCCTGACCTGAGGGTCCCCCAGCGCTTACACGGAGCCCGACCTGAGGGTCCCCCAGCGCTTACACGGAGCCTGACCTGAGGGTCCCCCAGCGCTTATACGGAGCCCGACCTGAGGGTCCCCAGCGCTTACACGGAGCCTGACCTGAGAGTCCCCCAGCGCTTACACGGAGCCCGACCTGAGGGTCCCCCAGCGCTTATATGGAGCCTGACCTGAGGGTCCCCCAGCGCTTACACGGAGCCTGACCTGAGGGTCCCCCAGCGCTTATACGGAGCCCGACCTGAGGGTCCCCCAGCGCTTATATGGAGCCTGACCTGAGGGTCCCCCAGCGCTTACACGGAGCCCGACCTGAGGGTCCCCAGCGCTTACACGGAGCCCGACCTGAGGGTCCCCAGCGCTTACACGGAGCCCGACCTGAGGGTCTCCAGCGCTTACACGGAGCCCGACCTGAGGGTCCCCAGCGCTTACACGGAGCCCGACCTGAGGGTCCCCAGCGCTTACACGGAGCCCGACCTGAGGGTCCCCAGCGCTTACACGGAGCCCGACCTGAGGGTCCCCAGCGCTTACACGGAGCCCGACCTGAGGGTCCCCAGCGCTTACACGGAGCCCGACCTGAGGGTCCCCAGCGCTTATACGGAGCCTGACCTGAGGGTCCCCAGCGCTTACACGGAGCCCGACCTGAGGGTCCCCCAGCGCTTACACGGAGCCCGACCTGAGGGTCCCCCAGCGCTTTTACGGAGCCCGACCTGAGGGTCCCCCAGCGCTTATACGGAGCCTGACCTGAGGGTCCCCAGCGCTTATACGGAGCCCGACCTGAGGGTCCCCAGTGCTTATACGGAGCCCGACCTGAGGGTCCCCCAGCGCTTACACGGAGCCCGACCTGAGGGTCCCCCAGCGCTTACACGGAGCCTGACCTGAGGGTCCCCCAGCGCTTATACGGAGCCCGACCTGAGGGTCCCCAGCGCTTACACGGAGCCCGACCTGAGGGTCCCCAGCGCTTACACGGAGCCCGACCTGAGGGTCCCCAGCGCTTACACGGAGCCCGACCTGAGGGTCCCCAGCGCTTATACGGAGCCCGACCTGAGGGTCCCCAGCGCTTATACGGAGCCCGACCTGAGGGTCCCCAGCGCTTATACGGAGCCCGACCTGAGGGTCCCCCAGCGCTTATACGGAGCCCGACCTGAGGGTCCCCCAGCGCTTATACGGAGCCCGACCTGAGGGTCCCCCAGCGCTTATACGGAGCCCGACCTGAGGGTCCCCCAGCGCTTATACGGAGCCCGACCTGAGGGTCCCCCAGCGCTTATACGGAGCCCGACCTGAGGGTCCCCCAGCGCTTATACGGAGCCCGACCTGAGGGTCCCCCAGCGCTTATACGGAGCCCGACCTGAGGGTCCCCCAGCGCTTATACGGAGCCTGACCTGAGGGTCCCCAGTGCTTATACGGAGCCCGACCTGAGGGTCCCTCAGCGCTTACACGGAGCCTGACCTGAGGGTCCCCCAGCGCTTATACGGAGCCCGACCTGAGGGTCCCCAGCGCTTACACGGAGCCCGACCTGAGGGTCCCCAGCGCTTACACGGAGCCCGACCTGAGGGTCCCCAGCGCTTACACGGAGCCCGACCTGAGGGTCCCCAGCGCTTACACGGAGCCCGACCTGAGGGTCCCCAGCGCTTACACGGAGCCCGACCTGAGGGTCCCCAGCGCTTATACGGAGCCTGACCTGAGGGTCCCCAGCGCTTATACGGAGCCTGACCTGAGGGTCCCCCAGCGCTTATACGGAGCCCGACCTGAGGGTCCCCCAGCGCTTATACGGAGCCCGACCTGAGGGTCCCCCAGCGCTTATACGGAGCCCGACCTGAGGGTCCCCCAGCGCTTATACGGAGCCTGACCTGAGGGTCCCCCAGCGCTTATACGGAGCCCGACCTGAGGGTCTCCAGCGCTTATGCGGAGCCCAGACTGAGGGTTCCCCAGCACTTATACAGACAGTCTGCACAGATGCTCCCCTCCTTGCTCCTGCCCCCATTTCGCCCTCCCTGGTGTCACATCCTGATGGGGCCGGAGTGTGGACGACTTCCAGGCAGGAGTGAGGATGTGTGATTCTGGAATTAGAGCCTTTCCCTTTCCTGCAGTCGCTCCCTCATGTCTCCCATCCCTCTGCATTCAGTGCCGTCATTGAGGTTTTCATTGCAGTAAAGGACTGTAGGTAAGTGATGGATTTATAGATGATTCCGCCAGTAATCTTATATAAAGGAAGCACCGCAGGCCTGAATCTGAGGGGCTACTGGTGCCGGGGGTCACCTACAGCTGGATATTAGTCGCTGTTCACTTCTGATCTTAAACTGATCGGTGCAGGAATAGTCACTGGGGAATGAATACTATCGCACATATGCTTACTATATTCAAGGGTAGCCTGTACATGCCATGGAATGCCTAAAGCAGGTCATTTCCCCCATTCTTTACACCACAGCTCTGCTTCATCAGCTTGGTCACAGTATTACAGACATTATAATTGGCCTTTATGAGCCAGCACCATGCTCTGTGTCAGTCCCCTCCGGTCCGTGTCCTGCCAGCAGCTTTGTCATATAGAATAGGAGCTTTGTTGCAGGCAGCTGTGTCTCATGGGTTTTGTCCATTGTTCCAGGGGCAGGTTTGTAATTGAAGGACAAGTTTATAGTAATGAATGGTTTTCTATACAGTCCATGACTGGGGGTCTTCTCCAATCTTCATAGCACAGACATCCATTGTGTGGGGTTCAGTACTTTGATGCTGAATATTTGATCTCCCACACTGGACTTTTGTATAATTTAATAAAAACTGCTGCTGTCTGTGCCACCGGCGGTCTTCCAGCTTCCTTTTCCAACGTGGGGTGAAAGCAGCTGGCCCCCAACCATGGTCACCATATGTCCACTACCCGCCAGAGGAGGAAGCCAGGACACTAGCTAGCAGCACTATCCAGGAGTGTCGGGGGTCCGTGTAGTGATCGTGTTGTGCTTTTGTTATATTATTTAAGGCCAGTGCTGCATATGCACATACCCAATAAAACACAAAAGCCACATGAAAAAAATTACTATGGCTCAAGGAATGCAAAAGTATACCAATTTTATTCATAAAAATAAACATTAAAATGATGACACCTGAATACCTCACAACACAACTAAGAATCACCAAGGCTGGGGCATCATAAATGATCAATGCTGCACCGCACTCCTATTGACCCAAATATTAGACATTAATGATACACAATCACAGTGAACCTTAAATGCAGTATCACATGCAACCACTGGTATCGAGAAACCTAAGTGGGAAGCAAGCTGAAGGGACACATGTAAACTGTGGATATAACCAGAGCCATATAGGAGCGGAGCTCAAAGTGCATAAACAAGTATAAATATATTACCAGTGGCGTGCCCAGCCTGGATGAACGTCCCACCTCGACGCGCGTTTCGCCTGTTCTTCCGGGGGCGTGTTTAGCTAGGGAGGTAGGCGGTCTATTTAAATGCCCGAGAGCCAATCAATGATCAGCGTGGTTGACGACGGTAACTAAGCACCCATAGCGTAGAGCATGTAACCAGGGTATGACGGCGCATCCGGTGCTTGGTCTGTCTCCAATCAGGACCACCCAAACTCCGGTCAATTAGACATCATCATGAAAGACCAGAGCAGGGAGCTCCGGAGCGATCCGAGCACTGCATGCGCACCACCCTGTTGTGGTATAATACCACCAAATGAACCATCGGGACAGTGATCAACCCCTTATTACATTATTTCTACTAGGGGTACATAGAAAAATGAGAAAGGTATAAACCTAAGTGCAACAATGATGACAAAATATACAAGACAATGTACACATACACAAATGCCAACAATTTGGTCTAAAAACATACATATACATTAATACATATTAAATGTGTAACACCATACAAGTGCACGCAAGGGCACATATATACAACATCCCCGACACACAGTTCACATGGAATACATATGCCACCCAATAACAGTATATATACAATATTCAGTGAGTCCTTATATATCATGTAGAATCACTGTTACAATTGAGAATTTTTCTTCTTCAGTAAATATTCTTCCATGGCACTGTCAGGGGTGTAATTGAGTCAACATGATGACAAACCGGGCAACCGAGACCGCAATAGATTGTAATTCTAAAAGATGAAAAATACTGTCAGTACACAAACAAAATAAAGGAACCCCCCATAAAAAACTTCATATATACAAAGGAGACAAATGTCAGTTTTTTTATAAGCATGCCCCAAATCCAAAGCTTTCGTTTAGATCCTGCGGCGCAATCATGCCCAACCGGTAAATCCACCGACTCTCTATTTGTGCAAGCAGTTTACCCATATTGCCCCCTCTAATTCCCAATGATACCAAATCTATACCCTTCACCCTCAGGCCATGCGGATTGCACTGATGGTATTGTCTAAAGTGCCTCGGTATAGTTTTTAGGGTTGATTCTTCCTGAGCTGTTTTTGCACTCATTATATCCCTACAATGTTCACGCGTCCGAATTTTCAATTCGCATGTGGTCAACCCTATGTACACCTTATTACAAGGGCAAGTGACGTGGTAAACCACGCCACGAGAGGCGGACGTAATTCGTTTCCCGATGGTGAATGTTCTGGTACCATTAAAATTAGAGAAGGTCTTGGCTTTAGTGTGATTACCACAAGCCTTGCACAAACCACAAGGATAGAAACCCGGGTCAGTGGAACTAGTAGGAATCACACCTCTCCCCGGATTATATAGACTGTGCACCAAGATGTCACGTAGGTTTTTTGTTCTTTTAGCCACTACCATGGGTCTCTCAGGTAAATGCTTTAGCATTAATGACCAACAGGAATGACCTTCTGTATAAACAAAGTAAACCCGAACAGACTGAAAAGTCGAGTGGGGTACATTTTGTCACCACATACCATAACAAATGGCATCAATTTAAGGGAATCCTTTATAAACATTGGAAAGTATTGCAGACAGACCCTGTATTGAAGAGAATTTTACCTGAGAGACCCATGGTAGTGGCTAAAAGAACAAAAAACCTACGTGACATCTTGGTGCACAGTCTATATAATCCGGGGAGAGGTGTGATTCCTACTAGTTCCACTGACCCAGGTTTCTATCCTTGTGGTTTGTGCAAGGCTTGTGGTAATCACACTAAAGCCAAGACCTTCTCTAATTTTAATGGTACCAGAACATTCACCATCGGGAAACGAATTACGTCCGCCTCTCGTGGCGTGGTTTACCACGCCACTTGCCCTTGTAATAAGGTGTACATAGGGTTGACCACACGCGAATTGAAAATTCGGACGCGTGAACATTGTAGGGATATAATGAGTCCAAAAACAGGTCAGGATTTATCAACACTAAAAACTATACCGAGGCACTTTAGACAATACCATCAGTGCAATCCGCATGGCCTGAGGGTGAAGGGTATAGATTTGGTATCATTGGGAATTAGAGGGGGCAATATGGGTAAACTGCTTGCACAAATAGAGAGTCGGTGGATTTACCGGTTGGGCATGATTGCGCCGCAGGATCTTAACGAAAGCTTTGGATTTGGGGCATTCTTATAAAAAACTGACATTTGTCTCCTTTGTATATATGAAGTTTTTTATGGGGGGTTCCTTTATTTTGTTTGTGTACTGACAGTATTTTTCATCTTTTAGAATTACAATCTATTGCGGTCTCGGTTGCCCGGTTTGTCCTCATGTTGACTCAATTACACCCCTGACAGTGCCATGGAAGAATATTTCCTGAAGAAGAAAAATTCTCAATTATAACAGTGATTCTACATGATATATAAGGACTCACTGAATATTGTATATATACTGTTATTGGGTGGCATATGTATTCCATGTGAACTGTGTGTCGGGGATGTTGTATATATGTGCCCTTGCGTGCACTTGTATGGTGTTACACATTTAATATGTATTAATGTGTATGTATGTTTTTAGACCAAATTGTTGGATTTGTGTATGTGTACATTGTCTTGTATATTTTGTTTGTCATCATTGTTGCACTTAGGTTTATACCTTTCTCATTTTTCTGTGTACCCCTAGTAGAAATAATGTAATATGGGGTTGATCACTGTCCCGATATTCGGGGGTTAATGTTTACGGTCTTGTTACCTTAGGTTCCATGTGGCCGGATATTGCAGTTTTGTTAACCGCTACATTTATATGCACGTTCGCACCTTACTCCATTGTAAATCATGTCCAGCACATTCGCACTTTAACTTTGTCTACCTTACGCACATGGTTCACTTGGTGGTATTATACCACAACAGGGTGGTGCGCATGTGCTGCTCGGATCGCTCCAGAGCTCCCTGCTCTGGTCTTTCATGATGATGTCTGACTTCCGCCCAGCGCGCGGCTGGGCGGAACGCTGACGTCTCATTGACCGGAGTTTGGGTGGTCCTGATTGGAGACAGACCAAGCACCGGATGCGCCGTCATACCCTGGTTACATGCTCTACGCTATGGGTGCTTAGTTACCGTCGTCAACCACGCTGATCATTGATTGGCTCTCGGGCATTTAAATAGACCGCCTACCTCCCTAGCTAAACACGCCCCTGGAAGAAGAACAGGCGAAACGCGTGTCGGGGTGGGATGTTCATCCAGGCTGGGCACGCCACTGGTAATATATTTATACTTGTTTATGCACTTTGATCTCCGCTCCTATATGGCTCTGGTTATATCCACAGTTTACAAGAGTGTCCCTTCAGCTTGCTTCCCACTTAGGTTTCTCAATACCAGTGGTTGCATGTGATACTGCATTTAAGGTTCACTGTGATTGTGTATCATTAATGTCTAATATTTGGGTCAATATGAGTGCGGTGCAACATTGATCATTTATGATGCCCCAGCCTTGGTGATTCTTAGTTGTGTTGTGAGGTATTCAGGTGTCATCATTTTAATGTTTATTTTTGTGAATAAAATTGGTATACTTTTGCATTCCTTGAGCCATAGTCATTTTTTCGTGTGGCTTTTGTGTTTTATATAGTTCCATGGAATGAGACCAAGCTTATATTCACTATAGGTCAATTGCATTAATATGTATGCATATGCACATACCCGCCTACCAGACCCCACCTCTGGTTCCCTGTCTTCCTCTCCTAGCGAAGGAGGTGTTAGATGACCGCTGCAGCCAATCAACAGTGACTTCTTGAGTACAGCAGTCAAATGCCTATTAATGGGATATTTCCCATTAATATATTTCCCGACCAACAGGACCCCCAATAATCCTGAGATTGTGGCTCTGTAGCATGGAATGAAGTGGCGATGCTTCTCTCATTGTCTGTGGGACCGGCAGAGAAACCTGAGCACAGTGCTACATCCACGGACCTTGTATGTTGGTAGCTGGAGACAAAAGAAACCAAATTCACAATAGCCGAGGTCTAATAATCAAAGGAAAAAAACAAAAAACTAACGCAAGACCTAAAACAATACATTTTAATGTAATAATTAAAAAACCAAAAAGCAAAATATCATAAAGACCAGTAGGAGGGATCCTACAGGAAAACAGGGTCTCTGGTATGCAGGAAAATGCCAGAAAAAATGTATAGCAATACAAATATACAGGAAAGGGCTAGGGAAGATAGACGTGCCTATCCCTACTGGATTCCTTTCCTGACAGCGGAGGTTGGCACCCTGGGATACGATATGGCGCCCCTGCTCAACGTGGACTGTCCCTAAAGTCCCTAAAAAGGAGTCCCTCAAAAAAAGCCACCACCAACAATAACATCAAAAAAAAAGGAAAAAGAAAAAAACAAGTGAAAATAAAATATCAATGCTGCTCGATGCTGGCTTAAGATGCAATGATAACTAAATTCAGCTAATATTTATAAACTCTGGCATATAGTGTGAGCTATAGAGTGTACGAACAATACTATAGCAGGTATAATGATACGTAGTTAGAAATGTTGGACACCACTAAACCTCTTATAGTCTGTGATAGTGGTGCTGCAAAAATGAAAAAAACGGTAAAAAAAACGAAAAATGAAAAAAGCACCACTATCACAGACTATAAGAGGTTTAGTGGTGTCCAACATTTCTAACTACGTATCATTATACCTGCTATAGTATTGTTCGTACACTCTATAGCTCACACTATATGCCAGAGTTTATAAATATTAGCTGAATTTAGTTATCATTGCATCTTAAGCCAGCATCTAGCAGCATTGATATTTTATTTTCACTTGTTTTTTTCTTTTTCCTTTTTTTTGTGGTGTTATTGTTGGTGGTGGCTTTTTTTGAGGGACTCCTTTTTAGGGACATTAGGGACAGTCCACGTTGAGCGGGGGCGCCATATCGTATCCCAGGGTGCCAACCTCCGCTGTCAGGAAGGGAATCCAGTAGGGATAGGCACGTCTATCTTCCCTAGCCCTTTCCTGTATATTTGTATTGTTATACATTTTTTCTGGCATTTTCCTGCATACCAGAGACCCTGTTTTCCCGTAGGATCCCTCCTACTGGTCTTTATGATATTTTTCCTTTTTGGTTTTTTAATTATTACATTAAAATTTATTGTTTTAGGTCTTGTGGTAGCTGGAGACCCCACTTATGTCTGTAGGAAAATACAATCTGAGTTTAGCAGAATTTTTCTTGTTCTGCTTGAATGAAAGCAAAAAAAATCCCCAGTACGGAAAATCAAATGACACCGAGAATCTGATACTCCTGACACCCAGCAAATGGAAATGTGCAGGGACGAAAATATAATTAAAAAAAGGAAATGAAAGCGCAAAATAACCCCACCTCCCCCTGTCTACAAGTAACAGAGGTGTGGTGTGTGAGGGCTTGTCCCATCGCTCGTACCTCTATGCGTCCTACTGCTGCGATTAACAGCTCTGACTTTTATCTTTCTTCTTATTTCCAGGTCCCTCCTGATGATGATGGATTGAGCCACCTGCACCTTTCCAGAGACAGAACACCATGGCCACTCTTCCGGGAACTGTCACGTTTAAGGAGTTCTGCCCCTTGTACTCAATTCTCAATGCCATCCCTACTAAAATCCAGAAGGGTTTTCGATCCCTCATCGTCTATCTCACGGCTATCGATGTCAACGGCGACTACATTGCCATCGGCAGTAGCATTGGGATGTTATATCTGCACTGCAGGCATACCAATCAGATGAAGAAGTATAACTTAGAAGTAAGTCGTGTGTGGCTTAACCACCTAACTATGACAGCGAACGGAATTAGCTCAGATTACTGCTGTGTAACTACTGAAATGCTTCTGACGGCGGCATTTTTGCGGCACGATTCCAGTTGGACATCGAGTCAGTCGCCCATGGCCCCAGGCACCTTGAATGGGTTTCCCCGGCATCTGGGGGTTCTGATGAAAGTTCGTCCCTTTTTGCCATCCTTTTATTTTTCTCCTGTGAAGTCAACCTACAGGCTAGGCTCCATATTAGATAACAATTTTTACCAAATACTACATTACTGGGTCAAAATATTAAAGTAAAAATGGGGCTTTAGAAGATATAAAAGGTTGAGTAATCCCTATTTAAAAGCCAACAGATATGCTTACTTTTATTTTTTATTGTTGCTTCCATTAGTCATATCTATGAAAATATAAAATTATTTAAACCATACATTAAAGCGAAAAATTACCATGCATCAAAATTGCCCTTATCCACCCCTCAAAAAAAAAAAAATTTAAATGAAAACATCTTTGTACCCGAAAATAGTACTAATTATAATGACAAATTGGCAGACACAAAAACCAAGCCTCGATTGATATCATATATACTTGAGTATAAGCCGAGGCACCTAATTTTACTACAAAAAACTGGGAAAATTTATTGACTCGAGTATAAGCCTTGGGTGGGAAATGCAGCAGCTACTGGTAAATGCTTCATAAAGTTCATGATGGCCCCATAAGATGCTCCATACAAAATACGCCCCATATAATGCTCCATAAAGTTAATGATGGGCCCCATAAGATGCCCCATATAATGCTCCATAAAGTTAATGATGGGCCCCATAAGATGCCCATATAATGCTAAATACAGTTTATCCTGATCCCCATATACCGTATATTGCTGCAAAAAAAAAAATGAAATACCTGTCGTCACTGACAGCTGCTTCTCAGCGTCGCCGTCTCTCAGGCAGAGCTCGCACACTAATCACATCACCGCACCCTCTGACCTGAATGTCACAGTCAGAGGACGTGGAAGACATTGCAGCGATGGAACGGGGATAGGTGAATATCGCAAGTACTGGGGGCCTGAGCAAGCGGCGGCACATGCATCTGGCCCCCATTGCGCTCCGGTATCCTCGCCTGCTCGGGACCCCGGCACTGGCCCCGGTGCCAACGTCGGCCCTATTAGCAGTCACCGGAACACTCACAGAGGCTGCAAGTGCACGCAGATGAGCGGGAGAGACCGTGGAACACCCGAACTGCAGCGGCGAACAAGTTAAGTGGAACCGTGACTCGTGTATAAGCCGAGGGGGGGGGGGGGGGGGGGGTGTTCTTTTTCAGCAAAACTTGGCCTGTACATGAGTATATACAGTAGATAAAGAAAAAAGTTAGGGTGGTTTCACACTTGCGTTTTTGTCTGCAGCGTTTTTTGCACAAAAAAAGCATGCGTTTTTTTCCCTATATTTAACATTGAAAACGCATGCGTTTTTTGTGTACGCGTTTGGTCGCGTTTTCAATCGCATGCGTTTTTTTACTGCATGCGTTCATTTTCAAAAATGCAACTTGTAGTATTTTTGAGAGGTGTTTTTTGGACACAAAAAAACGCATGCGTTTTCATGCATTTTTTTGGGTCAAAAAACACATTGGAGTCAATGGGAACGCATGCGTTTTTTTGTGCATACATTTGCATGCGTTAAAAACGCATGCATTTTTAAAAAAACAAACATAAAAACACACTGATAAACCACCCCACACCATAAAATTGATAAAGGGATCCTACCCCTAACCCTACCCCTAACCCTAATCCCTTTAAGGGTAGGGTTAGGGTTAGGATCCCGTTAGGGTTAAGGTACCGTCACACTTAGCGACGCTGCAGCGATACCGACAACGATCCGGATCGCTGCAGCGTCGCTGTTTGGTCGCTGGAGAGCTGTCACACAGACAGCTCTCCAGCGACCAACGATGCCGGTAACCAGGGTAAACATCGGGTAACTAAGCGCAGGGCCGCGCTTAGTAACCCGATGTTTACCCTGGTTACCATCCTAAAAGTAAAAAAAAACAAACACTACATACTTACCTACAGCCGTCTGTCCTCCAGCGCTGTGCTCTGCACTCCTCCTGTACTGGCTGTGAGCACAGCGGCCGGAAAGCAGAGCGGTCACCGCTCTGCTTTCCGGCTGACCGACGCTCACAGCCAGTACAGGAGGAGTGCAGAGCACAGCGCCGGGGACAGACAGCGGTAGGTAAGTATCTAGTGTTTGTTTGTTTTTTACTTTTAGGATGGTAACCAGGGTAAACATCGGGTTACTAAGCGCAGCCCTGCGCTTAGTAACCCGATGTTTACCCTGGTTACCAGCGAAGACATCGCTGAATCGGTGTCACACACCCCGATTCAGCGATGTCTGCGGGGAGTCCAGCGACGAAATAAAGTTCTGGACTTTCTTCCCCGACCAGCGACAGCACAGCAGGGGCCTGATCGCTGCTGCCTGTCACACTGGACGATATCGCTAGCGAGGACGCTGCAACGTCACAGATCGCTAGCGATATCGTCTAGTGTGACGGTACCTTTAGGATCCCTAACCCTAGCTCTTTCTGTTTATAGTGGGTCTTTTACTTTATTTTGATGATTGGCAGCTGTCACAAATTTATCTGCATGCGTTTAAAAAACGCAAACGCATGAAAAAACGCATGTAAACGCGTCAAAACGCCGCGTTTTTTTCACCACATGCAAAAACGCATGCGTCAAAATAACGCAGCATTTGCACGCGTTTACATACGTTTTTTCACCATTCGTTTTTTTTTAAAACGCATGCGTTTTGAAACGCAAGTGTGAAACCAGCCTTAGGCTATATTCACACTTAGTTTTTACCGCGGAACCGCCGCGATTTTGATGCTGCGGGTCCGCAGCAGTTTCCATAGCGTTTACAGTAACATGTAAACCCTATGGAAACCGCAAACCGCTGTGCACATGCTGCGGGAAAAACCGCGCGGGAACGCAGCGGTTTACAACCCGCAGCATGTCACTTCTTTGTGCAGAATCGCTGCGATTCTGCACCCATAGGAATACATTGAACCGCTTACTTCCCGCATGGGGCTGTGCCCACGTTGCGGGAAGTAAGCGGATAATGTGCGGGTGGTACCCGGGGTGGAGGAGAGGAGACTCTCCTCCAGGCCCTGGGAACCATATTTGGGGTTAAAAAATAAAAAATCTGGTTATACTCACCCTCTGATGTCCGGAGCTCCTGGGCGCTGCACGCGGCTGTCCGGTCAGAGTTGCTGTGCGCCCAGGACCTGCGGTGACGTCGCGGTCACATGACCGTGACGTCATGAAGGGTCCTTCTCGCACATCATCTCTGGAACCGGACCGCCGGGTGCAGCGCCGAGGGATCGGGACGTCAGAGGGTGAGTATAACCAATTTTTATTATTTTTAACATTACTATTGATGCTGCATATTGCTGCATATGCAGCATCAATAGTATAGGCGGAAACCCGCAGCGGAAACCGCGGAACAAACCGCGATAAATCTGCAGGGAGAACCGCAGTTGTTTTGCCCTGCAGATTTATCAAATCCGCTGCGGGAGAACCCGCAGGGACCCGACGCAAGGTGTGAACATAGCCTTAGATATCAGGAAATTTCCTGCAAAAACTTTCTCAACATTTTTTAATCCATTATAACGATAAAACAAAACATTAACTTTCGAGTAGTCGTATTGCCCGAGACAATCGTGATGGAAGATCATTTTTACCACACGGTGAATTCTGTGAAAATGAAGCCCATAAAACAGTGGTGGAATTGCTTTTGTTTGTTTAGTTTTTTCCAGGTTCAGTATAATATTTTATAATGAATGGTGTCATTCAAAACTACAAATGGTACTGCCAAAAAAACGAGCCCTCAAACTGCAGCATCAGCGGGAAAATAAAGTTCTCTGGCTCTTGGGAGTAGTGGAGATAAAAGCAAAAATTAGCTGCATCCTGAATGGGATAAATCCTCGGTTGTTGTGCTGCATTATTAAAACCAAGCACTTAGAGCTCAGCATTAGCTGTGATCATTACAGCTCTTATGAGTAGAACACCCAGTTAGTATTCACCACCAGAAACTGGACTTGATCCCAGAGAGCCTGCAATAGTCAGGCCTAAATTCCTTTTCCACCCAATAAAATGTCCATATCTTCTCGAATATGTTGGCTTTGTTTGTCTGCACAGCGGCCTCCAGCGATGACATTCATACTGTACATGGTGACAGGAAGCTGCAACTACCATCAGTCACTTTGGGGGTGATAGCGAGTGGTCACCTGGTCGCTGAGCAGGCAGTTTCCGTGCACATCTGATCACTGTGTTATACATGGGTGTCACTTTAATTTTGTGTCCAGGTTTCAGAATATCTTCAGAATATGGCTCCTTCTCCAGGGTTTTTCTTTTTCCATTCCAGGGGAAGACCGAATCTGTATCTGTGACAAAGCTTCTGAGCTGCTTTGATGACCTGGTTGCAGTGGGCACCGTTTCCGGTAGGGTGGCCATTTTCCAACTCGTGTCTCCTCTACCTGGACGAAACAAACAGGTCTGTATTTGCAGCCATAAGCAGTGCAGGTTATAATGATTAGATGCATCAGGTCTGTTGTCTGACTTACATAACAGCCTCCCCTATCAGATCACCATGATGAATACAACTGTAGCTTGTAAAGGAAGGGAACCTAAAACAATGCAAAACATTACTCAGAGTCTTTTAATATCCCTGTTCTTGCAGTTGCGGAGGTTTGATGTCCTCGGCAGTCACAAGAGTAGTATCACGGCCCTGGCCTGGAGCCCCAATGGGATGAAATTATTTTCTGGTGACGAGAGAGGAAAAATTATCCAGTCCAATTTGGATTTTGATAAGGTAACTCCGACCTCATGAGATGGATCGCCCACTCTCGCCCTTGCGTCGTTGCTTCAGCCGCTGACTCTTCCTCTTCGTTTAGGGTACATGTGACTCCTGCCTTATACTGGAGGAGTTGTCCTCTATAGTCCAGCTGGATTACAGCCACAAAGTTCTGCTCATATCGACCACTCAGAGATGTCTTCTCTTCTACACCGAAGAGAAATCCATCAAGCAAGTTGGAAATCAGCCGAGAAAATCGTAAGTCCTCTTTGCATTTACCCGTTCCTGCAGCCTGTTGAAAACATATGTCAAAGCTACTTGAGGCTTCTTATTCTCACTGTCCTTATGCCCACGTGATCACCAGAAATATGGATTCATTGCTTCATGAAGAGGGTTAAAGAGTTGTTGGACAATGCTTGTAAGGGTGGTTAAGACACTGAGCATGTGCAGTGCTTACAGGCTCCTTCTAATAGAGCTTGTAAGCACTGCACTATATGACTCCTCAGCGGAAGAGTGCGGGGGGGCACTGAAGCTTGCTGGGATCAGGAGCCAACAGCGCACTATGGTGATCTGGACAGTTTCACTACCCCCATGCGCCCCTCTGATACTGCAGAAGTGAAGCTCCCTCGTATAGCACTAGTCAGGACAGTGTTGGGACGATGCTGGTCCAAACTGTCAATCAAGCAGGAGCACACCGTCGATTGGCAAGCAGGGAACCTGTAACCTGTGGAGCGATGCACTCCTGAACTGCAACACTCCTAAAAAAAAAAAAAAAAAAGTTTTTTGCCAGTCCCTGCAGTTGTTGCTGTGTATTACAGGTACCCTGCCTGAAATGATCGAATAGGTGCAGTGGGGAGGAATTGTCAGTACTGGCATCTCTATAGGGTTAAAAAAGGACCCGGGGCTGTCTTTTTTTAATAGACTGTTAGGGTCAGAGCCATGGCATTCCTTGGCGGCTGCATGTGCATACTTCTGTGCTTCGGTACCACTGTATACTGGCAGACTTAGGGTATGTGCACACTTTTTGCTGCGGATCCGCAGCGGATTTGACGCTGCGGATCCGCAGCAGTTTTCCATGCGGTGTACAGTACAATGTTAACCTATGGAAAACAAAAACCGCAGTGCACATGCTGCGGAAAATTCCGCGCGGAAACGCTGCGGAAAAAAAGAAGTAGCATGTCACTTCTTTCTGCGGATTCCGCAGCGGTTTTCAACCTGCACCAATAGGAAAGTGCAGTTGAAAACCCGCAGAGGAATCCGCAGAAGAAACCGCGTGAAAATCCGCAGTGAAAACCGCAGTGGTTATGCACTGCGGATTTTCCAAATCCGCTGCGGAAAAATCCGCAGCAAAATCTGCAACGTGTGCACATACCCTTAATGTTAAACCTGTCAGCATGCAGCTAAACAGCCAAATCAGAAATGCTGCAAAATAAATAGATTTTTCTCTATCGCCTCTCATTGGGGGACACAGGAACCATGGGTGTATGCTGCTGCCACTAGGAGGCTGACACTATGGACAAAAAAAAGTTAGCTCCTCCTCTGCAGTGTACACCCCACCGACTGGCATTATGCCCTTCAGTTTAGCTTAGTGTCAGTAGGAGGTGGACACGGGTCTTTTCTTTCTCACTTCATTGGGGGACACAGGTAACCATGGGTGTATGCTGCTGCCACTAGGAGGCTGACACTATGGACAAAAAAAAGTTAGCTCCTCCTCTGCAGTGTACACCCCACCGACTGGCATTATGCCCTTCAGTTTAGCTTAGTGTCAGTAGGAGGTGGACACGGGTCTTTTCTTTCTCACTTCATTGGGGGACACAGGTAACCATGGGTGTATGCTGCTGTCACTAGGAGGCTGACACTATGCAAATAAAGAAGAAGCAACTCCTCCCCGGCAGTATACACCCTCCGACAGGCACCAGGCAACTCAGTTTTTGCTTAGTGTCTGTAGGAGGCGGACCTGGATCTAACACCAGATCCGCATTTCTTTTACAGGGATTGTTGTGTTTATTAATCATTTCCCCTTTGTTTTTTCAGATATTTTCTTCAGGGTAACAGGGTGCAGTTTTTTCTCACCCTGTTTTCCCCACTTTGAGCGACCGAGAGAGCAGTGTGGTATCACCCACATCGCACCCTCTCGGATCCGCTGGGCAGGACTTTGTCCCCTGTCATCCTTTCGGGTGTTCAGGGTGACCTTCTTCCTTGGTGGCTAGTCCTGCCCGTTACCCCTCCTCATCCCTCTCCTCGGAGTGGGCTGAGAGGAAGACGGCGGTCACTTCCAGTGACCCTCTCCCCCTGGTCAGGGGTCGACGCCGTCTTTTGCGCCGGAGTTCGTGGCGCGGGAAGGAGGACTTCTTCCAGGACCCTCCATTCTACAAGGGATCCTGATGTGTTCCTCAATCCCAGGTAGGGGATCTTCAAGCAACAGAACTCCCCCGAAGTCCTGCCCAGCGGATCCGAGAGGGTGCGATGTGGGTGATACCACACTGCTCTCTCGGCCTCTAATTTAGGCCCCGGCTTCTGCCCTGGCCTACTTCCGGTGCCGTGACTCCGCCCACTTCCATCTTTCATCGGTCGGTATTTTCTTCCGCCCGACAATCTCCCACAGCGCACTTTTTCTCCGCCCACCGGCACCATCTTGGGACTCCTGAACGCACAAGTCCTCTCAACTCTGTACCGCCGTTTGGCGCCACATCTCAGCGGTCACCATCTGGAAGGCGGTCATTCGGTTCCCACTTTCGGATTGCGGAAGGAGCTCATACCGTTTTCCTGCCTAAAAGACTACTTCTCAACAGAGGTCCATCCCGCAAGCCGGACAGCTTCCGCCACCTGTAATCTGTTTTCGTCTGCCGTGAGTAGCTCTGCACTGCAGACTGGCATCCCCCTCTGCCCCCCTGTCCCCTATCCCTCTGGCATTTTCTTCAGGGACCCTTCAAGATGTCTTTCTCTAAGGGAGGCCGCTCTTGTCCTCCTACTTCTTCTTCATGTGCCTTAGTCAAATGCTTTGCATGTTCGTCTTGTAACTGCAAACTTCCCTCAGGTCAGTCCTCTCCACTCTGTCAGGCCTGCAGCAACCCGATCGTGCCCACCACCCTGGATCCCCCGGCCACTCTGCTTGACAGTGATACCCCCACCCCAGGCTGGGCTTCCTCTCCGTCACAATCGGTAGCGGATCTAACTCGGGTGCCTCAAACTCTAGTGTCCGTGCTGGATCGATTACCCCTGCAGACCCCCGCAGTAGCCAGCTGGTCGCAGGAAGCTCCGTCCGAGCTCTCCATTATAAGCCGCAAAAGGTCCAGACAAGAACGCCGGTCTGAGTCCTCTTCTCGCTCCATCTCGCCACACTGTCCTCCTCTGCGGTCGACCTCCTCCCGGTCCTCCTCCCCTTAGTCAGGCGAGGCATTCTCTGATGAGCCCTCGGAGGATATTTCGGAGCTGGATTCTAACCAAATCGCTACCATGAGGGATATGGTTCAGAATCTCATCAGAGCGATAAATCAAACCTGTGGCATTAAGGATCCCTCTACGGAACCCACAGATCAGGCGGTTTCGTTTAGACGGGCTAAACCACCCTCCAAGTTTTTCGCTCCTCATTTTGAATTCAAGGAGATCATGAACAGAGAAAGAGAGAATCCGACCAGACGTTTTCAGAGGGGAAAGCGCCTTGGCGTTTTATATCCTTTTTCTCCAGAACTTACCACCAGTTGGACTGTTTCTCCTTCGGTGGATCCCCCAGTTTCCAGGCTGTCCACCAACACGGTACTTCCACTTTCCGGCGGAGCATCTCTGAAGGATTCTAACGAAGTCAGCCTTTGAAGCGGCTGCATCTACTCTATGTCCAGCTTTCACTTCCACTTGGGTTTCAAAATCCATATCCAAATGGGCCAAACAACTCCGTCGGGGCATCCTGGACGGGGCTCCACCTGGACAGCTGGCGTAGCTTGCCAACCAGATTTCTCACGCGGGTGAATACCTGGTCTCCGCCTCTCTGGATGCCACGTCTTGTGCGGCTCAGGCATCCAGCAATGCTGTTGCCATCCGCCAGACCATTTGGCTCAAGGCCTGGCAGGCGGACTTGTCTTCCAAGAAGTCCCTTACCAGCCTGCCTTTTCAAGTCTCACGTCTCTTTGGTTCTAAGCTGGACCAAATCATTAAGGACGCCACCGGGGGCACAAGTTCTCTTCTTCCCAAGGCTAAACCTCGCCGCCCTCCTCCTAGACGGCAATTTCGGTCCTTTTGGCCTTTTCGTCGCTTCGCGGCGTCAAACTCCTTTTCCCAGCAGCAGCAGAGGCCACAGGCATGTCAAGAGAAGAAGACGGTATTCTTTAGACCCACTCCTTCCTGGTGCCCTCGCTACTCAAAGGTAGATCCTCCAGGTCTAGGACTGGAAGATCCACCTCATCATGACTCACGGCAAAACCCCAGCCCACTTCCCAGGCTGGGCGGCCGTCTCCTCTTCAGGGACGTCTGGATCTCCTCAGTAGAGGACGCATGGGTCAGGGAAGTTGTATCCTCGGGATACAAAATAGAGTTCGTTTCACGACCCCGGGATCGTTTCTTCGAATCCCGACCTCCAAGAGACCCCGCCCTAGTTCCAGGTTTCTTCGCAGCCATCGCTTCTCTCCTCAAATCCGGGGTAATCGTTCCCGTCCCAGAAAAAGAACGGTTCACAGGGTTCTATTCGAACCTTTTTGACGTACCAAAAAAAGACGGCATGGCTCGTTCCATTCTGGATCTCAAATTGCTGAACAAGAGGGTTCGTCTCAGACACTTCAGGATGGAATCTCTTCGTTCAGTAATTGCTTCCATGGAGGCCCAGGAATTTCTCTGTTCCATAGATATTCAGGACGCCTACCTCCATGTCCCAATATTTCCGGGACATCACCGATTTCCTGCTCTTTGCGGTGCTCCAGGACCATTTTCAGTTTGTCGCCCTGCCGTTTGGTCTCGCAACCGCTCCCAGGTTCTTCACAAAGATCATGGCGGCACTGATAGCCATCTTGAGGGTCAGGAGACTGGTACTTTTTCCGTACCTCGACGACATCCTCTTCAAGGCACCTTCCTTTTCTCAGGCTCAGGAGAGCCTGTCCATCGTCCTCGACACTCTAGCCCGTTTCAGGTGGCTTGTCAGCAGGAAGAAATCCTGTCTTGTTCCAGCGCCTCGTCTTCCTGGGCATGCTCTTCGATACTCGTCAGACCAAAGTCTTCCTTCCCGAGGACAAGAGATCCATCCTTCGTTAGGACATTCGTTTACTCCAGGGTCCTCATTTTCCCTCCTTCCGATCGGGCCATGAAGGTTCTGGGGAAGATAGTAGCAACATTGGAAACGATTCCCTTCGCCCAATTTCACTCTCGACCTCTTCAACAGGCAATCCTGTCACAGTGGGACAGGTCTGTATTCTCCGTGAATCGTCAGATCCAACTCTCTCCCCGGGTCAAGCGGTCCCTCAACTGGTGGCTGACGTTACCTCTCATCTCTCAGGGCAGGTCCTTTCTTCCAGGTCACTGGCAGGTGGTGACGACGGATGCCAGCCTACTCAAATGGGGTGCGGTGTTTCGCCACCTGACTGTTCAGGGTCATTGGTCAGCGCAGGATTTTGCTCTGCCGATCAACGTTCTCGAGATTCGGGCCATCTTTCTCTCTCTTCGTCACTGGGAAAGGATTCTCAGGGGTCTACCTATCTGAATCCAGACACACAATGCCACGGCGGTGGCATATGTCAACCTTCAGGGGGGGACTTGGAGCGCCTTGGCCAAGGTATCCAATATCCTCCTCTGGGCAGAGACAACGGTCCCGGTGATATCCGCGGTGCATATCCCCGGCGTGGACCATTGGGCCGCCGACTTCCTCAGCCGCGAGGTTCTAGCGGCAGGGGAATGGTCCTTGCATCAGGAGGTCTTCCATCAGATTTGTCTTCCATGGGGGACTCCGGACGTGGACCTCACAGCGTCCCGAATGAACTGGAAGGTTCCTTGGTTCGTCTCCAGGTCTCGCGACCCTCTCGCAGTGGGCGTCGGCGCTCTGGCCATTCCTTGGTCGCAGTTCATGCTCCCCTATCTGTTCCCACCCCTTCCCTTGCTTCCCAAGCTGTTGAAAAAGATCAAGGCGGAAGGGGTGCCGGTCATTCTGATCGCCCCGGATTGACCCATGAGATCTTGGTTCGCGGAGATCGTCAATCTTCTCGCGGACGCCCCCTGGCGCCTTCCAGACACACCCGATTTGCTGTCTCAGGGTCCGATCTGCCACCTGAATTCTCGGATCGGGTGATTCACACTATTATCCAGGCTAGGAAGCCTTCGTCTTCCAACCACGTTTCACCTATGTCCTTTTCCCTGCCTTCCATTTTGGCTTTCCTTCAGGCGGGACTGGATTCGGGCCTTGCTCTTAGTTCCCTAAAGGGCCAGGTTTCTGCGCTCTCCATCCTTTTTCAGACGACTTTATCTTCTCGGCCACAGGTTAAGACCTTCCTTCAAGGAGTGACCCATGGTGTACCTCCGTACAGGGCCCCTATGGATTCATGGGATTTAAATCTGGTACTGGACGTTCTGAGGGTTTCTCCCTTTGAGCCTCTCAGGGAGGTTCCCCTGTCAGTTCTATTTTGAAAGGTGGCCTTTCTTGTGGCCATCACTTCTATCCGCCGCGTTTCCGAGTCGGCGGCCCTCTCTTGCCGACCTCCTTTCTTGGTCAACCACCAGGACAAGGTGGTCCTCAGGCCTCCGCCTTCCTTCCTTCCTAAGGTGGTTTCCACCTCAACGAGGACATCGTTCTACCTTCCTTTTGCCCAGCTCCGACTCCTCCTCTGGAGCGATCCTTGAACAAGCTGGACCTCGTCAGGGCAGTGAGGATCTACCTGGATAGAACGTCCGCTTTCCGGAAGACGGATTCTCTTTTTGTCATTCTTGATGGCACGCGCAGAGGCCTGCCAGCTTCCAAGGCGACTATTGCTCGCTGGATCAAACGGCAATTTTGGAGGCTTAGGCTACGTTCACATTAGCGTTGCGCCGCTGTTGCGTCGGCGACGCAGCGGCGACGCAGCGGCGACGCGCCCCTATGTTTAACATAGGGGACGCGTGCGTTTTTTGGGTGGCGTTTTTCGCCACGTGCGTCGTTTCCGACGCTAGCGTCGGACGCAAGAAAATGCAACAAGTTGCATTTTCTGTGCGTCCGATTTTTGTCAAAAACGACGCACGCGTCGCAAAACGCGCGCGTTTTTGCGCGCGTTTGCGCGCGTTTTAACATGCGTCGCGCGTTGCGTCGCCGACGCAGGGCGGCGCAACGCTAATGTGAACGTAGCCTTACCGAGTCAAGAACAGAGTTCCCTTTCCTGGGATAAAGACTCACTCTACCCGGGCAGTCGGCGCCTCCTGGGCGGTGCACCACAGGGCTTCCGCCCTACAGCTCTGCAAAGCGGCAACATAGTCTTCCATCCACACGTTCGCCAAATTTTACAAGGTCCATAACTACGCTTTGGCGGATGCCAGCCTAGGCAGAAGGATTTTGCAGGCGGCAGTGGCGAGTCCTCTGACCTGATGGAAGTCTGTTTTTCTCACCCCAGGGACTGCTTTTGGATGTCCCATGGTTCCTGGGCCCCCAATGAGATGTGATAGAGATAACAGGATTTTTGGTTGCTTACCGTAAAATCTGTTTCTTGGAGCCTCCATTGGGGGACACATCACCCTTCCATGTTATTCAGTTTCTGTTGTGCTATATTCTATGACTGTTCTCACATTTACAGTTCTTAAGTTTGTGGTTATGTTTCAACCTTTGTTGTTTTTCTCCTACTGCTTTCTCACTAACTGAAGTGCATAATGCCAGTGGGGTGTACACTGCAGAGGAGGAGCTAACTTTTTTTGTGCATAGTGTCAGCCTCCTAGTGGCAGCAGCATGCACCCATGGGTTCTGTGTCCCCCAATGGAGGCTCCGAGAAACAGATTTTACGGTAAGCAACCAAAAATCCTGTTTTACTATATTAGCGCATGGTGAATGGTGGCCAAACACAGTCTCGTCATCGAGATTCAACGATTTCCAGCCTCATCCCATCTCCGGTGACATTGTCTTGTTGTTTCAGCAATGGCAAATACGGAGCGTGCTTTATCCCTAGCCTCTGCAAGCAAAGTGACCTTACCTTGTTCGCATCCCGGCCTGGGCTGCGCCTCTGGAAGGCGGATGCCCATGGATCTGTTCAGTCAACCTTCATTTTGAAGGACGTGTTGTCTTCTGGACTGGAATCTTTCGATCTGTATCCTCGCATGGAAACAACGAACCAATCAAAATATGTGCTGTCTGAGAAACACCTGGGCCTGGTGACCTGTTTCCTACATGACGGATGGGTCCTGAGCTGGGACGAGTACAGCATCTATCTCATAGACACCATCAATCAGGTATGACTGCTACAGAACCTGAGGAAATACTGAGTGTGTGTTTCTGTTTTTTTTTTTCTTTTTTTTTTTTCCCCTTGCTTATTCCTGATAATCTAATAAGTTGTTTTTTTCCCCCCCAGGCTGTGATTGGAGGTCTTGAAAGTGCTGGGGATATTGTCTCCGTCTCCTGTATCAACAATGAAATATTTTTTCTTAAGGGTGACCGGGAAATTATCAGAATCTCGGACATGCCAGAAGGAGCTGTATCCGGTGAGGGCGGAATGTGCTCCTTGCATTATCAGCAGGGTTGTAAATAATGAAGTTGTACATTAGAATGTCACTGTTTTTAACCCCTTTCCGACATTTGCCGTAATAATACACACATGTCGGATTTTCCGTTTGCTGCAGGCTCCTGCGCTGAGCCGGCAACTTTCCAGGCACATGACATCTGATCTATACAGCTGACATGTGCCTGCAACAGCCGCAGGTGGAATTGCAATCCACCTGCAGCTGTTAACTAGCTAAATACCACTGTCATTCTCTTACAGCAGCATTTAACTCGCGCTTACAGGAAGCGTGTTACTGGGTCTGCCCATCGGTGACCCTGTGACATGATTATGGGTCACCGATGGGTCAGCATGACAACCAGAGGTCTGTAGCAGACTTCTGTGATTTTCATTGCTACGAGCATTTCTACTACACACAGGCGATCTGATCATCACCTGTGTGTAGCAGATGCGATCAAAGTACTGCAGATTCTAGTCTCCCACGGAGACTATTGAAGTATGCAAAAAGTAAAAAGAAAAAAGATACAAAAATTTCAAATCACCCCTTTTCGCCCCATTCAAAATATAAGAATAAAAAAAAGTGTACACATATTTGGTATCACCTCATTCAGAATCTCCGGCTCTATCAATATAAAAAAAAAAGAATTAACCTGATCGCTAAACAGCGTAACAAGAAAAAAATTAAAAGCTCCAGAATTGCAGGGTTTTTTTTGGTCGCTTCTACATTGCAATAAAATGCAATAACAGGCGATCAAAACATATCTGCACCAAAAAGTTATCAATAAAAATGTCAGCTCTGTGCACAAAAATAATGATCCCATGAAAGATGGAGATGCTACGGGTGTCGGAAAATGGCGCCATTTTTTTTTTTTAAACAAATTTTGGATTATTTTTTCAACACATAGATAAAAAAAGAACCTAGACATGTTTGGTGTGTATGAACTTATAATGACCTTAAGAATCATAATGGCAGGTCAATTTTAGCATTTAGTTAACATGGTAAAAAGCAAAACACTGGAATTGCGCTTTTTTTTGCAATTTCACGACACTGGGATTTTTTTTTCCCCGTTTTCCAGTACATGATATGTTAAAACGAATGGTGTAGCTCAAAAGTACAACTCATCCCACGAAAAAACAAGCCCTCACATGGCCATAGTGAAAAATTAAAAAAATGTTATGGCTCTGGGAAGAATTTGAGCAAAAAACGAAAACTGAAAATGGCCCTGGCGTTAAGGAGTTAAAGGGCTTGTTCACTACTGGAAATCACTTCTCTGCAATGCTAAAGTGTTGATAATAATAATAATAAATAGTGACTATATATATTCACCTCCCAGACATGTTAGCTGTGGACATTCCCTTTAATGCCTCCGATTACTGTCAGTGATTGGAGACATTAAAGAGTGTTCTGGTTCTCTTATATAGAAACATAATCCGTATAGTATAATCCAAATAGTTGCCCTGTGAATCCCCCCTACCTCTGTCCCAATGATTTCCACGGGGAACAGACATGGCAACTACTAACCAACATTCTGTAAAGACATTGGGACAAGACGAGAAGGTGTTAATAATAATTTCTTTTTTTTTTTTTTTTTCAGAATGCAATGTTCTCACTTTTCCTTCCCTTTGCGTCCGGCATCTAATTTTTTAGATTTCTTACTATATTTGTCTTTCTTTGTAACAGCCGTGCTCCATAGCCCTTTCCGGATGCCTGCAAAACACGCCTCACTGGAAAAGAAGCCACAAAACGGACTAGTATCCAATAGTAAAACAAGCCAGGACCCTCCTGTCCAGCCACTGAGAACGGAGCGGATCCAGCTGTGCCCCCTGGAGCTGGAGGAAGGGGATCAAGAAGAGGCGCTGGAGCCGAGAGTCCGAAGTAGCTCTCTCCCTGTGGAGTTTCCAGACCGGGGCCCCCGCTCTATCGACAGCGTGTATAGTCTGAACGATGCCAATCAGGACTCTTCTGACAGCGCTGTTCGGGAGCAGCGCTCCTCCTCACAGAGATTTAGCGTCATCAGCAATGAGGAATTTGAGCAGACACTAGAAGTGAAGCCTATAAGGGTGAAGAAAAAAAAAAAGAGGCGTCAAGGTAATTGCATGTTCGTGTATGGTATAAGCTGACCATCTGCATGCTCACATGTCAGTGCTGCTTTAATAACAGACCGGGATAAGGGTTAGTTGCCTCCACTTACCTTGCCTTTTTTTCTATTGCTTCTTGTAAATACAAGATCGGTTGTAGCTGTATGGAACGGGCCCAAGAGCTGAGCCTGCGCCATACATGACTGTTGCTTTTTAACCACTAATATGCCGCTCTCAATCTTTGACAGCAGCATTTAAGTGACGTTATCACTCATTGACCAACTCCACAATGTGAGCGCAAGGTTCAGATAGGTCTGCTGAGGACCCCGTCACCGCCATCATAGTCGTTTAGCATTGTAGTATATACAAAGAGCGATAAGAGGTTTAACATCTACTAAAAGGTAAAAGCAAAGAAACAATAAAAATTTCAATCCCTCCCCTTTTCTCAGATCAAAAATTAAAAAATAAGTCTAATATATGAAAATACAAGGTTTTTTTTTTGTCTTTTAGTCACCGCACCGCTGCACCCAAAAAATGCAGCTAAAGGTGATGAAAGCGGAGTATGCATCTCAAAATTGTATAGTTAAAAAATCTTCATACCGCTTCGGCGACCGAAAAATACAATGATATTTTCCAGAAAATGGTGAAACAAACTTAAATTTACAAAGTATTATTTTCAGCCACTAAAATACATGTAAAATTAGTTCGGTATCCCCATAATCGTACTGACCTGAAGAATCATGTATGTTGCCAGGTAAATGAGCAATATGAAAAAGAAATTCCCCCACCACCTCAAAAAGAAAAGAAGCGTGTTTTTTATAACCTTTTCACCGCATTTAAAAGTAAATAAATTCCTATTTCTCCTTCGCCTCATTGGGGGACACAGACCGTGGTGTATGCTGCTGCCACTAGGAGGCTGACATTAAGGCTTCTTTCACACTTGCGTCGGTACGGGTCCTCGCTAAGCATCGGCGCAATGTACGCACGTTGTGAAAATTTGGCATGACGTGGGCAGCGGATGCAGTTTTTCAACACATCCACTGCCCATTCTAAAGTCCGGGGCGGAGTTCCGGCCGCACATAAAGGTATTTCTTACCGCGCGGGGTAAGAAATGGCGGACGCGACTTACGAAAAAACGTTCCCTTGAACGTTTTTTCGTGCCGTTGATCCGCCAAAACATGACGCATCCAGTGCACGACGGACACGACGTATGGCCATACGTCGCGATCCGTCGGCAATACAAGTCTATGGGCAAAAAACGCATCCTGCGAGCACATTTGCAGGATCCGTTTTTCCCCCAAAACGACGCATTGCGATGGACGTCACATGACGCAAGTGTGAAAGTAGCCTAAGTGATACAAAAAAAGTTAGCTCCTCCCCTGCAGTATACACCCTCCTGCTGTCTCTCAGCTAACCAGTTCATGCTTAGTGTCCGTAGGAGGCACACGGACGGGTCTGCTATTCAAACCCAAAACTCTATTATTTTATTTTTACATTTTTTACCTTTCTCATTTTTTATTTTACTTTTTTTCACGGAGGAATGGGGCGACAGATCCTTTCAAGGTTCCGATCTCCCCGAACCATCAACGGACAACAAGCAGATGGAGTGTCGCCTCTCCGTATCCTCTCCTGCGACGTGCCACGCCTGAGCTGATTCTTAGGGGCGACGGGTCCTTTCAAGGGCACCGATCTCCCCACACCTTCAACGGATGAGCACATGGAGCGTCGCCTCCACGTATCCTCTTCCGCAGCCAGGCCTATTGCCGAACGTTCAGCCCTGTCCCATCCTAGGTGATTAACCCTTTGGATGTACACAGGCCCACCTCTTGGCATCCGAGCAGCCCCCACTGCACCACCACTGTTAAAGCGGATGGTACAAGCAGGCGGACGGTACCTCTCCACCTCCCTTCTAAAGGGATGAGGGATGGAGGGTTTTAGTTTTATCCCTGCACCGTCCAAACAGCAGTGACAACAGAGGATCTTTTCTACTTTTCTGACCTGCTGAATAGAGCTGCGTACTCTGCTTTCCGGCAGCTTCTCGGGCTCCGCCAGTGCTATGCCGCGCCTCCATGGCTCTTCCCCCCTATTCAGGCGCTTCTCGTTCAGGATGAGAACACTTGCAGCATATTCTCGGCGAACATCTTCATCCTCCTGCTGCTTCCGGACACGAGCTGAAATCCGGGAACGGCTGCTACATAGGATCCGGCGGTATTCAGCGCTGAAGACTGCGCTAATCTAGCGTGGACTCGGGGGGGACCCAGGATCTGGGTAAGGAGACGGCACTCCCTCCCCCTCCCCACACTGCCTCCAGCAGAATAAAGGCCATGACCAGTATTCCCTGGTCCTAAAGGCACATGACCAGTATTCCCTGGTCCTAAAGGCACATGACCAGTATTCCCTGGTCCTAAAGGCACATGACCAGTATTCCCTGGTCCTAAAGGCACATGACCAGCCTTCCCTGGTCCTAATGTAAGAGAATAGTGCTGTTATGGACAGTAACACACTGCCACTTTAAGAGACAGCACCCCCTTGTCTGGTACGATGGAATGTCCTGCTTCCCCCTGCTATAGACGGTGAAGATAAACTGCCCTAGGATGAGGGGAGGAGTTGAGCCTGAACTGTGCGTGTGAGCTGAAGCTCCTAGGGAGAGAGAACTGTGTGCTGTTTACTATAAGAAAGGTCCCACAGCTTGGGACGAAGTTTACTTGTGAAATTTGCAAGACTTTTCCGGATACAGCAAAGGTGGCTGTCCTGTGCTAGTTTGTGAAGCCACGAAGATACTGAGAAAGGGACTTACAGTTTCCAGGAGCATACCTAGGATCCAGAAGCAAGGAGAAGACTACGTTTCACAGAGCTGACAGAAAGCCGTGCGCACCATCATATTGGACTTCTGGGGGCCCCTTGGGACTGGACCTGAGTCCCCAACATCACCGTGAGTCTGTTCCTGTTTGGTGCACCTTTTAGGGCCTAGTGTAGGCTTCATTAGCCAGTACACGGGAGCCGTGTGGCCTGCTTAGTAAAGGCCAGGGAGGTTATACATAGAGTAGCATCGTTATTTAATTGTTTAAACTTGCTTGTGAGACATATTCTGGGTCTGTAATAGTTGTAGCACCGTGCTCTTTTACAGGAAAGATTACACATGTACATTCTTTTGCCATTGGAAACCCCTGTTAGCATCTTCCTCATTCCCTTCATTCCTTGCCTTCTAATAAATCAACCCTTTGTTGTTTGCACCTCATCTTGTGCACAGTAGTCTCCCTGCACAGTGGTGGTCCCCCGGCCATCGCTTCACTAAAGGCACTTGACCAGTATTCTCTAGTCCTAAAGGCACATGACCAGTATTCCCTGGTCTTAAAGGCACATGACCAGTATTCTCGGGTCCTAAAGGCGCATGACCAGTATTATCTGGTCCTAATGGCACATGACCAGTATTCCCTGGTCTTAAAGGCACTTGACCAGCATTCCCTGATCCTAAAGGCACATGACCAGTCTTTCCTGGTCTTAAAGGCACTTGACCAGCATTCCCTGTTCTTAAAGGCACATGGCTAGCATTCTCAGGTCTTAAAGGCACATGACCAGCATTACTTGGTCTTAAAGGCACAACCAGTACTCCCTGGTCTTAAAGGCACATGACCAGTCCGAAGCCGGTCACTCTAAATGAGTTCAGGAGCCCTCTGCCGCCGCCGATCCCAGCTTATCCCAGAGTGCCTAGTTCCCCTGAGTGCGCTTCGTCACTACCGCAACCCATGGCTTCTCTGACCAAGAGATTGAATCCCTGTGGCTCGGAGTGCTTGCAGGACCGATATAGATGGTCCCTCTGTTACATGGGAGCCGTCGGCTAGCAAGGACCACAAGTATTCTAGAAACGTACAAGCATCTAGAAACGTACAGGCAGGTGTCTATAAAACGGGAGCTTCCTTTCCTGATCTCCCTCACCAATGATTTGGTGAGAACAAGACTCTGTATATGGATCGGATGTTGCCTTTGATCTGGACTTGCCAGAGCTTCAGAAAAGGATGGATTCGCCTACTTAGACCATCAAGCAATCACAGTAGATTGACGAGGACTCCGGTTCTGCTCTAGATCACGCAGTGTCCCTCAAAAGGAGACTAAGCTCCCTCGTAAAGCATTTGCCATTCACCCTGACAGGGAGCGTCCGGATAAGCGATCCACTGGACAGAAGCCTCTTCAAGCGCGGTATCCCTTTTCAGCCAATATGCGAACACATGGGGTGTCCCTTCCACGTATACCCCCCTAAGACGTAAGATGCCATGCCTGGTCTGATTTTTAGGGGCGACGGGTCCTTTAAAGGGCACCTATCTCCCCACACCATCAACAGACGAGCACATGGAGTGTCGCCTCCATGTATCCTCTTCTGGAGCCAGGCCTAACGCCAGACAACCAGCCCTGTCCCCCCGGGGACCTTAACTCTGTGGATGTACAGAGGCTCCCTTTTGGCGTCCGAGCAGCCTCCTCTGCATCACCACTATTTAGCGGATGATGAAAGAAGGCGGACGATCACTCTCCACTTCCCTGTTAAGAGGATGGTGGATCGAGGGTACATCATTTTAACTTTCCTGACCTGCTGGATGCGTCCACGCATTGTGCCACCTAGCAGCTTAAAGGGAACCTGTCACCCCGTTTTTTCAGATTGAGATAAAAATACTGCACGGGGCTTCAGGAAAATAGCCGCGGGATGCCGTGCATGCGCAGATGGAGATCGCCACCAACGGAAAGCTGGGGAAGAAACAGCGATGTCACCACGCCCACCTGACCTGACCAGACTGATTGACAGGCGAAAACGGCGACTTTGGTAATGTATTTCGCAGCATAGGTGGGGAATCAGGGTACACTACATACACTATTGTAACGCACAGCGCAGGCCCTATTTAACAGTATTTTTATCTCAATCTGAAAAAACGGGGTGACAGGTTCCCTTTAACAGGATATAATCTCCTGTGGTATACCTAACAGTATCCCTGCCCGATGGGTCATCAATTAAAAATACCACGGACTGGGGCGTGGCCTAGCAGGAGATGTGAGAGGACGCTTGCCGGACCTCTCCCGCTGCCCGAACCGAGACTTAGTGGATACTAAAGGCGCCGCCGAACGCCAAACACCAGAGGAGCAGCTCCTGAGTAGCCGGGGAGCAGGGAGAGTAAAACGCGCGCAGCAGGAGCCGAAAAATGACGCGCAAAAGGCAGAAAGAAGCCGGGGTGGCTGGCTGCACGCGCTCCCAAGATGGCGCCGACAGCGCAGCAGAGGAGGCGGCAAAGGCAGGCGCTGCTTACCAGAAGCGGCTAGAAATACTAGCAAAGCTGGAGCAGTTCGCCAGAACAGAGGAGGCAGGACGGATAATGCAAGGAGCTGAAGGAGAGGTGACAGGAGGAGCGGTGGACTCAGTGGAGCAGACGGGTGAGCAGGCTGGGGCACAGAGGGAGGTGGTGGAGAGTGAATCCTGCATAGCACCCACCATAACACCAGCCATAAGCAATGCCCCACTGGATAAAGGGGCTGGGCTGGCCCTGCATTGTGCAGCACAGCTGGGAACTGTATGTACTGATGAGGCTGCGGAGCCGACCCTGAGGGACATTTTCTCTGCTATATTGTCTTGCAAGACTGCTTTAACAACCCTAACTGCTCAGGTGGATGGCCTGAAGGGGGAGGTCTCCTCGTTTCGCTCAGCCATGCACAAAATGGAGGGGAGAGTTGAACTGTTAGAGGAACGTGTAGGGGGAGCGGAGGACCAAATTGCCGAAATGACTAAAAGGGAGAAAAAATACATCCAGCGCATTTCAGAGTTGGAGCTTAAAACTGACGATCTGGAGAACCGCTCACGTAGAAATAACTTGAGAATTGTTGGTGTGCCTGAAAAGGCAGAAGGAAACAACCCCACGGAATTCATTGAGACATGGTTGAAAACTAAGGTGGGAGGAGATAGTCTCACTAAATTATTCGCGGTTGAAAGAGTTCACAGGGTGCCGTCCAGACCTCTGCCCCCTGGATCCTCTCCAAGGACCTTTCTGGCTAAAATCCTGAACTATAGAGACCGAGATATTCTGATGAGGAAGGCCAGGAATATGGAGGAATTAACCATCGATGGCAACCGAGTATCTATCTATCCTGACTATTCCACAAGTGTGCAGAGGCTTAGGATGAAGTTTGGAGAGGCTAAAAGACGTCTGCGTGAACTGGGCCTGGCTTATTCTATGCTGTATCCGGCAAAACTACGCGTGGTGGCTATGGACAAGGTCCACTTTTTCCAGAGCCCCGAGGAAGTGTCACACTGGTTGGATCTGAACGCGAAGCGTATTGGAGCGGAAAAGAACCGCTGAGGAGGATCAGGAGTGATTTTCTGTCTAAAGTGTTCATCTGACAGAATTAACTGAGTTACGGGTTCACTGTGACAGAATACTGGAGTAACTTGTTTTGAAGGACTATTGCGCTATGGTTGTGTTCGGCGGCGCAACTGTTTTTACATTATGTTTCAGATGGGCGGGGGGAGGGGAACGACTGTTGGATAGTGGGAAATTTATTGTGGGTGAGTGTCAGCTTTTAAGTCACTGGTAGGAGTGTTAGTACGTTCCCCCTTTTTCTCATAGAGAGGGAGTAGGAGTTCTGTGAGGAAGGAGGTTATTGAGGGAGGGAGAGGTAAGGTTCAGGTTATTTTGCAATAATGAGGGATTGGGGGGAGGTTTGGGGTGGGAGGGGTCAGTTTAGGGGGGGGAAGAAGATCAAAAGATGGGAGAAGAATATTTTAATTGTTTGGCAATATGATGGGAGATAAAGTAAAAATTTTGAGCTGGAACATTAGAGGTCTATCAAACAATACAAAGCGTACGGCGATTTTGCAATATATCTTGAAACAGAGGCCCTCGCTGATATGCCTTCAGGAAACCCATTTAGTAAAAGAAAAAGTGGATATACTGCATAAAAGATGGGTGAGGAAGGCGTACCACGCGACATTCTCGAACTACGCTAGAGGGGTGTCGATTCTGGTGCACACGAGCGTACCGTTTGAGGAGGTGGAGGTGGTGATAGACAGTGATGGACAGTATGTATTCCTAGTGTGTAAAGTATTTGCTAAATTGCTATGTGTAGTGTCGGTATATATTCCTCCACCGTACTCGGGGAAAAAATTGCAGGAAATCCTTAATATAGCCGGTAGATGGGGGGGGGAGTTCCTTTGCTTATAATAGGAGATGTCAATAACATTATTAACGATCACTGGGATAAGGGTCAACACGCACAGCTGAGGGCGGAAGGGAATGAGACAGCGTTTGGCAGTTATTTGAAAGAAGTGGCATGGAGGGATCTGTGGAGAGTCCGTAACATTGACACATACTGCTTTTCCTGCTATTCGGCGACATATGGCTCGTTGTCTCGTATCGATTTGGCCCTAGGTAATGAAGGAATGGATGGGCTGGTGCAGGGGGTGGAATATATGACTAGGGTAATCTCGGACCATAGTCCGCTTGTGGTAATACTGAAAATTGAAAGCCAGGGGGAGATAGCTAAACGGGGGTGGAAAATTAACCCTTTCTGGTTGCAAATTCTGGATATGGGAAAGATAGGGGAGGAGCTGGAGGAGTTCTTTCAAATTAATAACGGTAGTGCAGCGAAATACGTGGTGTGGGATACCATGAAGGCATTCTTGAGGGGGATATTATTTAGAGAGATATCTAGGCACAAAACACGAACAAGGGAATCTGATAAAGCGATAATGGAAGAATTGAGGGTAGCGGAGGCTGCACTGAATGATCTGCGCTCACAGGACACCATAGAACGTATGAAGAAGGCTCAGGAGGAGGTGAATAAGTTACACTTACGTAGAGCAGAAAGGACAAGGAATTTCCAAAGAGAGGCATTTTATGCGGAGGGAGAGAAAGTGGGTCATCTGCTGTCGGTGGTGGCATCGGCGCAAAGGGAATCGGCACATGTACATGCCCTAGAATTGGAGAATGGCAGTATTGTCACACAGGGGGCCCAAATTGTGGAGGGATTTAAGGGATTTTACAGCAAATTATATACATCACGATTGGAACAGGGAGAAGAAGGAATTGACAGGCTCCTAGAGGAGGCAGACTTGCCTAGAATAGAGACAGAGGATAGAGAATGGTTGGATAGGCCGTTTACGGTGGAGGAATTGGAGGGGGCCTTGAGATCCATGGCGGGAGGGAAGGCGCCGGGGGCGGACGGCATTCCTGTCGAACTATATGGCGACCTTGCTGAGGAGCTGATGGCTCAGTTGTTGGGGGTCTTTGAGGAGTCGCTGGAGAGAGGTATATTGCCTAATTCCATGAGGGAGGCCATTATTGTGGTCATCCCCAAACCAGACAAAAATCCACGGTTACCGGAGTCATATAGACCAATATCACTCCTAACAACAGATGTCAAGATTCTGGCTAAGGCCCTGGCGAACAGGCTGACCCGGGTGATAGAAAAAGTGGTTCATTCGGACCAATCAGGCTTTATGCCTAATAAATCAACTGCCATTAACTTGAGAAGGCTATTTCTCAATATGCAAATACCGGCTGATAATGCTGGCAGGAGAGTGGTGGTTTCCCTCGATGCACATAAGGCCTTTGATAGTATAGAATGGCAATACCTGTGGTCGGTGCTGAGTCGTTGTGGGTTTGGGCCAGTCTTTATGTCATGGGTGAGACTCCTATACTCCTCTCCGGTGGCCAAAATCAAGGTGAACAATATGATGTCAGACAGCTTTCAGCTTTTTAGAGGTACAAGGCAGGGGTGCCCGTTGTCCCCGCTACTGTTTGCTTTGGCGTTGGAACCACTGGCAGCGACTATCAGACGGTCTCAAATGGTGAAAGGGTTTTTATATGGGAAGATGGAGGAAAAAATCGCCTTATATGCAGATGACATACTGCTTTTTCTTGAGAGCTCTGCGGAACCATTGAGGAACGTAATAGCATTAATCGAGAGATTTGGGCAAATTTCAGGGCTAGTTATTAATTGGGACAAATCGAGCGTTTTGCAGGTAGATAGAGAAGTGGATTGTACAAGGGAGGTGGAAGAAGGTACAAAATTAAGGGTGGTCACTCAGTTTAAATATTTGGGGATTCAAGTAGCTCTTCCCTTAACCAGATTTGAGGAACTTAATCTCGAGCCTTTAATAACTAAGATACGCACTAAGATCTCAGCTTGGAGTAAGCTAAATTTGTCGGTGGTAGGAAGAGTAAATCTCCTCAAGATGGTGGTGATGCCTCAGATCTTATATGTCCTACATAATTCTCCGGTATGGATCCCGATGAGAACATTCCGTAAGCTGAGATCGTTATTCGGAGAGTTGGTGTGGGGAAAGAAGAGCCCGAGGATTAGGCAGGAGACTCTGCAGAGACCCAAAGATGAGGGGGGGCTTGCGTTACCCAACCCATGGTTGTACTTTCTGGCTGCACAGAGCCAACATCTTAGGGGATGGGGGAAAGGGTTAGAGGAAGAAATGGGTCACAGTAGTCTGGTGCATATCAGCGGGGTGTGGCCCTTGAGTTTGGGTCTGGAATCAGGACTATTTAGGAAATTGGGGACTGGTTGTCCCACCATGAATTTAATTCATAGAGTATGGCAGATGCTGAAGCGAATTAGGGGAATTGGGGGATTCACGGAATTTTCACCTATCTGGGATAACTCATCTCTTCAAGAATTTAACCATATGGAAGGAATGGGAGAATGGAGGGAAAAGGGCATTAGGCTATTAGGACAACTGATTCACAATGGGAGTCTTAGGTCTTATGATGCGCTTCAGCAGGAATTTCAGTTTCCGGGGTTAAAATGGTATCAATATAGGAGAGTTCAGCACGCTTTTCAGGCACAGAGGAGGAGGGGGCCCATAGTGATTCAGAAGGATCTCATGTTAGACTGTATACTAAATAATAATGGAACAAAGGGGGCTATATCGGAAGTATATGGGGATTTACTACACACATTTTTGGAGGATTACCCGATTAAAGCTAGAGAGAAATGGAAGGCCGAACTGGGGGAAATAGACGATGACAAATGGGGGTCTATTCTGGAATACATTCCTAAATTGTCAATGAGTGAGCCTGGGAGACTGTCGCAACTGTATGTGGTTAATAGGGCCTATAGGACACCCGACTTGTTGTTCAAAGCCGGAGTGAGATTGGATTCTGAGTGCCCTAGATGCACTCAGACTGAGGCGGGTATGCTTCACATGTTGTGGGTGTGCCCCAGGCTCTTTTCGTATTGGGTAGCAGTGTTGAACCAAATTGGGGTGCTTTATGGCTGTGCGGTTCCCAGGGATCCAGTGGTTTGTATACTTGGGTATGTGGAGGAATTGTCGGCCGATGAAACTGCCAAAATGGCAATAGCTAGATTGCTCTTCGTTGCAAGGAAAGTGATTGCGAGATACTGGATTAGGGAGGAACCTCCAACCAGACGAGAGTTTGTTGCACAAGTGAATCATATTGTCCAGCTCGAAAAAAGCATCTATACCAAGAGGAATAGGATGGGATTTTTTCAAAAGCTATGGCAGCCATGGCTAAATGGGAATGATTAAGAGGTTGTGGAAAACAATGTTAATAATGCAATATGTTTGTAATAAAGAAGATCTTCTTGTGGAGGAGGGGGGGAAAGTTGGGGTTGGTTATCTGAGGGAGGGAGGGGGGAGAAGGGGTATATTTTCTTGTTAAAATAAAAAACACAAATGCACCTTGTTGTATAAGTAGATAACATTTATTATGATCAATATAAATTTATCTGATTTAAAAAAAAAAAAAAACCCACGGACTGTCAGATAGCAAATCTGGCTCGTTCCATCTTGTGGCCTCTGGTTCAGCGCTCTACCCTTCCTTAGCCGCCGCATGGGTTGCTAGAGCAATGGTCTCCTGGTCGGAGACCTTAACTACTTTGATTCACAACAGTAGCCTCTTCCCGAAGACAGTACAGCTGGTCAATCAAATCTCTTGAGCGGGAGGGATCTTGGTCCCAAAAATGGGGATGGAAAAATGAGACCGATCCTAGACCTCAAACTTCTAACAAGCTTGACAAGGCCCTCCTTCTTTGGATGTTCGGAGTTCCTCCTTTCAGCCATTACCTCAATGGAAAAAGGTGGAGTTTCTGGCATCCATCGACGTTCGCAATGCTTACTTCCTCATTCTGATTTTTTCCCCCCTCTCCAAAAAAATAAATAAATAAAAAAATTTCCTGCACTTTCCATTCAGGAACAGCATTTTCAGGTCACTACCTTGCCCTGTTGGCCTTGCTACCGCTCCCAGAGTGTTCACAAAGGTCATGGCGGCTGTCATGTCCATCTTGCACTCTGAGGGCGTATTCGTCCTGCCCTATCCGGTCGAATTTCTAACCGTCCTTCCAGGACTACGCTGAGTCCGACTATATCACTTGTGACACCCTTTCTCACCTGGGCTGGCAGATAAACTTAGACAAGTCTTCCTCATTTCCAGCCCAGCAGATATCCCTTTTGAGGATGATCCTGGACACCTCCAGAGGGTTGGTGATTCTCTCTTGAGACAAGGCCTTGGCCATTCAACAGGGAGCTTGCGCACTTGGTCACCCCCTCATTCCATTCGATTTGCTATGAGGGTTCTGAGGAAAAATGGTGGTGGCAATGGAAGCAGTTCCCTTCGCTCCGCTTGTTTTCTGCAGGTTAGATAGGCTTTCAGAGGGTAGTCTCTGAGCTCCTTCCTCATCCAGGGGAGATCCTTTCTCCCGATTCAATGGTTATTAGTGGTTACCGATGCCAGTCTTCTGGACTGGGGAGCGTCACCACGCTGCTCAAGGCCGCCTGTCATCTTGAGAATCCAGTCTCCCGAACATTGTTTTGGGGATCCGAGAGGCACGGCTAGTCCTACAGCAGGTCCCCACTGCCTTCTGGCTGATCACGTCAATCATCTAGGAGGTACCCGCGGCCATGGCCGAGATACCTCACCTCACATTCTCCGATGGGCCGAGATCAATCACTTGGTGATCTCGGCAGTACACATCCCAGGAGTAGAACTCGAGGCGGCAGACCTCTTCAACCGCCAGGGTCTCGCCTCAAGTGAGTGGGAACTTCATCCAGAAGTCTCCAAAACAAAGAAGAAAATGGAGTGCACTCACCGGTCCAAAATGCAAACAGTCCTTTAATCAAAACATGTGCAGGTACACTGGGAGAACGTGGAACAGAAGGACGACGGCCGTTTCACGCTACTGCCCTTCAACAAGTCCTTGATTAGGACCCGTTGAAGCGCAGTAGCGTGAAACGGCCGTCGTCCTTCTGTTCCACGTTCTCCCAGTGTACCTGCACATGTTTTGATTAAAGGACTGTTTGCATTTTGGACCGGTGAGTGCACTCCATTTTCTTCTTTGTTTTGGATTATCATGGACTGACAGGCGTGCACCCAAGTGTCCAGCAGCAGGCATATAGGCACAACAGCTTGGAATTTCTGTGGTGGTATTAGAAATATTTAGTAGCAGTGCCATGCATCACTTTTTTTCTCTCTATATAATATTCATCCAGAAGTCTTCCAACAGATCTGCCTTCACTGGAGCACTCCAGATGTAGATTGGACGGAGTCCTCTCCAGACTGAATCCCAATGTACTCGAGTTCATAGTTCGGTCTCGAGATCCAAAAGCCAGCGCAGTGCATGCTCTGGTTCTTCTGTGGTACCAGTTCAGTCACCCCTCTTCCACTACTTCCGAGAGTCTTTAGGAAGCGGAAAGGGTCCCAGTGATCCTGGGCGATCTGCACTGACCACGTCAGGTTTTGTTTGCTGAGCTAATACAACTCATCGACGATTTTCTCTGGCGGCAGCTCTGAGCCAGGCGCGACTCTCGCAACAAGTTGTCAGCGACTAGTGCTTGTAAGCCCACCTCAGTACGCATTTTGCTTGGGGCAGAGATTACGGACGCCTCCCCCCTTTTTTAGTTTTCCTTCAAAACCATCTAGATTCAGGCGTGACGCTCAGCTCGCTGTAAGTCTAGATTTTAGCCTTTTCGGTCTTATTGCAAGAGAACTGCAAGTATGGACTGTCTCGCAGGGAATTTTCACATTAGGTTCTTCCCTATCGCCTACCGTTAGATCTTTGGGACCTTAATGGTCCTGGTGGGGGGGTCTTACAGTAGACTCCTTTTGATCTGGGCAGACTTTATGGTCATGGAAGGTCGCCTTTTTTCTCTGTGGTCACGTCATTCAGACCAGTCTTCGAAGCTAGCCACTCTGTCCTTTCAGACTTTTTTCATTATTGCCATCAAGGCAAGGTTGTCCTTAGGCCGTCTTCGTCTCTTGTTACCAGTGTGGTATCGTAGCCCCTCTGTTACGAGGACATCGTTCTTCCCTCGTCTCGTTCGGCACCAGTCCACAAAATGGAACGGGTTCCCCATACTCTGGATGAGGTGAGTGCTCTGAGAAGGTAAGTAACGAGGACGGCATCCTTGGACACTTTATTTGGGCTTCCTGACGGTTACAGGAAGGGTTTAGCCACTTCATCGGCTATGTTAGCTTGGTGGTTTCGTTACACCACCCAGGGGTCCTTCTGCGTCAGAGGTCAGCCTATCCCAGCGGGGATCAGGGCACTCCCCACTTCGTCAATAGTTGGTTCTTGGGCCATTAGGCACCAGGGGTTGGCAGAGGAGGCAGACAAGGTTGCAGTTTCATCCAGTCCGCACACATTCTTGAAGTACTACAATATTCACTCCCAGACTTCTGCAGATATGAGTCTGGGCAGGTGGACCCTGCAGGCCTCTGTAGCGCATTCTTAAGAAGCGGTTACGCAGGGCCTGATCTGTTAGGTTGTCACCACCCAGAGACTGCTTTGGGACGTCCCATGGTCTGTGTTCCCCAATGAGGTGAAGGAGAAATAGGGATTTTTGTGTACTCCCCTTAAAATCCTTTTCTCAGAGCCAATCATTGGGGGACACAGCTCCCTCCCTGCTAATGGCTCTGTGCTTGTTCTGCAATTTGACATGTTATACTTTTATGTGTTATTATTGATCTCCTACTGCTTTTGCACTGAACTGGTTCTCTGGGAGCCAACATGAGGGTGTATACTGCAGGGGAGGAACTAACTTTCTTTGTAATACTTAGTGTCAGCCTCCTGGTGGCAGCAGCATACACCCATGGTCTGTGTCCCCCAATGATTGGTTCTGAGAAAAGGATTTTACGGTGAGTACACAAAAATCCCTATTTTTCAATATATTTATATGGTAATACTGATGGTGTTATTCAAAACTGCAACAAAACAAAACCCTCGCACAGGCTCGTTGCTGTAAAAATGAACAATAAGCAATTCTTTGAAGAAAAACTGGGAAAAAAATGAAAGTGAAAAAATCGCAGGTATCAATTAATTTTTAGTTATTTTTTTATTCTTTCTTTTTTATTCTCCAGAAAGCAGTTCCAGAAGTCGTGTGGGATCTCTCGAGAGCACACCGAGCATGGACAGTCCGTGCTCTCTAACCTCGTACTTTTCCTGCACTGCAGCGGGTCTGACCAGTGACCATTTAAGCTCCCAGGAAAGCCTGATTAGCAGGAAGTGTCACGGTGAAGAGGAGAACACGTCAGGCGTCTTCAGCACTACCCGAACTTCTGATTCCACAGCTCCTGATACTGAGGGCGAGAGCAATTCATACCATGTGGAAGAAGATAACGATGGAAGCACTAAGAATAATGACAGCGCCACATCTGAAGCCACTGGCATCTCTATGTCTGATGTTAGTTCAGCGGCTGGTGATATCTGCGCTGAGGGGGAACATGGTGACGCCAACGAGCAAGATGCCGTAATGCAGAAGCAGGAGAGTAATGACTCTGGAGGACAACGTGCAGACTTAAGCAATGACTATAATCCCCAATCCATGAACGGCTACAAGGATGAGATTTCGGAGAAGCCGAAAGAGGCTTCTGAGGTACGGTGCCACATACCCTCAAGTTCTATTTTGGACACTTTTGGTCTTAATGCATACCGTTTACCTAAGGACACGATAGAGGCCATCGCAAAGTACAGACCGGAGCGCAGCGAGCACGAGCAGTCTTTGGCGTCCAGCGATGACGAGGACATCTACGGTCATAGGATCCAACACTCTTCCTCTGACGTCAGTGTAGCAGAAATGGCCGTATCCCAAGATCTGTCACGGTCCATGCAAGAAGAAAGCACTTTACTGAAATCAGAACAGGTATAAATAGGCTTCCGCAAAGTTAATGCATTGCCCAGTGCCAGAGACTACCCCTTTAAGCTGTTTTTCCCCTTTTAGTAGTTTTTTTTTCCTATTTTCCGATGGTGAAGCACTCTCTCCCCTCCGTACAATAGCGGTCTCTGTAGTCTCATCATGGTATAGAACATTTTTCTTTGCCCCTCTTTAGCTTGCGGAGAGCTGGATGGTTTACTCCGGACCTGCCAGTGGCATTCTAAGCCTCGTCGTGTCCGAGAAGTACGTCTGGTGTCTGGACTACAAGGGGTCCCTGCACTGCAGCTCTGTGCCGGGGGTCGGCCTGCGCTGGCAGAGGTTCGAAGACGCCGTCCAGCAGGTGGCAGTGTCTCCCTCAGGTTTGTCAGTCACTGACACGTCCTATAGATCAGAAATCCAGATGTACCTGGGACTGTATCACTGCAGCTGTGGAGACTGTATGTGTCCACACGGCAGTATAGCCACCATTTGCTATAAGACGGTGGCTCTTGCTGTGCTGCGGTTATGGATAACATCCTGCTATCATTTCTATTTAGGAAACCTACTGTGGAAGATCGAACAGAAGACGGACAAAGCCTTCGCTTGTGGGAAAGTGACCATTAAAGGGAAAAGACATTGGTACGAAGCGCTTCCCCAGGCCTCATCCGTAGCTCTGAGTGACGATACTGCATGGATTATCAGAACGAACGGAGATTTATACTTACAGACAGGTATGGTGCTCCTTGCCTATGGGGGCCATGTGGGTACCTGCCTATGGGGGCCATGTGGATACCTGCCTATAGTGGCCATGTGGGTACCTGCCTATGAGGGCCATGCGGACTCTACCTATGAGGGCCATGCGGACTCTTGCCTGCGGCTCTATGCTGGCTCTTGCCTGCGGCTCTATGCGGGTCCTGTCCTTTCGTGGGGGCGTGCGAACCATTTCATATGGCTATATGCGGCCCCTTGCCTGCGGGGGTCATGCGGACTCTTTCCTGCGGCTCTATGCGGCCTCTTGCCTGCGGCTCTCTGCATTCTCTTGCCTGCGGCTCTATGCGGCCTCTTGCCTGCGGCTCTATGCGGCCTCTTGCCTGCAGCTCTATGCGACCTTTTTTCTGCGGCTCTATGCGGCCTCTTTTCTGCGGCTCTATGCGGCTTCTTGCCTGCGGCTCTATGCGGCTTCTTGCCTGCGGCTCTATGCAGCGTCTTGCCTGCGGCTCTATGCGGACTCTTGCCTGCGGCTCTGTGCGGGTCCTGGCCTTTCGGGGGGCGTGCGAACCCTTTCATACACTCTGCGGCCTCTTGCCTGTGGGGGCCATGCTTGCCCTTGCTTAGGGGTGCCATGCAGTCCATACAGACTACATTAAATCTGATGCTAACCGCAGCTATAGTAGCTTTCTTTGCTTGCTGCAGTTTGACCCCTTAAATGGCACTGTTAGTTACTGATAGAGGCATTTAAGGCTATTGTTTGCAGTGTTTTTCTGTTTTTGGCTCTCCTCATCCCCCAAGCGATGTGAATGTAGGGTACCAATGGGTTTTCAGAGCTGACAGGGGCCTACTGGAGTTCCCCCTAGGCCGCCATCTTGGTACTCCAGCAATGCAGGGCCACAGCTTCATTCAAATCTACACGTCTTCATGGAAAAAAATTGAAAATGTATAGTTCTTAAAGGAAAGGGAGTTAAAAAACGAAAAACTGGCTACAGCTTGAAGGTGCTAAATGCTTTTTCTGACTTTCCGCCAGGCCTCAGTGTGGACCGCCCCTGTGCCAGAGCCATTAAAGTTGACTGCCCGTGCCCATTATCCCAGATCACGGCCAGAAATAATGTGGTATGGGCCCTGACTGAGCAGCGCGGCCTCCTCTACAGGGAAGGAGTTAGCAGCTTCTCTCCGGAGGGTGAAGTCTGGCAGTGCGACCTGGTCAGGTACGTCTTATCTATGTCACAGATTATGTCCTCCGGTGCAGCAAGTAATGACCGCCGTGTTACCATCGCAGTGAGAGACAGGCACTGGAACCAGTCTGCCTGACACTGGGGGATCAGGACACCGTCTGGACTCTGGATACCAATGGCAACTTGTGGTTCAGGACAGGAGTCACCTCCAAAAAGCCTCAAGGAGAAGATGACCATTGGTGGCAAGTAGGCACTTTGTCTTAATTTGTGAGCTCCTTGTGTAGGGCAGCTCCATAGCCTCCATACTTGTCACCAGGCCCCATTATGACTTTTGTCTTTAATGAACCTCGTACATTACAGGTCAGCATCACGGACTACGTCGTCTTTGATAATTATACCTTGTTCCAAACCCTGATCCAGGCCACGCAGACAGTGGCCACGGTAGCCCAAGCGCCCGTGGAGAAGGTGGCTGACAAGCTGCGCATGACATTCTGGTCCCAGCAGTCCCAGTGCCAGCCCAGCTTACTGGGGGTCAACAGCAGCGGCGTATGGATCACCTCCGGCAAAAATGACTTTCACGTAGCAAAGGGGAATCTTATCGGTGAGTGTCAGCATTAGTCGCACCATCGTGCAATGTGATGGGAATTAACACTTTGTGATTCTGACAACTTTTGTCTGTGCACTTTAATTGTATTTAATGTTTTCCTCTTAAGAGTCGTAATTTTTTTTTTTTCTTTGAATGACATAATTTGTTTAACCATATAATGTACTGGAGGGAAAAAAAGTATAAGAAACTTGGGATTTGTTGTTATGCTATTCAGTATGTAGAAGAAATGATCTAGTAACTTAATTCTGCCGGTCGGTCTGACTACAGCGATGACAAACGTACTTCCTCTTATATTTTATGACTTTAACCCCTTAACGACCGCCGATATGCCTTTTCACGGAGGCATTTAAGGGTATTTAAACCACCGCCGCTTTTTAACGCCGCTGTGGAAAAAGTGTATAGTGCCCCCCCAGAGTCTAAATTTCTCCAGGGTCTCGGCTGCCGGGGGTAGCCAAGACCCCAGAGAACATGATTAGGGTCGGTATTTACTGACCCCAGGGTTGCGATCACCGTTATTGGCCATATAATGGCGACCAAAAAAAAAGTTCAATTTGCCATTTAATTTCTCTCTCCTCTCATGTGCACCTCAGAGGAGAGATAAATAAGGTCCCCGATTTCCCCCCCTGTACCGCCCGGTGTCCCTGTGTCCTCCTGCTTCCCTCCACGGCTGCCAGCATCTTCTTCCAGTAAGAAAATGGCGGGTGCATGCGCAGTGCACCCGCCTAGATCTGCCGGCTGGCACCCGGCAACAATTTATTATTATACATTTTTATAGCGCCATTTATTCCATGGCACTTTACATGTTAGAAGGGGGCAAATATAGACAAATGCAATTAAACATGAGCAAAAAAACAAGGCACACAAGTACATAAGGAGAGAGGACCCTGCCTGCGAGGGCTCACAGTCTGTAGGGGATGGGTGAGGATACACTAGGAGAGGATAGAGCTGGTTGTGCGGCAGTTCAGTAGGTTGAGGATCGCTATAGGCTTGTCGGAAGAGGTTCTTTTTGAAGGTTTCTATGCTAGGCGAGAGTCTGATGTGTTGTGGTAGAGAGTTCCAGAGTATGGGGGAAGCACGGGAGAAGTCTTGTATGCGGTTGTGGGAAGAGGAGATGAGAGGGGAGTAGAGAAGGAGATCTTGAGAGGATCGGAGGTTGCGTGTAAGTAAGTACCGGGAGACAATGTTACAGATGTATGGAGGAGACAGGTTGTGGATGGCTTTGTATGTCATTGTAGGGGTTTTGAACTAGAGTCTCTGGGCGATAGGAAGCCAGTGAAGGGCTTAGCATAGAGGAGAGGCTGTGGAATAGCGGGGAGACAGGTAGATTAGTCTGGCAGCAGAGTATAGTATGGATTGGATTGGTGCTACAGGGGAGGCCAGAGAGTAAGAGGTTACAGTAGTCAAGGCGGGAGGTAAGGGCATGCACTAGTGTTTTTGTGGTTTCGCGGTCAAGGAATGCGCAGTTTCGGGAGATATTTTTGCGTTTGAGACGGCAGGAGGAGGCAAGTGCTTGGATATGTGCCTTGAAAGAGAGGGTAGAGTCGAGGCGTGTGGGAGACTAGGGAAAGTGAGCAGCTATTGACCTTGATAGATAGGTCTGGTGGAGGGGTAGAGTGAGATGGGGGAAAGATGATGCATTCTGTTTTGTCCATATTCAGTTTTAGAAAGCGAACAGAAAAGAAGGCCGAGATAACAGACATTGTGGGATTTTGGTAAGTAAGGTGGTGAGGTCAGGTCCGGATAGGTAGATCTGCGTGTCATCGGCGTAGAGATGATACTGCATACCGTGGAATTCTATGAGCTGTCCCAGGCCGAAAGTGTAGATGGAGAAGAGTAGGGTTCTGAGGACAGAGCCTTGAGGAACACCGACAGACAAGGGGCAGAGTGAGGAGGTGGTGGGGAGGGAGACACTGAATGTTCGGTCTGTCAGATATGACAAGATCCAGTATAGGGCCAAGTCTGTGATCACAAGAGATTAGAGGATCTGTAGCAGAAGGGAGTGTTCCACAGTGTCAAAGGCAGAAGACCGGTCCAGGAGAAGGAGGACAGAGTAGTGTCGCTTGCACTTGGTGGTTAGTAGGCAATTGATGACTTTAATTAGGGCAGTTTCAGTTGAGTGATGGGGTCGGAACCCAGATTGTAACCTGTCAAAGAGCGAGCAGGAGGAGAGGTGGGAGGACAGTTCAAGATGGACATATTCTTCCAGTAATTTTGAGGCATAAGGGAGAAGAGATATCGGGCGATAGCTAGATACAGTGGATGGGTTGAGGGAGGGCTTTTTGAGGATGGGTGTGATCTTGGTATGTTTGAAGGATGAGGGGAAGACACCTGTTGTGAGTGAGGTTGAAGAGGTGTGTTAGGGTTGGGATGAAGACTGTGGCAAGGTTAGGGATGAGGTGGGACGGTAGCCGGTCAAGTTTGCAAGTGGTGAGGTTAACAGGAGGGTGGAGAGCTGATCTTCTGCCATGGTGGAGAAGCTGGTTTTGGAGGAACAGGGTTGAGCAGCTAAGAGGGGCTTTGGGTGCTGTTGGCCAAAGCTTTCTCTGATCGTATCGATCTTCTGTTTAAAGAAAGAGGCAAAGTCTTCAGCAGAAATGAGAGGGGAGGGAGGAGGTGCTGGGGGACAGAGTAGAGAATTGAATGTGTTGAAAAGCTGTTTAGGGTTGTGAGAAAAGGGAGGATATGAGAGATGAGAAGTTTGTTTTGCGGCAGTGAGCGTGGACTTGAAGCTGGCGAGGGACTGCTTGTATGCAATAAAGTGGTCGGCAGAGCGGGATCACTACCATCTCCGCTCAGCAACCCTGGAAGCCCGTCTCCGTTTTGTGGTCAGGCTGGTCAGCTAAAGCTGCCTGTTGAGTGTGCGAGTTTTACTATGCATGGGCGGGGCGGCCGAATCGAGTGTTGCTGTTATTGTGGTGTTATAAAAAGAGGCAGCAGCATCTGTGTCATGAAGGGAAGCTATGTCTGTAAGAGGGAGAAGGGACTCAGAGAGTGATTGTAAATTGAGGTGTTTGAGATTTCTGCGACGGTGAGTGAGTTTGTGGAGTGGGGGTTGCACACTAAGAGAGGAGAGGGAAGAGAATATCAGTAGGTTGTGGTCAGATAGGGGGAGGGGTGAGTTAGTGAGATTATTAAGGGAGCAGAGGCGGGTGAAGAATCAGGTCCAGCGTGTGACCATCTTTGTGAATGGCCTCAGAGGACCATTGACCAAAGGAGGCAGTCAGAGATAAAAGTTTAGCGGCAGCTGAGGTGGAAGTGTCACTGGGGATATTGATGTCACTCATGATGATAGTGGAGATGTCATCAGAGAGGAAATGAAGTAGCCAGGTGGTGAAGTAGTTTAGAAAGGTGGAAATGGCTAGTTCTGGGGGGCGGTAGATGACAGCCAGCTGGAGGTTGGAGGGGGAGTAGATGCGGACAGAGTGCACCTCAAACGAGGGAAGAGTAGCGGAGGGTGGTAGCGGGATTGGAGTAAAGGAGCAGGTGTCGGACAGGAGCAAGCCAACTCCTCCACCACGTTTGTTGCTGGGGCGAGGGGTGTGAGAGAGGTGGAATCCGCCATAGGAGAGTCTAGCTGGAGAGGCTGAGTCAGAGGGGGTGAGCCAGGTTTCAGTGATGCCAAGGAAGGAGAGTTTGTTGGTGATGAAGAGGTCTTGGATAAATGGCAGTTTGTTGCAGACAGAGCGTGCGTTCCATAGTGCTCTAGGTAGGGGGAACGGGGCAGTGGGGGCTGGATGAATGGGTACGAGGTTATCGTGGTTGCAAAGATGTGTAGAAGATCGTGGCAGGGGATTAGAAATGAGTGTGGAGATGTGTTGAGGAGAGCCGGGATTTGGGGATACGTCACCAGCAATGAGCGTTAGAAGGTGAAAGCAGGATAGGACATGATGTGGCTGTGTGTGTCTGGAGAAAAAGGATTGAATATGGAGGAACAGTTCTGAGGAGAAGGTGAGATGGCTGGGGAGTATTGAGGGAGAAGTAACTAGTTCTTTACTAGGTGGAGGGATTGCAGGAGATTGTAAGAAGGAAAGTAGTATGGGGGTGAAAGAGAAAAGAAACCGAAACATTGTAGTGGTTTAGTATTGTTACCTTCCAGTTAATTCCAGTCCAATTCATTCGAATTCAAAGTAATTAAAATATGTAACTTGAAAGATGCATGGATCAGACTCCTGGATCTGAATATATGTGCTAGTAAGAGGATTCTGCTGTGAGTTGATGTGGGGTTGTGTGGCCAGGACACATGTTCAGAGTTAAACAAAAGGTCATAAAAGGGTGGGAGGGGTTAGACTGACTGCTCATGGTATGCATGGAAGACACCAGAGAAGTGAAATACATTATGGATCCAAAGAGAAGGGTGAGCAGTGCATACCAGAGAAAATAAAAAGGCAGTTCAGATAGACATTCAGGGTCTAGGCAAAGCTGGAGACATTCAGTGCATACCTGTGGGAAGAGGAGAACAATAGGAGATTTTTCCTATTGGTTCATTTTGATCACTGTGATAGGGTCTATCACAGTGATCAAAATGAAATAGTAAATAAAAAAACATTTATCACCCCCTTAGTTAGGGAACAATAATGAAGTAAAATATATTTATTTCCATTTTTCCATTAGGGCTAAAGTTAGGGTTGGGGCTAAAGTTAGAGTTGGGGTTAGGGTTTGGATTACGGTTAGGGTTGGGATTAGGGTTAGGGGTGTGTCGGGGTTAGGTTTTTGTTTAGGGTTATGGTTAGGGGTGTGTAGGGGTTAGGGTTGTGGTTAGGGTTGGGATTAGGGTTAGGGGTGTGTTGGAGTTAGGGTTGGAGTTAGAATTGGGGGGTTTCCACTGTTTAGGCACATCAGGGGCTCTCCAAACGCGACATGACATCCGATCTTCAATTCCAGCCAATTCTGCATTGAAAAACCCAAACGGCACTCCATCCGTTCAAAGCTCTGCTGTGCGTCCAACCAGTGATTTACCCCTATATATGGGGTATCGGCGTATTCAGGAGAAATTGCACAACAAATTTTGTGGTACTTTTTCTGTTTACATTTGTGAAAATATAAAAAACTGGTTCTGAAATAAAATGTTTGTGAAAAAAAGTTAAATGTTCATTTTTTCCTTCCACATTGCTTCAGCTCCTGTGAAGCACATAAAGGGTTAATCAACTTTTTGAATGTGGTTTTGAGCACCTTGAGGGGTGCAGTTTTTAGAATGCTGTCCCTTTTCGGTATTTTCTGTCATGTACACCCCTCAGAGTGACGTCAAATGTGAGGTGGTCCCTAAAAAAAATGGTTTTGTAAATTTTGTTGTAAAAATGAGAAATCGCTGGTCAACTTTAAACCTTTATAATTTCCTAACAAAAAAAATGTTTCCAAAATTGTGCTGATGTAAAGTAGACTTGTGGGAAATGTTATTTATGAAGTATTTTATGTGACATATCTCTCTGATTTAAGGGCATAAAAATATTAAGTTTGAAAATTGTGAAATTTTAAAAATTTTCGCAATATTTTTTTTAATAAATAAACGCAAGTAAAGAAATGTTACCACTAATATGAAGTACAATATGTCACGAAAAAACAATGTCAGAATCTGCAGGATCCGTTAAAGTGTTCCAGAGTTATAACCTCATAAAGTGACAGTGGTCAGAATTGTAAAAATTGGTCTGGTCATTAATCTGCAAATTGGCTCTGTCACTAAGGGGTTAAACAAAATATTAAACAATTTTCACCATTTTCTGAATACCATAACTTTATTTTTCTGTAACTTTGAGAGCTTATTTCTCCTGCGGCGAGCTGTAGTATTTATGGTTCTATTAAAGGGCACCTGTCACCCCGAAAATCGCGGGTGAGGTAAGCCCACCGGCATCAGGGGCTTATCTACAGCATTCTGTAATGCTGTAGATAAGCCCCCGATTTTACCTGAAAAAGGAGAAAAAGACGTTAGATTATACTTACCCAGGGGCGGCCCCGCTGCTGGTCAGGTCGGATGGGCGTCTCCGGTCCGCTGCGGCGCCTCCTATCTTCTTTCCATGACGTCCTCTTCTGATCTTCAGCCACGGCTCCTGCGCAGGCGTACTTTGCTCTGCCCTGTTGAGGGCAGACAAAGTACTGCAGTGCGCAGGCACCGAGCCTCTGACCTTTCCGGCGCCTGCGCACTGCAGTACTATCCTCTGCCCTCAACAGGGCAGAGCAAAGTACGCCTGCGCCGGAGCCGTGGCTGAAGATCAGAAGAGGACGTCATGGAAAGAAGATAGGAGGCGCCGCAGCGGACCGGAGACGCCCATCCGACCTGACCAGCAGCGGGACCGCCCCTGGGTAAGTATAATCTAACGTCTTTTTCTCCTTTTTCAGATAACATCGGGGGCTTATCTACAGCATTACAGAATGCTGCAGATAAGCCCCTGATGCCGGTGGGCTTACCTCACCCGCGAATTTCGGGGTGACAGGTTCCCTTTAAGGGTGCGTGTCCACTGTCGGGATTTACGGCGCTTTGGATGGAGCGGAAAACCCTCTCCCCCCAAATTCTGAAGGTGTGCATTGCACACATTCGGAATCTCCGCACCCCATACATAGGGCCCTGTGATTTACCTTGCAGCGACGGAGCGTCGCCGCAAGATAAACAGACATGCTGCCATGGATGTATGCTGCTGCCACTAGGAGGCTGACACTATGCAAATAAAAAAGTTAGCTCCTCCTCTGCAGTGTACACCCCACCGACAGGAAGTAGGATATTCAGTTTAGCTTAGTGTCAGTAGGAGACACAGGTCTTTCATTAGACCCTTATCTACCTCAATGTGCGTCGTTTTCTTACAGGTTTTTCCAGAGGGACACAGGGTGAACAGTCATACCTGTAGTCCCACAATACGGACTATGAGTACGGCGTGTACTGCCACCCTGTATCCTCATAGATCCGACATCAGGACCATGATCCTAGTACACAAGCGTGCTCAGAAGTCCGGTCCTAGCTCCGTCCCCACCCACTCGCCCACCAGAGCCTGTCGATTGGAGGAGACGAGGACGTCCATCACCAGCTCCCTGGACGTCTCATACCTTCCTTGAATTAAGGTTAGTAACGGACGGCGTGGGATGTGTGAGGTGAGTATTTCCCCACTTGTCCCAGAGTAGGCAGGAAGTCGCTCTATAGGCGTTAATATAAGATGCAGGTTACCTTGGGCGGTCGTCACTGTTACTAGGCAGCAGGGATCTTGGCTGCAGACAGCATTTGCAGTCACTCCCTCATCCGCGCGGCGGCCTTTGCAGGCGGCTGCGCCCCTTCTTGCGCTGCTCCCCGCTGGTGGCTGCACGATCTTCCTTCCGGTGCGGCAGCCTTTGCATCCTCCCCGGCTGCGGCCGCACTGCCTTATGACTCGGCGCGGTTGCTTTTGCAGGCAGCCGTGCTGTCCCCTTTACTTCTGGCGGCCGCACTGTCCCCTTTACTTCTGGCGCCGCGGCCCTCTCCGGCGGCCGCCGGCCTCTAATTTAGGCCCCGGCTTCTGCTCGGGCCTACTTTTCCGGTGCCAACTCTGCCTACTTTCTCTTCTCTCGGGCGGGCTTTTCTCCCTCCCGACTATTATAGCTGCCCACCGGCGCCATCTTGGTGCTCCCCTACAGGCGGTTTAGACTGTACCCATTCCTGTACAGGGCGGCTAGCTCCGCCCACTACTCCCAGCTGCCCCATTCGGCCTGGGATCGCCGCTATCTTGCTGGGGAGCGTTCTCCTCCGGACCCGGAGGCTATTCCCGCCCCCCTTCCGATCTGAGTGCTGGTCCTTTCCCACCAGCGTGCGTCTGCACCGGCCAAGTTCCCCGCCTCCATCTTCATGCAGGTGCCCTGGACCTGTGTCCTGATGCCTGTCGCAGCTACAACCTTGGATCAGACTACAGGACACTACACCTGCTGTGAGTAGCGCTTTTAGCAGTTTGGCACTCCTCTCTGCATCTCTCCTGTTTCCCTAACCTTCTGGCATTCCTTAGTAGGTATGCTTACCATGCCTAATCCTATAGGAGAGTGTTCTCGTCCTCCTTTCATGCAAGCCGGTCACTGGTGTAATTATATTCTGTAACCGTGCAGACCCGTGCAGCCACTGGCGTAATATGATTTACAGTATTATACGTTCTGGCTGTCTCTTATGGAGTCAGGGCCCATATAATACCTTGACTCATGATTGTTCACGGCACTATTCTAGGGGCCTTTGAACTACCTCAATACAGAGCTTCCTATTTATGTGTCAGTACTTACCTCTTCTTTCTTACACTGGATTCAACCTAGAGCAGCTCCGGGATTTTATTTCCGACTGTGGTAGGAATAGGTTCTCCTACCTCGGATAGGAATTGGATTTTACTCTGTGCAGGCGTCGTCCAGTGTACAAGGCTGCTCCAAGCCTAGATCCAATGATTGGTTTTTGTGATAATACGTTCCTTCCTTCAGCAGGATTCGTATCCCTTTCAATATTATCCTCGTTTGTGTGGTGTCTTATACTTAGGTAAGTAGATCCACACACTACAATCCTCTCCCCGTTCCAGAGGGTCCGGGACGGATAGGGTCACTCATGTCGTCATAGGTAAGGATCTTCCTTTTGGCAGTCAAGTTTTTTACTGGGGCCTATGTACTCCTTCCTAGGGCCAACTTCCCATGGAATTGACATACTCCAGGTTTTCCATGGTCTCTCCTCCCTTGACTGCTCATGTCCAATTGTGCCTATCATTGCCCATCTTGTCATGCTCTCTAGCAGGTTCCCAGTACCCTACTCTCAAGTCTTTTCTTGTCATTTCAATTTAATGGTCCTTTCTGGGTTTTCTCTTGGAATCCTTAGTCCAGCCGTTCCAAAGAGGGAAGCGTCTCAGTTTTCCAATATTCCCCCTCTCCTGAACCTACTGCGAACTTGACCGCTTCTCTGTCTCTAGACCCTCCGGTTTCCAGTTTCTCCACCGATACAGTTACAGTCCTCCTCTCCCACAGAGAGCATCCCTCAAGGATACCAACGACGGACTAATAGTCCATGGCAAAGCAAAGTCGACCATTGAAGTGTCCGCCGCTTTATTGTGCCCTGTCTTTGTCTCCACCTAGACAGCAAAGTTTATAGACGCATGGGCTAAGCTGCTCCATCAGGGCACCCTTCATGGAGTCCAATCGGAGTAAATCGCTGTCCTTGCGGACTAATTTACTCTTGCAGGAAGTACATGGTATCCGCCCCTGCGGATGCCGCTGCAGGTGCTGCTTGGACATCCAGCAATATGATGCCCTTCCGAAGGACCATTTGCTTAAAGGGACACTGTCACCTGAATTTGGAGGGAACAATCTTCAGCCATAGGGAAGGGGTTATTAGGTGTTTGATTCACCCTTTCCTTACCCGCCGGCTGCATGCTGGCTGCAATATTGGATTGAAGTTCATTCTCTGTCCTCCATAGTACACGCCTGCGCAAGGCAAGATTGCCTTGTGCAGGTATGTACTACGAAGAACAGAGAATGAACTTCAATCCAATATTGCAGCCAGCATGCAGCCAGCGGGTAAGGAAAGGGTGAATCAAACACCCCAAAACCCCGCCTCCATGGCTGAAGATTGTTCCCTCCAAATTCAGGTGACAGTGTCCCTTTAAGTCGTGACAGGACTTGCCCTCTAGGAAGTCCCTCATAGCTTGAACCAATTATTAAGGAGGTCATCGGAAGGACAAGTTCTCATCTTCCTCAGACTAAACCTCGTTGTTCTCTTGGGACCGCGTGTGCTTTCCTTTATTTTATGAAAGCCTTTATCCAGGTCCTCCCTTTCTTCAGACATCGGACACTCCTGCATTTTTGCGAGGGGCGGGTCCATTTTCATTTTATACCTTCCTTTCAGGCTCTCAACCACTTCCAGAGTCTGTGGCAGCAGTTTTGTACACTCTGTGGATCACAGGTTCAGTGCTCTGCCCTTACCTTGCCGAGGTTCTCCATGGCTCTGTTAATCATTCTTGATTCCCTTCCCTTCGTCCTGCTCAGACTCATCCTTTGTAGCGTTCTCTCATCATGCTACCGGATCAGGGCGAGGTGCTTATATCCAGCTAAGGCCCCCTTTTCAGTATAAGAGCTCGGCGTAGAGAGGCCCTCCGGCCTCCAAATCAACATATGCCCGCAAAATCCGGTCAGCAATGTTTAGATTTACCAGGTCAGAGCAGAGCTCCTCCTTCCAGGTTTAAGGTGCACTCTACCCGGGCAGTGGGCGCCTTCCGTCGGTGCACATATAGGGCCTCTGCCTTGCACCTCTACAGACCAATCATCGGTCCTCCACATGTTCGCGAGACTTCCATGCCTAGCTTCGGTGTATGCCGTCTTAGGTATGAAGACCTTGCAGGCGACGGTGGTGAGTTCCTCTGACCTAGATTGGAGTTGACTGCTGTTTCCGCCCCAGGGACTGCTTTGGGACGTCCCATGGTTTCCTGTGTCCCCCAATGAGGCGATAGAGAAAACAGGATTTTTGGTTGCTTACCGTAAAATCTGTTTCTCGGAGCCTTCATTGGAGGACACAGCACCCTCCCAAGTTGAACAGCTCTGTTTATTGTGTTATACTGTTAACGTTTGAGTTCTTTGAACACTCTTTGAGTGTTTGAAACTGTTAAACTGTAAAGCTCTGTGGAATTTGTCGGTGCTATATAAATAAATATTATTATATTATTATTCTTCTTTCTCTTTTACATGTTGCTTCTCCTACTGCTTTCTCACTAACTGAATATCCTACTTCCTGTCAGTGTGGTGTACACTGCAGAGGAGGAGCTAACTTTTATTTGCATAGTGTCAGCCTCCTAGTGGCAGCAGCATACACCCATGGTTCCTGTGTCCCCCAATCGAGGCTCCGAGAAACAGATTTTACGGTAAGCAACGAAAAATCCTGTTTTTTTTTCATTATTTACAGGCACATTCTGGAATCAGATAGTACCACGGGGTACGGCATCCACCACCAAATGGATACATGTTTTCTCGTCTGCTTCCCCAAGTAGAGACGGTATGTAATAATTTTTAAGGCCTTGATAAACCTTTAATAGGATCCATTAAAGGGGCCCTACCATCTGATAATGTGATGACATATCGCTAGGATTCGCCATCACTCTGTGATCGTGTGGATCCCATTTCGGAAAATGGAGGGGCCAGTCGGTTGGTGTTGCACTCTGTCCCCTTCACTCCTTTCCTTGCACAGCGATGCCTTGGACCCTCTGACCTGCAGTGCATCCCCACCTAAGGGAGTGGGCACTGAGCCCTGTGCATGGACCCATTCTATGTTGTTGGATTCCCGTTGTATCCTAGCAAAATACCCCCTTTTTAGGATGTAATTAACTATATATGTCTGACTTAACATTTCCTACTATACCCGGTGTCTCTGACTTCATCCAGTTTGGTGCTGTCACCTTTGCAGGAAGTGTCTTATGGATATCCCAAAGCAGAAAAGACCTGTTCTGCTTGAGTGATCTGTCTGCTCCCTATAGACCGTCCACAGCGCAACTTCCCCCAGACATGGAGATGATCCACATGTCAGCCTGCGCGGATGCTGTCTGGGCTCTGGATCAGCACGGTGCGGTACTGATCCGCACTCTCTCCAAGACCTGTCCAACAGGAATGCATTGGACGAGACTGGATCTGTCTCAGCTGGGTAAGTGTATGAATAAAATAAAAAAAATCCCATATAATTTAGGTTTGTAAATCTGCTGGAAACTGAACAGTTCTGCTTCATCTTTGTTGTACCCAACATTTGCTGTATCTGCAGGGAGACACTCAGGTAAGGTGTCCCTATCAGCGCTCTATACTTGGAGTGCTCGCACCGAGTGGCGGGTTTCAATGTTGTAGTTACTCCTGAAAACCGAGAGAAGACACTTAGTACGGGTATGTGCGTGTCACAGAATGTCCCAGCGCGCGGGGCACAGGACAGCCACTCGGCTCTGTAGGTGATATTCAATGCCACCCGGGCGGCCGCTGACGTCCGTCCCAACATATTTTAACAGCTGGAGACCCGTGTGACAGCGATACTTTAGACAAGTCATGCAAAGCTGTGAGGCCCCTGCACCAGGACCACTCAAGATTAGTCTCTGAGCCTGGAATGCTGTTTTTAGGAGGGCAATGATTTACGTTCCCTGAATGTTGTTGCTGGGTTTTCTTTTGGAATACAAGCAAAAGTTTAGGGAAGTTTTTATTCTTTATAAAATATATTTTTTATTACACCGATTAATGCAACAACATAAAAAAAAGCGTGCGCCCTTGCTGGGTTCATCAGTGGCAATAAGCCTTGCTGCAACTGCACCTTCCAAATCTGCTCCGATCCACACAGATTTTTCCCGTCTGATTTGGTGCAGCATTTTATTCCAGTAGTTTTTTTTTTTCTTTTAGAAGCTACGTTGGTTCAGCCGTGACAACGAAAGATGTCCCCATTTAACCGTTTAATACTCAACAGTTTTTTCCAGCAGCTGCAAAGTGTCTAGAAATCAGAACTGCACCAGACTCCGGATTTACATGGGATTCTTCTTATTCTCCCTTACATTTCAGAATGCTATGAATCATTCCCAATTTATCATTTCGTGTTTTCCTTGTAATGTGCGAGTCGTGTGCACTCACATTAGACTGCTCAGCATTGCTGCTCCCAGTACCTTATTTTTGCACGCAGCGGACGGGCCAAGTTCCTGTTACTCTCCAGAAGATCTGCTCTGGAGTAACCAGATCTGGCCATGCCCGCCGCCTGCGTACCAGGATTGCCGTGCCTGCCGCCTGCGTACCAGGAGTGCCGTGCCTGCCGCCTGCGTACCAGGAATGCCGTGCCTGCCGCCTGCGTACCAGGATTGCCGTGCCCGCCGCCTGCGTACCAGGATTGCCGTGCCCACCGCCTGCGTATCAGGAGTGTCGTGCCCGCCGCCTGCGTACCAGGAGTGCCGGCGCTAAGCTTTCACATCATTAATACTCAGTATGAGCAATTCCTGAGTCCCATCTTCCCACCAGCGGTCAGTCCATCCCCAGCAAGACCTCGCAGACCTTTCTGCTGGTTTCAGTTTTGTTTCCAGCTTTTCTTACACCATTGTGTGGGTGGAATGTGCCCTGCTTTGTTTGGGGTGTGGTGTCCGGAGGTAACCGGCAGGGATCTCGCATGTATTTACACTGAGATCTGCGCTTTGTCTATTTCTCATAAATGACTTGTTTTTGGAGTTGCTTGGACACTGTGACTGTTTGCAGCCAGGCTCGGTCTTGTGCAGAATTCCTGCCGCCGCTTCCTGCTTGTCAGTATTTTCTTTCCTTTTGTACCTCCAGTAGTTAAGGTGACGTCCAAGGCTTTTGGCTTGTACACTCATCTGTGCCGCCAGAACCACCGACCTCACCTTACGCCACCAGTGTTGGCACTGTCGCGTGTAAGTTTGGTTCTCCGAATGCGCGGCTTGTACTTCTCTTCTCTCCTTTTTACTATATATTTTTTTAGGCCATAGATAGTGTTCAGGCTTTGAAGGCGCCATAGATGTCGGATCTGGCTCGGGTCCCCACTGACCACATCAATGGTTAATCTGCACCCCTGAAAGTTTTAGGGCACAGTTTGGAAAAAAAATGGTGTATTCCCTAAATAATGTATTTGGGGGTCACGAAGTGCGTTAGACGTCCTCATACTGGGCTGAACTCTGTGCAAGGGCTGAGGGTGGGGATGGACGGTGTTCGGTGGGATACATTCCTAGGTCTTGGTTTTATAGATCATACCCCTTATAAATAGTGAATATTGGGCCAGGACTGTGCTCAGGACACGGCCTGTTTTATGTATTGTAGCGCCAAATGTCTGATGACCACACATACTTTTCCTCCAGGTCCGGTGAGGCTCTGCAGCCTGTCCTGCGGCAACCAACACATCTGGGCATGCGACACCAGTGGGGGGATATATTTCCGAGTGGGAACTCAACCCCTTAATCCAAGTATGATGCTGCCTGCCTGGATCATGATCGAGCCCCCCATACAGGTAATATGGACAAGTAATGGACTGTTATAGGGGTTGTCCAGAATTACAGGAACAGCGCCACTTCTTGCTTTGGGTTGTGTCTGGTATTACAGCTCAAGTCTACTGAAGTGAGAATAAGCCGCAGTACCGCACCTAACCTGAGGACAGGTGTGGCACTGTTTTGGAAGATGGCAGCCATGGTTTTCTAATCGTGGACTTTGTCAGTGAATAGGTGTCTGTAGAGGCCATCTGTGAGATGAGCGGCGTCCGGGAGAGCACGGATGCGTTATCAGCTGGGGGATTAAGGTTTATTTATGCAACCCCTTTAATTATTTCCATCTTTTCGGTTTGTGTTGTGGATGAGTGAGAAATATCATTTGCTGAGCGCTGATCCGATGCAGCTGTCTCACAAAATGGACATCAGTCCGTCGAAGTATTCGGAGAATCTGCACCCGTCTGCCGCCGCTGCATACTTTCCACATGAGCTTCCGCATCGTACCTGATGTAACGCAGGGATCTGTGTGTAAACAGCGCTCCGTCCAGGGACGACGTTCTCTAAATATAACCGTAACCTCAAATGGTGCGAACAGGAAAGACCAGAGCTGCGCTCCCACTGCCGCCCTCCCCGCCGCTGCCCTCCCTGCCGGCTCCTACCCCGCCGCTGCCCTCGCAGCTTTTGAAGGGGCCCAGATATCAAAAATGGACTTCACTATCTCCACCTGCTCTTAGTGAATAGACGTTTGTTTTTTTGCTTACAAATCCATGTTGATTTAATTCTACTCGCACAGCTGAGAAATTGTTACAATGTAACTATGCAGGTCTGTAGATAATTGAGCTGCTGCCCTGTTGGGAATTTCCACAGTACATTGTTGCAAAACGTCCGCTGTAATAAGGAGTGAGGGGTCCATTCAGTGACAGGAAGCAGAAATTGTGTTTATTTATATTCACACTATATTAACCCCCTTTTTTCATTTTTGCAGCCAGTAGGAATCATTCTGATAAATGTTTACTCCGGTCCAAATGACAATATGCTGTGGACGCTGGACAACAAGTGTAACGTTTACGTCCGACTTGGCATCACCGAGGAGATGCCCGTCGGGGTAGACTGGGAGTATGTGCCTGGTAAGAACAGAGCGATGGGCCCGTTCATCTTCATTGTATCTTATTATAAAAAAAATATATATATATATATATATACATACACACACACACACACACACACACACACACACACACACACACACACACACACACACACACACATATATATATATAATGTATTTTTTCTAAATAAGATTCTCTGGTGTATACAGCTCCCATGCAGACCTGTGTGTCTCCATGGTTACAGACTATAAACAGACCCTATGCAGTAAGCTCCTGTAGCTCCATCTGCCTCCTCTCGCCTTCCTGCTTTCAGATTACTGCATGATCTAAGCACAGAGTTTGCTAGGTCTGCAGCAGAGCTGTGTACATAAAACGATAGATCTTTTAATCCAGACTATATGCAAAGTTAAGAAAATGAGTTGCAGAAGTATGCATGCTCTTCAAGCTTTTGCCATCTTGTCTCCGTAGGTTTACAGGCATGTCATCTGGCAGTGAGTGCGAGAACCGTCTGGGCCCTGTGTCAAAACGGGGATATCGCTAGACGGTATGGGATCACAGAGAAGAACGCGGCCGGGGACTACTGGAAGAAGATCCCAGGCAACATGTCGTGGGTAACGGGTACGGGCATAACATACAGCAAGAGCTATTTCCCAGGGAGGAATTTGTGCATGAAGTTTTTTAGATGTCTGCTCCTAAACATTTCTTTCTTTCAGCTGAATGGTGCCAATGTTATGTACCGATTTAACTTTCTCAATTTATCTTCATAAATATTCTGATGCAGAGGGCCAATTCCCCTGCGGAAACGCATGTAAACATTATGTGGGCTACCAACAGCCACCACTAGGGGGAACTCACTGCATACAGATTTACAGAAGAGCGCAGTGTGATGCAGGGAGCTCCCCCTAGTGGTGGCTGCAGACAGAATCTTATCCTGTATCTCTGTATACAGAGAACTCCCCCTAGTGGTGACTAGACGGGATCTTATCATGTATCTCTGTATACAGGGAGCTCCCCCTAGTGGTGGCTGCAGACAGGATCTTATCATGTATCTCTGTATACAGGGAGCTCCCCCTAGTGGTGGCTGCAGACAGGATCTTATCATGTATCTCTGTATACAGGGAGCTCCCCCTAGTGGTGGCTGCAGACAGGATCTTATCATGTATCTCTGTATACAGGGAGCTCCCCCTAGTGGTGACTACAGATATAATCTTATCATGTATCTCTGTGTACCGGGAGCTCCCCCTAGTGGTGGCTACAGACAGAATCTTATCATGTATCTGTACACAGGGAGATCCCCCTAGTGGTGGCTGCAGACAGAATCTTATCATGTATCTGTACACAGGGAGATCCCCCTAGTGGTGGCTGCAGGCGAGCAGGATTGGAACATCTCGGGAGATTCCTCCTTCCACAAACACAGATATCAGGGCTCCGACCCTGGCGCGTTCCCACCATTCTGATATTTATGACTTCTCCTTTGGATAGGTCTTCAATATGTTGTAAACCGACAATGATTGTTACTGATAATGTGTGGTTTCTTTTTCAGTGACGTCCCAGGACGATGTTTGGGGTGTGAGCAGCTCGGGGTCCCTGCTCCAGCGTCTCACGAAGATGTACAGCCACCACCCCGACATTCCAAAGTGCGACGGCATCTTGGCGCAGTCCGACTTCGAGGACGAGTGGGAGGTAATCTGAGTGAGCGCTGCTGCCAGAACCGGCTGCTAATCTACGTGATAATAGTTCTTATGCTGCTAAATCGCCTGTGTTGTCCTTATTAACACACCCAGCACTTTGCCTGGTCCGGAGCATTTCCACATTGTGTCCGTACCCTTGTTACAGACTTCGTTATTTCTGGATGGACTGAGCATCGGCCGTCATGTTAGCCGCTTCCTATAGCTGAATTATTAGATAATGTGCGGGGAGGAACGCCTGGTATCCTCACTGGTCCGGATCCCCCATAACCATCTGGTAATCTCCCACTAAACAATGCTGCCATCGATCTCACGTAATGTGTAAAGGGGTCTCCCCACCACATAATGGCGGTCTCCGTATGTTGTGCCATAACAGTGATCTCTGAAGTTTCCACCCCGGACAGGATGTGATGTCCTGCGGCGGATCAGTGAAGGAGCCATTCGTTGTGGGGGTCCTAGCGTTCTGCCTCCTCACCGGTCACTGACAGATCCTAACCTGCAAGTTTATGAAATTTTAACCATTTACTTCTAACTAAATTAATTTGACGATTTTTATAAAAATAAGTAAATATATATGTATAATATTATTATTACAGACCACCCACCAAAACAAAAATGATTTAAGTCTTGGAGTCGTCTGCTTCTGTCACTCGGATTTAACAGAGTTCATTTAGTCCTTTTTTTTTTTCTGAACAATTTGGGTAAGATAAGATGTGATCACCCTGACTGTCATTTTTCAACTTTTCAGTTATCTCGTTTTTCCTAACATACCCAGTTGGGAATAACCCTGTATTATCTGATCGCTTGGGGTCTGACCACTGGGACCCCTTTACCAGTCCCTGGTTAGAGTGGGACATTGTAATGTTGCGTGTGCTCAGCCAATGGGATCCCGAAAACACGACGCTGTAGAATGGAGCCATGGGACTGTTAGGCTATATTCACACTTAGCGGTTTTTACCGCGGAACCGCCGCGATTTTGATGCTGCGGGTCCGCAGCAGTTTCCATAGCGTTTACAGTAACATGTAAACCCTATGGAAACCGCAAACCGCTGTGCACATGCTGCGGGAAAAACCGCGCGGGAACGCAGCGGTTTACAACCCGCAGCATGTCACTTCTTTGTGCAGAATCGCTGCGATTCTGCACCCATAGGAATACATTGAACCGCTTACTTCCCGCATGGGGCTGTGCCCACGTTGCGAGAAGTAAGCGGATAATGTGCGGGTGGTACCCGGGGTGGAGGAGAGGAGACTCTCCTCCAGGCCCTGGGAACCATATTTGGGGTTAAAAAATAAAAAATCTGGTTATACTTACCCTCTGATGTCCGGAGCTCCTGGGCGCTGCACGCGGCTGTCCGGTCAGAGTTGCTGTGCGACCAGGACCTGCGGTGACGTCGCGGTCACATGACCGTGACGTCACAAAGGGTCCTTCTCCCACAGCATCTTAGGAACCGGACCGCCGGGTGCAGCGCCCAGGAGATCCGGACATCAGAGGGTGAGTATAACCAATATTTATTATTTTTAACATTACTATTGATGCTGCATATTGCTGCATATGCAGCATCAATAGTATAGGCGGAAACCCGCAGCGGAAAACGCGGAACAAACCGCGATAAATCTGCAGGGAGAACCGCAGTTGTTTTGCCCTGCAGATTTACCAAATCCGCTGCGGGAGAACCTGCAGGGACCCGACGCAAGGTGTGAACATAGCCTTAATGGGAAGTGTTCCTGCACAACCCTGTTGGAATGGGGAGGTGGCCTCGCATGTGCACTCCTATCTCTGGCAGCCCCATAGACCAAGAATGGAGCAGTCTGGATTGGTGGGATCCCGGTGATTAGCAGGTGATCACCAATTCTTTGAATAGGGGATAACCTGCTAATTTGGGAACAGCATCTAGTGCTGTCTCGGTAATTATTTAGTAAGACTAGTCATGTAAGTACACCCATGCGGGAGTTGCACCCACAGTCATGTTGACTGTTTCCCACCACCAAGTGACTGTTGACAACCCGTCCAGCTTCTGTATTGGTGGCTGTCTGTGCCGTGCGTCACCCGACTTTTTCAGGAGAAGATATATAAAATTAATATATGGAAAGAACGACTTTTTTTTTTTCCTGGGGTGTTCCTCTGTTACGTCTGGATTAATCACTGCCCCCATCGTCACAGACTTTTAGCACATTTGTCTGCCATTTTCTATATAAATCGTTGCAACTTTTTTTTTTTGTTGCTAGTTTCCGAATCCCAGTCTTTTCCGCCAAGGTGTGTCTGATCATCACTCACTCTTCAGTTCTAGGATCTAATGCTGTTATTAGTCATGTCACCAGGTGTAGGAAGGGTTAATGAATGTATCTGCACGTAATTCTCCGGCCTTTATGAGCAGGATGCATTTTGTTACAGTGACCTCAGAATAGTTTTTTTTTTTCTTTTATATCTTGCAATGTGTATTGTCCTGTATGACCGTGGGGTGTAGTGGATACGGGCTGCTAATTTATTGTCCTCTAGGTGTCTGGCGTCACCGTTTATACGACCTCCTCTCCCTTTATTATTGTTGGTTAAATAAAACAATAAAGCCATTTTGTGCAGGTTCTTATTTCTTATGAGTTATTCTTCACCAGCCACCGTCTCATGGCCGACTTCGTGCGTCCCACACCGCGGGGATTTGAAGATATGGTGCCAATTTTCTTGCCTTGTATGTTGCAAAGAGTGAAATCTGCTACAAAATATGCACTTGGCATGTGCAGGCTTTGCAGGGCTGTCTCAGTAAGGCAGCGTGCGAGCACAATCTACAGGCGAGAGCCATGTCTGTGCATTTCTCATATATAGAAGCAGATGATGGTAAGGCCATTTGCAATATACAAACGTGAGACTACATCCAGCCCGTGCCTGAAGATCATCTGACGGAGGGTCGTTGCTGTCAGTAAGGATGTGTTAACCCCGCTAATGGCCAGCTGCTGTCCGCTTGTTCCTGCTGTCCCCTGTCCACAAGGGCTGTGACCTTCGCCTCGGCACAGCGTCTGTTCTGCATTTTTGCAGGAGAGCAGTGTTTTGGATGCGGATGTAACAGACCTGCTCAGGTGAGAACCGGCCGAGCTGCACCCAGAGGAATCCACTGACTGTAGATATTATCGCAAGCGCTATAGTGTCGCTCTGCACATGGCCAGGACCCCTATAATATGGTCTATATGGATATTTACAGCCATTACTGCACCTCTGTCTCCTGCACTTCATGTATATACTTATGTTTACACCCATTGATTCTCCTCTGTCATGAACCTTATCTGTCTCCAGCACCTTACAGCCGTGACGTGTCCATTCACTAAGGGTCCTCTTCTGTTTTCGTGCTCGTGGTGCAATGTTAGATCTCCACACCCCCCACCTTGTGACTTTGTGATCTTTATCTCTCATGCAAGCGTGCTTCACTCCTTAAATACTCTGTGCTGCTGACTGCGGGAACATGTACATACAGTAATTGTGTGTGACCTGCTCTTATCCACATGTCTCCGTTCCCCTCTACATTTCAAAAACCTGACCTGCACATCCAAACATAGACTAAGTGTGAACAGGTGCTGAACCTAGAGTCGCCAACTCGTATATAAATAAATAAGGCAGCACACTGCAGCGCTAGAACATACAAACTTGAAATACGAAATTTGAACTGCCATTACTGCACTAGAAATATGAAAAACATAGACTAAGTGTGTTTTAATTACAGCAGGTCCAATACCCCTCCATAGAGAGAGAGAATTTTAGTCTAGGAAGAGGTTTCACATGTACCCATTCAGATGGAGACGTTTATTCTCAGCGAGGTAAGGCAAGCATAGGACCTGGTATAAGAGAGATGCCGTAAAGTGGCTACCAGGTACACATAAAGTTGGCCATTTTTATGCGCTAAACGCTCTCATTTTTCATATTTCTAGTGCAGTAATGCAGTTCAAATTTCGTATTTCAAGTTTGTATGTTCTAGCGCTGCAGTGTGCTGCCTTATTTATTTAACTATATACGAGTTGGCGACTCTAGGTTCAGCACCTGTTCACACTTAGTCTATGTTTGGATGTGCAGGTCAGGTTTTTGAAATGTATTCTCTAGCCCTCTGATCGTGCACTCCGCCTTCTAGCCACAGGTGTTTTAATTACAGCAGGTCCAATACCCCTCCATAGAGAGAATTTTAGTCTAGGAAGAGGTTTCACATGTACCCATTCAGATGGAGACGTTTATTCTCAGCGAGGTAAGGCAAGCATAGGACCTGGTATAAGAGAGATGCCGTAAAGTGGCTACCAGGTACACATAAAATTGGCCATTTTTATGTGCTAAACGCTCTCATTTTTCATATTTCTAGTGCAGTAATGCAGTTCAAATTTCGTATTTCAAGTTTGTATGTTCTAGCGCTGCAGTGTGCTGCCTTATTTATTTAATTATCCGTTCCCCTCTAGTCATGGCACAGCCCCCATTTATGTATAATCGTGTGAATAGCTGGGTCATTGCCCCATTATACACTGCTCAAAAAAATAAAGTGAACACTAAAATCCCACATCCTAGATATCACTGAATGAAATATTCCAGCTGTAAATCTTTATTCATTACATAGTGGAATGTGTTGAGAACAATAAAACCTAAAAATTATCAACGTAAATCACAACTAATATCCCATGGAGGTCTGGAGTTGTAATGAGGCTCAAAATCAAAGTGGAAAATGAAGTTACAGGCTGATCCAACTTCAGTGAAAATGCCTCAAGACAAGGAAAGATGCTCAGTAGTGTGTGTGACCTCCATGTGCCTGTATGACCTCCCTACAACACCTGGGCATGGGCCTGATGAGGTGGTGGATGGTCTCCTGAGGGATCTCCTCCCAGACCTAGACTAAAGCATCTTAGAACTCCTGGACAGTCAGTGGTGCAACGTGAAGTTGGTGGATGGTGCGAGACATGATGTCCCAGATGTGTTTAATCGGATTCAGGTCTGGGGAACGGGCGGGCCAGTCCATAGCTTCAATGTCTTCATCTTGCAGGAACTGCTGATACACTCCAGCCACACGAGGTCTGGAATTGTCCTGCATTAGGAGGAACCCAGGGCCAATCGCACTAGCATATGGTCTCACAAGGGGTCTGAGGATCTCATCTCAGTACCTAATGGCAGTCAGGCTACCTCTGAAGAGCACATGGAGGGCTGTGCGGCCCACCAAAGAAATGCTGACCCACTGCCAAACCGGTCAAGCTGAAGGATGTTTCAGGCAGCAGATCGCTCTCCACGGCGTCCCCAGACTCTGTCACATGTGCTCAGTGTGAACCTGCTTTCATCTGTGAAGAGCACAGGGCGCCAGTGGCGAATTTGCCAATCCTGGTGTTCTGTGGCAAATGCCAAGCATCCTGCACGGTGTTGGGCTGTGAGCACAACCCCATCTGTGGACATCGGGCACTCGGACCATCCTCATGGAGTTGGTTTCTAACCATTTGTGCAGACTCTTGCACATTTGTGGCCTGCAGGAGGTCATTTTGCAGGGCACTAGCAGTGCTCCTCCTGTTCCTCCTTGCACAAAGGCTGAAGTAGCAGACCTGCTGCTGGGTTGTTGCTCTCCTACGGCCCCCTCCACGTCTCATGGTGTACTGGCCTGTCTCCTGGTAGCTCCTCTAGACACTACGCTGACAGACACAGCAAACCTTCTTGCCACAGCTCGCATTGATGTGCTATCCTGGATGAGCTGCAACACCTGAGCCACTTGTAGAGTCCATCTCATGCTACCACGAGTGTGAAAGCACAACCAACATTCAAGTGACCAAAACATCAGCCAGAAAGCATTGGTACTGAGATGTGGTCTGTGGTCCTCACCTGCAGAACCACTCCTTTATTGAGTGTGTCTTGATAATTGCCAATAATTTCCATCTGTTGTTTATTCCATTTGCACAACAGCATGTGAAATTGATTGTCAAACAGTGTTGCTTCCTAAGTGGACAGTTTGATTTCACAGAAGTTTGATTTACTTGGAGTTATATTCTGTTGTTTTCCCTTTATTTTTTTGAGTAGTGTGTAAGCATTCTCTTCTGAAATACTGCTGCTGGGAATACCACTTCTTCAGTGTAACGGTCTGTGTCATGACCTCTCACTTGTCTCCATTCCCTGCCCTTGTTCTTATGAACATCACCACGTATATATAATGTAAGTGCTGTTCTCCTGAATTCCTCTGTTCTGCGGGGAACACCCCCTCTATCATGCGGCTCTGTGACGTGACCTCTTGTTTCTGTTACCCATCCTCTTACTCTAACATCATGTGCTAAATTATCTTCATCGTATTAAGCTGGCATATCAGCATGCTTCTTTCCTTAAATACTCCCGTGCTGCTGCGAACCTGCCTCCCACCTTGTAACTCCGGGGCTTTGACCTCTCACTTGTCTCCATTCAACACAGGAGTATAAGAGCCCTGTGCACACACTACATTAGCGGCAACCTCTCCGGAAATACCCCGTGCTGCTGCTGATTAACCATTTTTATTTTTAAACTTCTGAGCAACTTCCCACTTGCCCCCGCTTTGATCCTTCCAATCCTGTCTCTCACTCATGGCCACCAGTGATGTGATTACTGGGGTAACTGGGATGGAAGTGGTCACAGACCTATGGACGGATGGGATGCTCCCGTTGTGCTGTGATACATTGTACACCGGCTCCCCTGTATTCATGTTTTGTGCTGTTACATTGTATCTGTTATGTCTGAGGAAGAACAATAACAGTTTTGCTCGTAGTAAATATTATGAATGGCAGATAAGAGAACGTGGCCTTGTGTGTAGTGATGTGAGGCGTCTCCGCCCTGTGGGCAAGTGAGATAAGCGAAAACAGGCGCCGTGGTGTGGTCAGTACGTGACACGCTATACATGTCACTGGGGGGTAAAACCAAAGAAATGAGCAGAACAGAAGGAATAATTCCCCCATAATATATGAGGATGCAGAGCTTATCCTTAAAGGGACACAACTGAAGAATCACTAGGAAAATAAGCAGCTATCTCTGCTTCCGACTTGTCCCTTTTAATAACAGAATGATCAGACCTAATGGAATCCAATGTCTTATCCTTGTCTCTGCCATCAAGGGAGAGATGGACACACAAATAGTCCCCCAATTTTGTAGGGTTTGCTGCATTTGCATATTTTTTTATCTTAAGTGCACCAAATTTACTAAAGGGTTAATCTGTGTATTAAAGAATATGGGCTGGTCTGACAGATAGGACCCCCAATACCAAAAAGAGAGACTTGACATGCGCCATTCAAGAAACTGCTGGAAAATAGCTGAGTAAAACTTGTTAATGAGAGCCTGTTAGCCGAAAATGACTGTTCAAACCAAGCACCAGCGCTCGGTGCACACCTGTCATGGCCATCGGGTTCAGTCCACCTTCTAACTTTACATCAATCTCTGCCCTCGCTCCTGTAAAGCCAGAGCTGCCAATCAGGAAGGCAGAGACGTTTACAAGAAAAATGGCCACAACAAGGGTGCACTGAGCGCCTGTGCTTGGTTTGACCAGTCAATACTCCCTTTAAGGGTGAGTAACCCTTTAATAGGCATGTGCCTCTTCATTTATTGGCCCTTTCTAATCCAGCCAGAAATTGTTTAAATCTGACAGGTGTAACCCTTATGTGTCTGGATGAGTTGTATCCATGCCCGCTATGCCATTCACTTACAGCAAGCAGAGCATGAAACTAGTGAGGAATTGAACGGCGAAGCAGAACGTTGCTGAACTTGTCAGTACATAGGTATATATATTAGATTGAGGGTGGGGGGATCTAACCTCTGGACCCCAATGATTCTGTGAATGAAGGGGCTCCAATGCTGGTACATGCCAAATCAGTGCTTTACCCCTTTCAGGATACGTGAGAGTTTCAGACATTGGATCCCCCTAGTGATGGCTTAGCTATGTGAGGATGAATTCAATTTTATGCCTTCCTGTGGCACACAGCCTACTTGCTGGTCTAAGAAGTTCTGCAGCAGACTGATTTCTTTCTTTTGATACGCTGCTTTATCGCTGAGAGTTTGCTTCCAGACTGTGATCACAGGACTATACATTAGGGAATTGCTCATTAAGCAGTTGGATAAAACAATGCATATTACCCCCAGAACCCGAGCTGAGTCCCCTCATATAATGATGCCACATAAAGTGCAATAATTATTTTATTTCTCAGACAATCAAATCCAGAAAGTGCAGAAGCCGGAAGACTCTGAGGTAGTCGGAGGGGAGTCTCCAGGCACATAAATATCTGTGCGTTTTATTGTAAAGTGCTTTGTACTGAGCTGCATTTCCCCATCCTTTGCCTTGGCAGTGCATATTGGGAGTTGTGGTTTTGCAGTACCATGAAACCTAAAGATGGCGTATCTCTGCTCTGAAATTTCTGCAAGGCCCAGCAATGCACGGTGGTAACAGGCCCACTCCCCCTATGGACTAGAGGTTCGCTTATCCCTTGCTATTAAATAAAATCAATAAAATATCTAATAATAAAAGTCTAAAAACAGAACCAAAGTGCAAATGATGCAACAAATATATAAAAAAAGCTACAAGTCCCCATGAGGTTTTTGTATTAATATTCCAAAACCTCTCAACAGGTAAAATCTGAATATAACGCCCTTATTCCAGCAATAACAGGCAAACTGGTGCTGGATTATCACATTTTCTGGATTGTTAGGCTGGTGAAACACTATATAGAACGTATAAGGGTATAGACCCTGTAGGAAGCCACCCAACAGTAAAATGCCTCCCCTCTTTAAAATAAAGGACTATTCCTTACACAAGACTTAGCACCTATCCATAGAATAGGTGGTAAATGTGTGATTGCTGGGGGTCTGGCTGCTGAGACCCCTCTTGATCATGACAATATGGGGCTCACAGTCCACTGTGTGAATGGAGTGGTAGTGAGCTTGTGCCACCATCACTCCTATAGGGATGAGTGCAGAACTTCTGATGAGCCTGATATTGGGCTCCTATGGCAAATGCAGGGAGGTCATCACGGATAATAATGGGTAATCACAGCTGTGCATGAAGATAGGAGATGGCAGCTATTTATAAAGGGGAGGCTCTTTGATTGGGGCATGGCCTTTTGGGACATGTAAGCACCCGTTATGGGGATAACGCTATCTCAGTGCAGAAACGGGTACATATTCCTCTATCAGTCCCTGGCACAGACCCCAGTGACAGATTGTGGGTCAAGTGTCTGCGTGCTATATGCCACCCTATGGACAGGAGTTTGTTGGGTGGGCTTACATACTCATGCTGAACCATGAGACTACTCATGAAAAAGGAGGCTCTTTATTGGGGGATTTGCTTCTGTAAGGCGAAGGGTCTCAAGAAGTCCGGTAGAGAGATCTCCTCCAGGGCCTCTGGGAACCTGTCAGCAGGGAGGGCCCTGAGCAGCGTCTGCATAGACAGGGTGAATAGGGTCGGGGGAGAGGTGCCGGCCAGCCATCTGTATATGTCCTTCCCCAGCCCCTCCTGCCAGGCTGTGCCATCCTCCAGCAGCCGCTGCCGGGTGCAGAGGGGTATACCCCTTGGCATGTACAGGAGCAGAGAGTCCAGACACAGCCTCTTAAGGTGCATATCCTGCAGACTGGCCCCTATAAGGTGCAGAAGAATGTCCAAGGGCGTCTTGCCACAGCAGTCATTAATGTATGGGCAGGCTCCATGCCCCAGCAGCAAAGTTAGACATTCAACCCGCTGCAGCTCACAAGCCAAGTGTATGGGGGTCTTCCCACCTTCCACCCGTTGGCATCCCCGCTGGTTGATGTAGACAGTCCGGCTTTCGGAAGGGAATGTCCGGAGGGTGCGCAATATTTCTTGCAGGATCTGTACTCGGTTGTAGCGTACGGCCATGGTGAGGTGAGGAGCTCCCGACTGGCAGCAGCTGAAGCTTTTGCTTGGCACAGCAAGTGCATCGTTTGGAAAGTGGTTGAGCAGGTAGCGGGCATAAGCCAGATGATCGTGCACCAGGGCGTAGAGCAGGGCTTCAGACGGGGAGTATGAGCTAACTATGCCGCCTTCCTCCCAGTGTAACACCTCCATGAGCCGCATGTCCTCCAGTACCCACACTGGGAGCAGGTCCCGCACTGCCTGGTAGAAGGCGAACGAGGTCTTCTTGCATTGCTTCTCAGACTGGTACTCCGGTGATCGCGGTGCCCACTGAATGGTGCCAGGCATCTCGGCTTCAGAGCACTTACGGGTCCACAGTTACCATCACACCACCGCTTCTCCTGAAATGGCAAAATATACATTTTGTGATTGGTCACCTCTGACTTACAGGGGAAAATACACTGTATACATTACGGGATCATTAGCAGGGTGGGGGACGTTACACCAACATATGCTCGATAGGGAATCATTACAACCACTGTGCTAATAACTGCATCGGAGCAGACCTGGGAACATGGCAGCCCATGGGCCACATCCTTCGGCTTAGAAATCTAATGATCGGCAGCGGTACACTTAACGAAGCAGATAGTAATCCCGCCACGACCTGTGAATACAATCTTTAAGGATTTGGTTGCTCGACCATGCACAAAGATTGATGCCACATCAAACGGCCAAAATATAATTTCATCCGTCCTGTGTGTGCATCTGGAAGACAAGGTGGATCATTCTGCTCCAGAACCACACTTTAGGCTTAATGAAAAGATACTTGGGCTTCGTGCACATGTGATAAGTCAGTCAATTGACAAACAAAGGAGTTGTTCGCCCTTAAAGGAATTTTTGGCAAACTGAACTTTGCTAACTATTAAAATGACAGTAATTAGGAATGCACTGGGTATCTAATGGATGGAGGTGGAAGTAGGCCCTCACTTCATGTAGTCACATTCACTGCACACTCCCGAAGTCACACACAGGAAGGATCTTCTTCAGGTAATCTAGTTACATCACAGAGATGAGAAGATTATTCATCTACTTATGATTCTGGGGACAATAAGACAGATGTTTCAACTTTCCAGTGTCGATGAAAGTAAAATGAAGATTGAGCGGTGTAATATAAGGGAAACCACCGACGTAAAGTGTACAAATACACAGAAATCCACATACATACACAAATGTTGTCATTAAGATATCCCGTTATAATGCATGAAGAGAGATAAGTCACAGAAATAAAGGCACGTAATAGCATTATAGACATAGGTATCAAATATGGTATAAGACTATTCATTTGTTATTGCTCACCGGCGCCGAGATGAGGGGACCAAGAATTAAGAGACTGTAATGGGCGGACTGGCTCGGAGAATGAAGCCGTCACGCTTGGTTCAGGAGACCCAACGGCCAGTCTACGCATTGAAGTGCAATTTATACGGTCATCTGAATGCACCCTAATAGAAAGTCGTAGCAGCGCCAATGTTGAACGATGGCCAATTGTGGTGTCACCACAGTGCCAAGTAGATAATGAGAGAGCGGTGTCTGAAATGGGGCAGTGGAGGCGAGGTGACGAGGGACAGCCAAAAAGTGTATCTTGGCGGTTGCTTTGGACGCAGAACTGGGGCTACAGTGGAGGCGGATGCCAGGTGCGTGTCACACCAGTCCGGGGAGTCTCTCGGAAATTATTATAGGGGTTTCAGAGAAGGTGGAACGCTCAAGAAATATCTAGGGACGCGTCAGTATGGGAAAAAGCGAGCAAGAAACATGCACTGTCTGGAAGAATCTGGTATACGTCAAGAATGGATGGTAGAAGGCAGAAAAGCATCCAGCAACAGTAATAGAAACTGACTTTAAAAACATTATTTATTAGTAACTATTAAAATATCAAAAGATTTAAAATCAAACACTAGATCTATGCATTTCGAGCACTAGGTCTTTTAATCATAGCTATTAGTGCTCAAAACCGCGTAAGCCTACTCTGTGTGATTTTAATTATTTCCTTTTGATATTTTAATAGTTACTTATTTTATAGTACTTTTCCATTGCAGTTGTTTCATGCCTTTCTGCCTTCTCCCTGATCGTTTTCACCCGGGAGCCGGGCGGTGGTCTCGGACCATGCACCGTACCCTTATTAGACTGAACCATACCTGGACAGGATCAGCCAATTTGATCATTTTTCTTTACCTTGGTCCAAGAATCGATGGGACAAAAACAATAAAACATACGGAGACACATACAAATCAGAGTCAAATATACAGCGAGCAGGCAGAGCAGTAGCATAGTATATAGTGTGGATACACAAAGTATCAAGGTGCACGTAAATAAACCTGGAAGATAAGTGTAGATAGTGGAGGCTGACACTCTGAGAATGATACATCTGACCAGATAATCATAAGCGTCAAGGTGTCTAATGAATTCCAATTCCATGACACCAGTAAGTCATCCCCTCGCTCACACCCCGAGGGGCTGCGACTGGAAGAGTGTATCCAGAACCATTCTCTGTTTGAGGAGCCTCACATGATCGCCGCCTCCATCACATGAAATATTAATTGACACACTGTGTCTTCTATCCTCCTCATGATGTGGTATAAGAAGCCACGGTTAGGCACATCGTATAGTGGATTTATAGTTTGGGGTCCTGTGTGGTCTCCCCCACATAATAATAATAATTGTATTTATATAGCGCCAGCATATTCCGCAGCCCTTTACATATAGTAGATCTCAGGTGATCGGGTCAGATTGATCGCATTGGAGGCAGAGGAACGTGCCCGACCTCCTGCTACCCAGTGTTTGCTGTCAGATTTCACATGGTGGTCACAGGTTGTGTGATGTTTTCAGACACATTATCGGTTGCATGTGAAATTCAGTGATATGTGGATATTATCAGGAGCTGTTAATGAAAACGCTTTCATTTCAGAGATAACATCGTTTGAAGAGCTGGATGGGATCCATTGGGAGAGACGAGACTAGTCCAATGCCATAGCTGTGCAGTCCGGCCCTGTTTATGCCTCCCGCAGTTTGGGCAGCATGAATCTAGTGACAGGTTCCCTTTAAGATCACCCTGATGCTTTCGCTCTCCACCACAGCCCCAGTGTCTCATGTAGTCCCTTGTGAAAATTAATTGCCAACTTCTCCATTAGAAAAATTCACTAGACTAAGGAATACTTCAACGGGAAGGTTCACGGCACCAATATTTGTGCTAGAGTGGATTATTATACAGGTATAGAGATTGTGACTTAGGTATAGAGATTAGTACACAGGTATAGAGATTGTTACTCATGTATAGAAATTAGTACACAGGAATAGAGATTGTTACTCAGGTATAGACATTATTACACAAGAATAGATATTGTTACGCAGGTATAGACATTATTACACAGGAATAGATATTGTTACACAGGTATAGATTATTTCACAGGTATAGACATTATTACACAAGAATAGAGATTGTTACTCAGGTATAGACATTATTACACAGGTAGAGATTATTTCACAGGTATAGAGATTATTACACAGGTATAGACGTTATTACACAGGTATAGACATTGTTAGGCCTGTCCCACACGTCCAGATAATTCCGGTACCGGAAAAATCGGTACCGGAATTATCCGTGTCCGTATGCTTACGTAGCACATCAGTGTGGCACACGTGCGGCAGCTGTGTGCCGACTGAGGACCACACGGACCGTGCAGGAGACAACGCTACAGTTAAGCGCTGTCCCCTGCGTGCGGTGCTGAAGCCGGTATTCATCCCTTCTTCCCAGCAGGTATAGACATTATTACACAAGAATAGATTGTTACACAGGTATAGACATTACAGGTCCTTCTCAAAAAATTAGCATATAGTGTTAAATTTCATTATTTACCATAATGTAATGATTACAATTAAACTTTCATATATTATAGATTCATTATCCACCAACTGAAATTTGTCAGGTCTTTTATTGTTTTAATACTGATGATTTTGGCATACAACTCCTGATAACCCAAAAAACCTGTCTCAATAAATTAGCATATTTCACCCATCCAATCAAATAAAAGTGTTTTTTAACCCCTTCCCGACCTTTGACGCCACGTAGGCGTCATGAAAGTCGGTGCCAATCCGACCCATGACGCCTATGCGGCGTCATGGAAAGATCGCGTCCCTGCAGATCGGGTGAAAGGGTTAACTCCCATTTCACCCGATCTGCAGGGACAGGGGGAGTGGTAGTTTAGCCCAGGGGGGGTGGCTTCACCCCCTCGTGGCTACGATCGCTCTGATTGGCTGTTGAAAGTGAAACTGCCAATCAGAGCGATTTGTAATATTTCACCCATTATAACGGGTGAAATATTACAATCCAGCCATGGCCGATGCTGAAATATCATCGGCCATGGCTGGAAATACTAGTGTTCCCCCACCCCACCCCTCCGATCGCCCCCCCACCCCCCCGATCTGGCCGGTACACTGCTCCGGCTCCCCTCCGCCCTGTGCTCCGCTCCCCCCCGTGCTCGTGTCCGCTCCCCCCGTGCTCCAATCACCCCCCCGTGCTCCAATCACCCCCCCTGCACTCCGATCCACCCCCCCCCGTGCTCCGTTCCACCCCCCCGTGCTCCATTCCAGCCCCCCCGTGCTCCGTTCCACGCCCCCCGCGCTCCGTTCCACCCCTCCCGCGCTCCGATTCCCCCCCCCGTGCTCCGATCCCCCCCCCCGTGCTCCGATCCCCCCCCCCCGTGGTCCCCCCCCACCCTATCATACTTACCGATCCAGCCGTGGTCCCGTCCGTCTTCTCCCGGGCGCCGCCATCTTCCAAAATGGCGGGCGCATGTGCAGTGCGCCCGCCGAATCTGCCGGCCGGCAGATTCGTTCCAAAGTGCATTTTGATCACTGAGATATAATCTATCTCAGTGATCAAAATAAAAAAAATAATAAATGACCCCCCCCCTTTGTCACCCCCATAGGTAGGGACAATAAAAAAATAAAGAAATTTTTTTTTTTCCACTAATGTTAGAATAGGGTTAGGGTTAGGGGTAGGGTTAGGGTTAGGGGTAGGGTTAGGGGTAGGGGTAGGGGTAGGGGTAGGGGTAGGGTTAGGGGTAGGGTTAGGGTTAGGGCTAGGGTTAGGGGTAGGGTTAGGGGTAGGGTTAGGGTTAGGAATGTGCACACGTATTCTGGTCCTCTGCGGATTTTTCCGCTGCGGATTTGATAAATCCGCAGTGCTAAACCGCTGCGGATTTATGGTGGATTTACCGCGTTTTTTTCTGCGCATTTCACTGCGGTTTTACAATTGCGATTTTCTATTGGAGCAGTTGTAAAACCGCTGCGGAATCCGCACAAAGAAGTGACATGCTGCGGAATGTAAACCGCTGCGTTTCCGTGCAGTTTTTCCGCAGCATGTGTACAGCGATTTTTGTTTCCCATAGGTTTACATTGAACTGTACACTCATGGGAAACTGCTGCGGATCCGCAGCGTTTTCCGCAGCGTGTGCACATACCTTTAGAATTAGGCTATGTGCACACGGTGCGGATTTGGCTGCGGATTCGCAGCAGTGTTCCATCAGGTTTACAGTACCATGTAAACATATGAAAAACCAAATCCGCTGTGCCCGTGATGCGGAAAATACCGCGCGGGAACGCTGCGTTGTATTTTCCGCAGCATGTGAATTCTTTGTGCGGATTCCGCAGCGTTTTACACCTGTTCCTCAATAGGAATCCGCAGGTGAAATCCGCACAAAAAACACTGGAAATCCGCGGAAAATCCGCAGGTAAAACACAGTGCCTTTTACCCGCAGATTTTTCAAAAATGGTGCGGAAATATCTCACACGAATCCGCAACGTGGGCACATAGCCTTAGGGTTAGGGTTGGAATTAGTGTTGTGGTTAGGGGTGTGTTGGGGTTAGGGTTGTGATTAGGGTTATGGCTACAGTTGGGATTAGGGTTAGGGGTGTGTTGGGGTTAGTGTTGGAGGTAGAATTGAGGGGTTACCACTGTTTAGGCACATCAGGGGTCTCCAAACGCAACATGGCGCCACCATTGATTCCAGCCAATCTCGTATTCAAAAAGTCAAATGGTGCTCCCTCACTTCCGAGCCCTGACGTGTGCCCAAACAGTGGTTTACCCCCACATATGGGGTACCAGCATACTCAGGACAAACTGCGCAACAATTACTGGGGTCCAATTTCTCCTGTTACCCTTGTGAATCTAAAAAAATGCTTGCTAAAACATAATTTTTGAGGAAAGAAAAATGATTTTTTATTTTCACGGATCTGTGTTGTAAACGTCTGTGAAGCACTTGGGGGTTCAAAGTGCTCACCACATATCTAGATAAGTTCCTTGGGGGGTCTAGTTTCTAAAATGGGGTCACTTGTGGGGGGTTTCTACTGTTTAGGCACACCAGGGGCTCTGCAAACGCAACGTGACACCCGCAGACCATTCCATCAAAGTCTGCATTTCAAAAGTCACTACTTCCCTTCTGAGCCCCGACGTGTGCCCAAACAGTGGTTTACCCCCACATATGGGGTATCAGCGTACTCAGGAGAAACTGGACAACAACTTTTGGGGTCCAATTTCTCCTGTAACCCTTGGGAAAATAAAAAATTCTGGGCTAAATAATTATTTTTGAGGAAAGAAAACGTATTTATTATTTTCACGGCTCTGCATTATAAACTTCTATGAAGCACTTGGGGGTTCAAAGTGCTCACCACACATCTAGATAAGTTCCTTTCAGGGTCTAGTTTCCAAAATGGGGTCACTTGTGGGGGGTTTCTACTGTTTAGGCACATCAGGGGCTCTGCAAACGCAACGTGACGCCCGCAGAGCATTCCATCAAAGTCTGCATTTCAAAACGTCACTACTTCAATTCCAAGCCCCGGCATGTGCCCAAACAGTAGTTTACCCCCACATATGGGGTATCACCGTACTCAGGAGAAACTGGACAACAAATATTGGGGTCAAATTTCTCCTGTTACCCTTGGGAAAAATAAAAAACTCTGGGCTAAATAATTATTTTTGAGGAAAGAAAACGTATTTATTATTTTCACGGCTCTGCATTATAAACTTCTATGAAGCACTTGGGGGTTCAAAGTGCTCACCACACATCTAGATAAGTTCCTTTGGGGGTCTAGTTTCCAAAATGGGGTCACTTGTGGGGGGTTTCTACTGTTAAGCCACATCAGGGGCTCTGCAAACGCAACGTGACGCCCACAGAGCATTCCATCAAAGTCTGCATTTCAAAACGTCACTACTTCACTTCCGAGCCCCGGCATGTGCCCAAACAGTGATTTACCCCCACATATGGGGTATCAGCGTACTCAGGAGAAACTGGACAACAACTTTTGGGGTCAAATTTCTCCTGTTACCCTTGGGAAAATAAAAAATTGCAGGCTAAAAGATCATTTTTGAGAAAATAATTTTTTTTTTTTTTTTCATGGCTCTGCGTTATAAACTTCTGTGAAGCACTTGGGGGTTCAAAGTCCTCACCACACATCTAGATTAGTTCCTTTGGGGGTCTAGTTTCTAAAATGGTGTCATTTCTGGGGGATCTCCAATGTTTAGGCACACAGGGGCTCTCCAAACGTGACATGGTGTCCGCTAATGATTGGAGCTAATTTTCCATTTAAAAAGCCAAATGGCGTGCCATCCCTTCCGAGCCCTGCCGTGCGCCCAAACAGTGGTTTACCCCCACATATGGGGTATCAGCGTACTCAGGACAAACTGGACAACAATATTTGGGGTCCAATTTCTCCTATTATCCTTGGCAAAATAGGAAATTCCAGGCTAAAAAATCATTTTTGAGGAAAGAAAAATTATTTTTTATTTTCATGGCTCTGCGTTATAAACTTCTGTGAAGCACCTGGGGGTTTAAAGTGCTCAATATGCATCTAGATAAGTTCCTTGGGGGGTCTAGTTTCCAAAATGGGGTCACTTGTGCGGGAGCTCCAATGTTTAGGCACACAGGGGCTCTCCAAACGCGACATGGTGTCCGCTAACAATTGGAGCTAATTTTCCATTCAAAAAGTCAAATGGCGCGCCTTCTCTTCCGAGCCCTGCCGAGTGCCCAAACAGTGGTTTACCCCCACATATGAGGTATCGGCGTACTCGGGAGAAATTGCCCAACAAATTTTATGATCCATTTTATCCTACTGCCCATGTGAAAATGAAAAAATTGAGGCGAAAAGAATTTTTTTGTGAAAAAAAAGTACTTTTTCATTTTTACAGATCAATTTGTGAAGCACCTGAGGGTTTAAAGTGCTCACTAGGCATCTAAATTAGTTCCTTGGGGGGTCTAGTTTCCAAAATGGGGTCACTTGTGGGGGAGCGCCAATGTTTAGGCACACAGGAGCTATCCAAACGCGACATGGTGTCCGCTAACGATGGAAATAATTTTTCATTCAAAAAGTCAAATGGCGCTCCTTCCCTTCCGAGCCTTACCATGTGCCCAAACAGTGGTTTACCTCCACATGTGAGGTATTGGTGTACTCAGGAGAAATTGCCCAACACATTTTAGGATCCATTTTATCCTGTTGCCCATGTGAAAATGAAAAAATTGAGGCTAAAAGAATTTTTTTGTGAAAAAAAAGTACTTTTTCATTTTTACGGATCAATTTGTGAAGCACCTGGGGGTTCAAAGTGCTCACTATGCATCTAGATAAGTTCCTTGGGGCGTCTAGTTTCCAAAATGGGGTCACTTGTGGGGGAGCTCCAATTTTTAGGCACACGGGGGCTCTCCAAACGTGACATGGTGTCCGCTAAAGAGTGGAGCCAATTTTTGATTCAAAAAGTCAAATGGCGCTCCTTCCCTTCCAAGCCCTGCCGTGCGCCAAAACAGTGGTTTACCCCCACATATGAGGTATCAGCGTACTCAGGACAAATTGGACAACAACTTTCGTGGTTCAGTTTCTCCTTTTACCATTGGGAAAATAAAAAAATTGTTGCTAAAAGATAATTTTTGTGACTAAAAAGTTAAATGTTCATTTTTTCCTTCCATGTTGCTTCTGCTGCTGTGAAGCACCTGAAGGGTTAATAAACTTCTTGAATGTGGTTTTGAGTACCTTGAGGGGTGCAGTTTTTAGAATGGTGTCACTTTTGGGTATTTTCAGCCATATAGACCCCTCAAACTGACTTCAAATGTGAGGTGGTCCCTAAAAAAAATGGTTTTGTAAATTTCGTTGTAAAAATGACAAATCGCTGGTCGAATTTTAACCCTTATAACTTCCTAACAAAAAAAAATTTTGTTTCCAAAATTGTGCTGATGTAAAGTAAACATGTGGGAAATGTTATTTATTAACTATTTTGTGTCACATATCTCTCTGGTTTAACAGAATAAAAATTCAAAATGTGAAAATTGCGAAATTTTCAAAATTTTCGCCAAATTTCCGTGTTTATCACAAATAAATGCAGAATTTATTGACCTAAATTTACCACTAACATGAAGCCCAATATGTCACGAAAAAACAATCTCAGAACCGCTAGGATCCGTTGAAGCGTTCCTGAGTTATTACCTCATAAAGGGACACTGGTCAGAATTGCAAAAAACGGCAAGGTCTTTAAGGTCAAAATAGGCTGGGTCTTGAAGGGGTTAATAACAAACAAAAAAACCATCAAATAATAATGTTCAGTTATGCACTCAATACTTGGTCGGGAATCCTTTGGCAGAAATGACTGCTTCAATGCGGCGTGGCATGGAGGCAATCAGCCTGTGACACTGCTGAGATGTTATGGAGGCCCAGGATGCTTCAATAGCGGCCTTAAGCTCATCCAGAGTGTTGGGTCTTGCGTCTCTCAACTTTCTCTTCACAATATCCCACAGATTCTCTATGGGGTTCAGGTCAGGAGAGTTGGCAGGCCAATTGAGCACAGTAATACCATGGTCAGTAAACCATTTACCAGTGGTTTTGGCACTGTGAGCAGGTGCCAGGTCGTGCTGAAAAATGAAATCTTCATCTCCATAAAGCATTTCAGCCGATGGAAGCATGAAGTGCTCCAAAATCTCCTGATAGCTAGCTGCATTGACCCTGCCCTTGATGAAACACAGTGGACCAACACCAGCAGCTGACATGGCACCCCACACCATCACTGACTGTGGGTACTTGACACTGGACTTCAGGCATTTTGGCATTTCCTTCTCCCCAGTCTTCCTCCAGACTCTGGCACCTTGATTTCCGAATGACATGCAAAATTTGCTTTCATCAGAAAAAAGTACTTGGGACCACTTAGCAACAGTCCAGTGCTGCTTCTCTGTAGCCCAGGTCAGGCGCCTCTGCCGCTGTTTATGGTTCAAAAGTGGCTTTACCTGGGGAATGCGGCACCTGTAGCCCATTTCCTGCACACGCCTGTGCACGGTGGCTCTGGATGTTTCCACACCAGACTCAGTCCACTGCTTCCTCAGGTTCCCCAAGGTCTGGAATCGGTCCTTCTCCACAATCTTCCTCAGGGTCCGGTCTCCTCTTCTCGTTGTACAGCGTTTTCTGCCACATTGTTTCCTTCCAACAGACTTACCATTGAGGTGCCTTGATACAGCACTCTGGGAACAGCCTATTTGTTGAGAAATTTCTTTCTGGGTCTTACCCTCTTGCTTGAGGGTGTCAATGATGGCCTTCTTGACGTCTGTCAGGTCGCTAGTCTTACCCATGATGGGGGTTTTGAGTAATGAACCAGGCAGGGAGTTTATAAAAGCCTCAGGTATCTTTTGCATGTGTTTAGAGTTAATTAGTTGATTCAGAAGATTAGGGTAATAGGTCGTTTAGAGAACCTTTTCTTGATATGCTAATTTATTGAGACAGGTTTTTTGGGTTATCAGGAGTTGTATGCCAAAATCATCAGTATTAACCCCTTAATGACCGCCAATACGTCTTTTAACTGACCTGAGATATAAGAGAATAGCCTCCCCATACAGATGACAATCCAGCAGCTGTCGGTTGTACACTATAGCTGACAACTTGCTGTATCATCCACGATCAGTGTTTGCACCATCCAAATCTGTTTAACCCCTTAGATGCTGCTGTCAATAGTGACTACATCATTGTAAATGGTTAACAGAGTGTGGGGGCTTCTTCTTTATCCCAATTGGTGCCCTCAGATCATGATTTTGTTGTCCTGAAGTTTGCGATGGCAATTCATGGCCAAATAGCGGCCTTAGAGTCTGCCGGCTATAGTAATCTGTTTAGAAGTTAGAGACATTTAGGTGGTAAAAATACACATTTTCATTTCTGTCATACCACTTTGCATTAATTCCTGTAAAGCACCTGAAGGGTTAATAAACTACCTGACAGCAGTTTTCAATATGTCAGGGGGTGCTGTTTTTAAAATGGTATCACGTTTGGGGGTTTCCCAATATATGAGACCCCTAAAGTCACTTCAAACATGGATAAGTCCCTAAAAAAATAAATGTAAATTTCTTTGAAAAAATTAAAAATTGCTGCTACATTTTTAAACCTCCTAAAATGTTAACAAAATAAAATAACATGTTACAAATGGTTCTGATGTAAAGCAGACATGTGGGAAATGTTATTTATTAATGGTTTGCTGTTGTATGACCATCTGGATTAAAGGGATAATCATTCAAATTTAGAAAATTGCTAATTTTTTTAACATTTTTCTCAAATTTTTTATAAATAAACACAAAAAATGTTGAACTAAATTTACCATTATCATAAAGTATAATGTGTCACGAAAAAACAATCTCAAAATCACTGGGATTTGTTGAAGCGTTGCAGAGTTATTACCACATAAAATGACACTGGTCAGATTTCAAAAATTTGTCTCGGTCACTAAGGGGTTAAAACAATAAAAGACCTGACAAATTTCAGTTGGTGGATAATGAATCTATAATATATGAAAGTTTAATTGTAATCATTACATTATGGTAAATAATGAAATTTAACACTATATACTAATTTTTTGAGAAGGACCTGTATTACACAGGTAGAGATTATTTCACAGGTATAGACATTGTTTAATAATAATAATAATCTTTATATAGCGCTAACATATTCCGCAGCGCTTTACAGTTTTGCACACATTATTATCACTGTCCCCAATGGGGCTCACAATCTAAATTCCCTATCAGTAAGTCTTTGGAATGTGGGAGGAAACCCACGCAAACACGGAGAGAACATACAAACTCTTTGCAGATGTTGTCCTTGGTGGGGTTTGAACCCAGAACTCCAGCGCTACAAGGCTGCTGTGCTATCCACTGCGCCACCGTGCTGCCCTAAACACTATGGTGGAACATATGGACTGTGACCATCGCTGGGCATAAGATGGGGCATTACAGGAGTATACACACTATGGCGGAACGTATGGACTAGGATCATCGCTGGGCATAAGAGGGGGCATTACAGGGATATACACACTATGGCGGAACGTATGGACTTTGACAATAGCTGGGCATAAGTTGGAGCATTACAGGAGTATTGTTACACAGGTATAGACATTGTTACACAGTTATGGAGATTGTTACACGGGTATAGACAGGTATGGAGATTGTTACACAGGAATAGAGATCGTTACATATGTATAGAGATTATTACATAGGTATAGAGATTGTTACACAGGTATAGACATTATTATACAGGTAGAGATTATTACACAGGTATAACGATTGTTACACAGGTATGGAAATTATTACATAGGTATACAGTAGAGATTATTACACAGGTATAGAGATTATTACACAGGTGTAGACATTATTACACAGGTATAGAGATTGTTACACAGGTGTAGACATTATTACACAGGTATAGACATTGTTACACAGTTATGGAGATGGTTACACGGGTATAGACAGGTATGGAGATTGTTACACAGGAATAGAGATTGTTACATAGGTATAGAGATTATTACATATGTATAGAGATTGTTACACAGGTATAGACATTATTATACAGGTAGAGATTATTACACAGGTATGGAGATTGTTACACAAGTATAGAGATTGTTACACAAGTATAGAGATTGTTACCCAGGTATAGACATTATTATACAGGTAGAGATTATTACACAGGTATGGAGATTGTTACACAGGTATAGAGATTGTTACCCAGGTATAGAGATTATTACATAGGTATAGAGATTGTTACACAGGTAGAGATTGTTACACGTGTAGACATTATTACACAGGTATAGAGATTGTTACACAGGAATAGAGATTGTTACATAGGTATAGAGATTATTACATATGTATAGAGATTGTTACACAGGTATAGACATTATTATACAGGTAGAGATTATTACACAGGTATGGAGATTGTTACACAAGTATAGAGATTGTTACACAAGTATAGAGATTGTTACCCAGGTATAGACATTATTATACAGGTAGAGATTATTACACAGGTATGGAGATTGTTACACAGGTATAGAGATTGTTACCCAGGTATAGAGATTATTACATAGGTATACAGTAGAGATTATTACACAGGTATAGAGATTGTTACACAGGTAGAGATTGTTACACGTGTAGACATTATTACACAGGTATAGAGATTGTTACACAGGTATAGAGATTATTACATAGGTATACAGTAGAGATTATTACACAGGTATAGAGATTATTACCTAGGTATAGAGATTGTTACATAGGTATAGAGATTGTTACACAGGTAAAGATTGTTACACAGGAGTAGACATTATTACACAGGTATAGAGATTGTTACACAGGTGTAGACATTATTACACAGGTGTAGACATTATTACACAGGTATAGAGATTGTTACACAGGTATAGAGACTACTGAGGAAGAGAATTACACCAGTATTGTAATATAGGTTATTACACTAATACTTGTACTAGTAAAGATCCTTACGCAATTGTCGGGATCATTACATCATTATTTGTACTGGAGGGGATATTGTAATTTAATGTACCTGTATTACAGGTGTAACCTCCTTAACCTGAGTGCTGTACACACCAGATCTGATGATTGTGGGTTTTTTCCACTTCCTGTGAATTAACTTTTATTTATTCTTTTATTTTCCAATAACATTAAATGTTTGTACTAAAAGGGAATGTCACACTTACACATATGCACACTATGGCAGAACACCAATACGTATGTGCATAAGAAGGGGCATTACAGGAGTATACACACTATAGCGGAAAGTATGGACTATGACCATCGCTGGGCATAAGATGGGGCATTACAGGGATATATACACTGTGGCGTAATGTATGGACTGTGACCATCGCAGGGCACAAGAGGGTGCAATACAGGGGTATAAACACTATGGTGGAACGTATGGACTTTGACGATAGCTGGGCATAAGATGGGGCATTACAGGGGTATAAACACTATGGCGGAACATATGGACTATGACCATCGCTGGGCATAAGATGGGGCATTACAGAGTTATATACAATATGGCGGAATGTATGGACTGACCATCGCAGGGCACAAGATGGCGCATTACAGGGATATACACACTGTGGCGTAACGTATGGACTATGATCATCGCTGGGCACAAAAGGGGGCAATACAGGGATATAAACACTATGGCAGAACGTATGGACTATGACCATCGCTGGGCATAAGATGGGGCATTACAGGGATATACACACTGGTGGAACGTATGGACTATGATCATCGCTGGGCATAAGCGGGGACATTACAGAGTTAGGCTGCAGTCACACTATCAGTATTTGGTCAGTATTTTACCTCAGTATTTGTAGCCAAAACCAGGAGTGGAACAATTAGAGGAAAAGTATAATAGAAACATATGCACCACTTCTGCATTTATCACCCACTCCTGGTTTTGGCTACAAATACTGATGTAAAATACTGACCAAATACTGCTAGTGTGACGGCAGCCTTATATACAATATGGCGGAACGTATGGACTATGATCATCGCTGGGCATAAGGGGGCATTACAGGGGTATACACACTATGGTGTGTGCATAGGTGGGATTGTTACACCGGTATACACACTTGGAAGGGGATATTACACGATTATATCAGCTAGAATAAACAAGGCACCAATATATGCAATAAGGGGGTGTGCAGACACTATGGCAGAGGGGACCTTGCAGCAATACATCCCTTATGGGGACCCCATTACTTCAGTTACACTAACCTTCATACTAATAAGTGGAGTTGATCTCTATATACCCTACATATATGGGAAGCTGCAGTAGGAGGTCTATGCCATAATGTACCCAGCCATGTATAGTTATTCTGGGTCCATCAGTCTGCAAAGTAAGGAGGATACATGGAGCCCATAGATAGTCTATGCAGCAGGAGGGAGTGACTGCAGCAAACAGACCCATCCCCCCAGCAGCCTGTACACAGTGCAGGGACATACTGTGCCCGGATAGAGCCACTGTGAGCTCCCATCCCCCTGCTGACTAATGGAGGGCGCCGGCACCTCAGCCCAGTGAGCGGCTCTGCCTGCAGCGCTCAGTCCTCGCCTCTCACCTTGTGCCGTCATTGCCGCTTCTCCCCGCGTCCGACTGCAGAGCTCGGAGGTCTGTGGCTCTGCTCCCTGCACCTGGCTCTGCCGCAGCCTCCACTGCCCCTGTTCCCGCTGCTCAGGGCTTCTCTCCAGCAAACACTTGTTGTCTCCTCCCGGCATTTTTATTCTACAGTCCTGAAGGTCGTCAGCACCGCGGAACTGTCCACTCTGCGCTGATTGGCTGGAGAGCCACGCAGGCTCCTCTGTCATTGGCTGTCCTAAACCCCCTCCGCCCCTCCCTTATTACAAAGTTTCCAAGACAGTTTTCTGTGCTTAAGTGATAGCAACATTGAGGGGTGTAGTGTGTCACTGGTGACCGGGGGGCAAGGGGGGATCAAATGTACAAAACAGAGGAGCCCTGCCAAAATGACTGCACATTGCATAGCTAGGTAGAGAACAGCGCAAGGAAACAGCATAGGTCACTGGGTTATTCACAACGTAGTTCTGGTAACTATCATTTATTTATTTAGCTACTATAATATTGCCCAGTATGTACAGGAATATAACTACTATAATACTGCCCCTATGTACAGGAATATAACTACTATAATACTGCCCCTATGTACAGGAATATAACTACTATAATACTGCTTTATATACAAGAATATAACTACTATAATACTGCCCCTATGTACTGGAATATAACTACTATAATACTGCCCCTATGTACAAGAATATAACTACTATAATACTGCCCCTATATACAAGAATATAACTACTATAATACTGCCCCTATGTACAGGAATATAACTACTATAATACTGCTTTATATACAAGAATATAACTACTATAATACTGCCCCTATATACAAGAATATAACTACTATAATACTGCCCCTATGTACAAGAATATAACTACTATAATACTGCCCCTATATACAAGAATATAACTACTATAATATTGCCCAGTATGTACAGGAATATAACTACTATAATACTGCCCCTATGTACAGGAATATAACTACTATAATACTGCCCCTATGTACAGGAATATAACTACTATAATACTGCTTTATATACAAGAATATAACTACTATAATACTGCCCCTATGTACTGGAATATAACTACTATAATACTGCCCCTATGTACAAGAATATAACTACTATAATACTGCCCCTATATACAAGAATATAACTACTATAATACTGCCCCTATGTACAGGAATATAACTACTATAATACTGCTTTATATACAAGAATATAACTACTATAATACTGCCCCTATATACAAGAATATAACTACTATAATACTGCCCCTATGTACAAGAATATAACTACTATAATACTGCCCCTATATACAAGAATATAACTACTATAATACTGCCCCTATGTACAGGAATATAACTACTATAATACTGCTTTATATACAAGAATATAACTACTATAATACTGCCCCTATATACAAGAATATAACTACTATAATACTGCTCCTATGTACAAGAATATAACAACTATAATACTGCCCCTATGTACAAGAATATAACTACTATAATACTGCCCCTATGTACAAGAATATAACTACTATAATACTGCCCCTATGTACAAGAATATAACTACTATAATACTGCCCCTATGTACAAGAATATAACTACTATAATACTGCCCCTATGTACAAGAATATAACTACTATAATACTGCCCCTATATACAAGAATATAACTACTATAATACTGCCCCTATGTACAAGAATATAACTACTATAATACTGCTCCTATGTACAAGAATATAACTACTATAATACTGCCCCTATGTACAAGAATATAACTACTATAATACTGCCCCTATGTACAAGAATATAACTACTATAATACTGCCCCTATGTACAAGAATATAACTACTATAATGCTGCCCCTATGTACAAGAATATAACTACTATAATACTGCCCCTATGTACAAGAATATAACTACTATAATACTGCCCCTATATACAAGAATATAACTACTATAATACTGCCCCTATGTACAAGAATATAACTACTATAATACTGCTCTTATGTACAAGAATATAACTACTATAATACTGCCCCTATATACAAGAATATAACTACTATAATACTGCCCCTATGTACAAGAATATAACTACTATAATACTGCCCCTATATACAAGAATATAACTACTATAATACTGCCCCTATGTACAAGAATATAACTACTATAATACTGCTCTTATGTACAAGAATAGAACTACTATAATACTGCTCCTATGTACAAGAATATAACTACTATAATACTGCCCCTATGTACAAGAATATAACTACTATAATACTCCCCCTATGTACAAGAATATAACTACTATAATACTGCCCCTATGTACAAGAACATAACTATTATGATACTGCTTCTATGTACAAGAATACAACTACTATAATACTGCTCCTATGTACAGGAATATAACTACTAGAATACTGCTCCCTATATACAAGAATATAACTACTATAATACTACCCCCTATGTACAAGAATATAACTACTATAATACTGCTCCTATGTACAAGAATATAACTACTATAATACTGCCACTATGTATAAGAATATAACTACTATAATACTGTCCTTATGTACAAGAATATAACTACTACTACAGTGTAAGCGGTTTATACCTTGTGGGAATAAAAGGACTAGAAATAGGAAAAACCCAATGTGGCTAAACAAAGAAGTAAGACAGGCAATTAACAGTAAAAAGAAAGCATTTGCACTACTAAAGCAGGATGGCACCATTGAAGCTCTAAAAAACTATAGGGAGAAAAATACTTTATCTAAAAAACTAAGTAAAGCTGCCAAAAAGGAAACAGAGAAGCACATTGCTAAGGAGAGTAAAACTAATCCCAAACTGTTCTTCAACTATATCAATAGTAAAAGAATAAAAACTGAAAATGTAGGCCCCTTAAAAAATAGTGAGGAAAGAATGGTTGTAGATGACGAGGAAAAAGCTAACATATTAAACACCTTCTTCTCCACGGTATTCACGGTGGAAAATGAAATGCTAGGTGAAATCCCAAGAAACAATGAAAACCCTATATTAAGGGTCACCAATCTAACCCAAGAAGAGGTGCGAAACCGGCTAAATAAGATTAAAATAGATAAATCTCCGGGTCCGGATGGCATACACCCACGAGTACTAAGAGAACTAAGTAATGTAATAGATAAACCATTATTTCTTATTTTTAGTGACTCTATAACGACAGGGTCTGTTCCGCAGGACTGGCGCATAGCAAATGTGGTGCCAATATTCAAAAAGGGCTCTAAAAGTGAACCTGGAAATTATAGGCCAGTAAGTCTAACCTCTATTGTTGGTAAAATATTTGAAGGGTTTCTGAGGGATGTTATTCTGGATTATCTCAATGAGAATAACTGTTTAACTCCATATCAGCATGGGTTTATGAGAAATCGCTCCTGTCAAACCAATCTAATCAGTTTTTATGAAGAGGTAAGCTATAGACTGGACCACGGTGAGTCATTGGACGTGGTATATCTCGATTTTTCCAAAGCGTTTGATACCGTGCCGCACAAGAGGTTGGTACACAAAATGAGAATGCTTGGTCTGGGGGAAAATGTGTGTAAATGGGTTAGTAACTGGCTTAGTGATAGAAAGCAGAGGGTGGTTATAAATGGTATAGTCTCTAACTGGGTCGCTGTGACCAGTGGGGTACCGCAGGGGTCAGTATTGGGACCTGTTCTCTTCAACATATTCATTAATGATCTGGTAGAAGGTTTACACAGTAAAATATCGATATTTGCAGATGATACAAAACTATGTAAAGCAGTTAATACAAGAGAAGATAGTATTCTGCTACAGATGGATCTGGATAAGTTGGAAACTTGGGCTGAAAGGTGGCAGATGAGGTTTAACAATGATAAATGTAAGGTTATACACATGGGAAGAGGGAATCAATATCACCATTACACACTGAACGGGAAACCACTGGGTAAATCTGACAGGGAGAAGGACTTGGGGATCCTAGTTAATGATAAACTTACCTGGAGCAGCCAGTGCCAGGCAGCAGCTGCCAAGGCAAACAGGATCATGGGGTGCATTAAAAGAGGTCTGGATACACATGATGAGAGCATTATACTGCCTCTGTACAAATCCCTAGTTAGACCGCACATGGAGTACTGTGTCCAGTTTTGGGCACCGGTGCTCAGGAAGGATATAATGGAACTAGAGAGAGTACAAAGGAGGGCAACAAAATTAATAAAGGGGATGGGAGAACTACAATACCCAGATAGATTAGCGAAATTAGGATTATTTAGTCTAGAAAAAAGACGACTGAGGGGCGATCTAATAACCATGTATAAGTATATAAGGGGACAATACAAATATCTCGCTGAGGATCTGTTTATACCAAGGAAGGTGACGGGCACAAGGGGGCATTCTTTGCGTCTGGAGGAGAGAAGGTTTTTCCACCAACATAGAAGAGGATTCTTTACTGTTAGGGCAGTGAGAATCTGGAATTGCTTGCCTGAGGAGGTGGTGATGGCGAACTCAGTCGAGGGGTTCAAGAGAGGCCTGGATGTCTTCCTGGAGCAGAACAATATTGTATCATACAATTATTAGGTTCTGTAGAAGGACGTAGATCTGGGTATTTATTATGATGGAATATAGGCTGAACTGGATGGACAAATGTCTTTTTTCGGCCTTACTAACTATGTTATGTTACTATGTTATGTTACTATAATACTGCCACTATGTATAAGAATATAACTACTATAATACTGCCCTATAAACAAGAATATAACTACTATAATACTGCCCCTATGTACAAGAATATAACTACTATAATACTGCTCCTATGTACAAGAATATAACTACTATAATACTGCTCCTATGTACAAGAATATAACTACTATAATACTGTCCCTATGTACAAGAATATAACTACTATAATACTGCTCCTATGTACAAGAATATAACTACTATAATACTGCTCCTCTCGTTTGCGCCCCCTTTTCTTCTTTACAGCTATAAGCGTATCCTCTCATTGTATGCCTTTGTTTTTTATACGTGGGTTACCAGTTATTGCTAAGTTTTACTCCCCCTTCCTTTTGAGATATTTTGTACATATATATTGGGAGGTGATTCATATATCCGTTTCACCCCCATATTCCATCTCTGTCTAAGGACCTACGTTGCAAGAACGGCCAAAGAAAACAAAATCAGTCACTCCTTCTGTGTTTATTATATAGCAATGGAGCTACTGCTCATTTCTATTCTGATTTCCAGGGACTGCATTGATTGGGGACCCATTTGGGTTTTTCTCTTCTCCGATTGCAGTATGGAATTCGTTATGTTTAAAGGACCTAACCAATATAGTAACCAATATAGTATTGCATACTGATACCTCCTTGCTCGTATGCCCCTCCCCCCCCTCCTTCCCTCGTAGCCAATTATCACCAGGCCATATGACTTCTTTTGCACTCATATGTGGACACATAGAGCTGCTATGTTGATGTTTATTGGTACATCTATATACTGTATAGTACAAAAGAACATATAATACTTTCTGTATATTCGGACAAACGTCATGTGCCCACAATATACCATTGTATATGGTGCCTATATTGGTTATTGAAGGTCTATGTGGTACATCAATGGACATAGACACTACACACTAATGTTTACAAATAGTGGGAGCATGGTACCGTTAGAATATGGTGGGCGGGCACTATGCATCATACAAGGCACTGGAATTCCTGGGGGTGTAGAGATAGTGGCCGTAACCATACCATTGTTGGGTATTCACAATGTATTTATGGGGGTGACGTGCTCCGTAAAATGAGGGACGAAACTGATGCCCTGTACACGGTGTCGTAGCCACCGGTCATGTGTGCTGTGGCGGCCGATAGTCCCCAGTGTCACCACGAACTATAGGGAGCACTGTGCTCCAATAATACGGTGGGCGGAAGTGACGCTTGTAATATGGCGTCCAAACTTCCGGTATCTAGTGTTGATGCCGCTCGGCGGCACGAGGGATTATAGGGAGACCATCGGGCTTCAATAACATGGTGGGCGGAAATGACGCGCACAATATGGCGTCTATACCTCCGGTAACAAGCGTTCTAGCGACCGGAACTGCCCACAATGTGGCGAAAGAGCACACATGGCTCTGAACCAGGTATGTATTACCAACCCACTTATTGGGGTAATCATCTTTAACAGCTGACATATTAGGGGGGCTATATAGGGGAGGTACTTGGATCAGTATGCAGGGACTCCTTACAAGTTACGGATACAACGGACATCTGTTAACCTCATATGGGTATTCCCTGCCACTGCGGGACCCAGGCTTTACACGGACCCTCATGAATGAGATCTGATTATTTTTTACGGACTATTGCAGACCCATTGGTCGTGAATCATACAACTCCCCTGATGATTCTCCCCCATCGGAGTTGAAACGCGTTGGGAGATTATAGACATTATTTTCTTTTCTTTTTTTCTGTTGTTTTTTCTCTTTGGTTGGTGGGTATCCATAGCAGGATCTACTTGGGGCCTGTCCTTGTCAGGACAGGAGCTCGTGGAGGGTTCACAGGGAAGGCAGGGGTTTACATATTATTTCCCTACCCTCTTACCTGGCTAGTACAATCGGTACCACCTTCCTCCTACAATCTGAGGGATTTCCCTTATTTGTCCGTCCAATTGGTAAGACTGCTCCAATTTTTTATCTTGAGCACTGTTTCACTTGAGCACGTTTTTCTTTTTTGTTTGTGTTTGTTAGGATCCATATTTTAACTTCATGAATTAAAAGTTATGTTTTATATAATGGATATCCTCCACAGCTATTATTATATTCGATCCTGAGGATATAGACAGGGCCTATTCCACTATATGCCTTAGCTATACTTTATTAGCTTTGTGTTTTTGTTATGGCTGGTTCTTTGGCGACAGGTCCGGATACAGAGTCATGGCTCACTGAAGCCAGGGATATTTTTTCAGAAAAAGAATTTGCTAAAAAAAAAATATACTCCCACATATACTTCAGCGTTTAAGGATCTGAACAGAATTTATAGGGAGCAGATAGTCTCGTGGTGGGAACTACAAAGTCTAGAAAATTACATAAAACACGGTATCGTCCCAAGGGGACTACGTATCCCCCTGCTCCCAGCTACACGGTGTAGGACCCCCCAACTTTTGAGCCTCTGGGAAAAAGAGGCCACCTGCAGCTCTCTGAGATTTATGCAGATACTGGCGAACGAGGAGAAAATTAATCTTGAAAAACTGAATAACAAACTCAAAGAACACATTGAAATTACCAAAAAATTCAAAACTGAAAGTGATTTTACCGTTAAGGAAAGTCAGTTGCAAAATTCCATTGAAAAGTTCCAGTATAATCTCAAAGAGAGAAAACACAAACAATTTCTCAGAGACCTGCAGGATTTTAAGGAGGGGAAGGTCTACCAGGTAGCAGTGGATAGAACAGAAAGGGACAGAGAGACTGATCTGTCCTCCACAGAAACAGATATTTCAGACGCTGAGAGTAGAAATAACCACCCTAAGGGTCGTCATAAGGGGAGAGGAGGTAACTATCGAAGGGGTAACAAATACCACACTTCTAACCCACGAGTAGGTTTTTTAGATCGGCCTTACCAACTCAGGAGCCAGACCCCCTTCAACGAGAGTCACAGGTTCTGAATTTATCTAGTAGACAGTTATCCACAGCAGAAATAGCGGTACTGTCCAAAGGACTCTCTCTCGGACTTTAAGGTTTTTGATATGGTTAAAGATCTGAACCTTTTTGTCCGTAAACTTAGATGGCATAAATTTTTCAAACTTAAGGACAGAAGAATGTGTGGTGATCTTAATATCCCACAGGACATGTTATCTGACGTGCGACTTTTGGCGGGTTTAGATACGGTACATGACAACAGCAATGGATGTGGCCCATTCACCCAGCTCAAAAATACAAGTAAGAAAATGGCACCGGTAGGGGGCGATTTATCGGCAATAGATGTCTTTCTTAACCCCTTCCCGACCTGTGACACAGCGTATGCGTCATGAAAGTCGGTGCCAATCCGACCTGTGACGCATATGCTGTGTCACAGAAAGATCGCGTCCCTGCAGATCGGGTGAAAGGGTTAACTCCCATTTCACCCGATCTGCAGGGACAGGGGGAGTGGTAGTTTAGCCCAGGGGGGGTGGCTACGATCGCTCTGATTGGCTGTTGAAAGTGAAACTGCCAATCAGAGCGATTTGTAATATTTCACCTAAAAAACTGGTGAAATATTACAATCCAGCCATGGCCGATGCTGCAATATCATCGGCCATGGCTGGAAACACTGATGTGCCCCCACCCCACCCCACCGATCGCCCCCCGATCTGTGCAGCGCTCCCCTCCGTCCTGTGCTCCGCTCCCCCGTCCTCCTGTCCGCTCCCCCCGTGCTCCAGTCAACCCCCCCGTGCTCCGATCACCCCCCCCTGCACAGCGATCCCCCACCCCGTGCTCCAATCCACCCGCACGCACACCGATCCTCATCCGTGCTCCGACGCCCTCCACCCCGTGCTCCGACGCCTCCCCCCCGTGCTCCGACGCCCCCCCCCGTGTGCCCTGATCTCCCCCCCCCCTTATACTTACCGAGCCTGCCGGTGTCCGTCTTCTTTCCTGGGCGCCGCCATCTTCCAAAATGGCGGGCGCATGTGCAGTGCGCCCGCCGAATCTGCCGGCCGGCAGATTCGTTCCAGAATGAATTTTGATCACTGAGATAGGTTATATCTCAGTGATCAAAATAAAAAAATAGTAAATGACCCCCCCCCCCCTTTGTCACCCATAGGTAGGGACAATAAAAAAAATAAAGAATTTTTTTTTTTTTCACTAAGGTTGGAGTTAGAACTAGGGGTAGGGTTAGGGGGAGGGTTAGGGGTAGGGTTAGGGTTAGGGGTAGGGTTAGGGGTAGGGTTAGGGGTAGGGGTAGGGTTAGGGGTAGGGTTTAGGGGTAGGGTTAGGGGTAGGGTTAGGGTAAGGGCTAGGGTTAGGGGTAGGGTTAGGGGTACGGTTAGGGTTAGGGCTAGGGGTAGGGTTAGGGTTCGGGATGTGCACACGTATTCTGGTCCTCTGCGGATTTTTCCGCAGAGGATTTGATAAATCCGCAGTGCTAAACCGCTGTGGATTTACCGCGGTTTTTCTGCGCATTTCACTGCAGTTTTACAACTGCGATTTTCTATTGGAGCAGTTGTAAAACCGCTGCGGAATCCGCAGAAAGAAGTGACATGCTGCAGAATGTAAACCGCTGCGTTTCCGTGCTGTTTTTCTGCAGCATGTGGACAGCGATTTTTGTTTCCCATAGGTTTACATTGAATTGTAAACTCATGGGAAACTGCTGCGGATCCGCAGCGTTTTCCGCAGCGTGTGCACATACCTTTAGAATTAGACTATGTGCACACGGTGCGGATTTGGCTGAGGATTCACAGCGGATTGGCCGCTGCAGATCCGCAGCAGTGTTCCATCAGGTTTACAGTACCATGTAAACATATGGAAAACCAAATCCGCTGTGCCCATGGTGCGGAAAATACCGCGCGGAAACGCTGTGTTGTATTTTCCGCAGCATGTCAATTCTTTGTGCGGATTCCGCAGCGTTTTACACCTGTTCCTCAATAGGAATCCACAGGTGAAATCCGCACAAAAAACACTGGCAATCCGCGGTAAATCCGCAGGTAAAACGCAGTGCCTTTTACCCGCGCATTTTTCAAAAATGGTGCTGAAAAATCTCATACGAATCCGCAACGTTGGCACATAGCCTTAGGGTTAGGGTTGGGTTGGAATTAGGGTTGTGGTTAGGGGTGTGTTGGGGTTAGGGTTGTGATTAGGGTTACGGCTACAGTTGGGATAAGGTTTAGGGGTGTGTTGGAGTTAGAATTGAGGGGTTTCCACTGTTTAGGCTCATCAGGGGGTCTCCAAACGCAACATGGCGCCACCATTGATTCCAGCCAATCTTGTATTCAAAAAGTCAAATGGTGCTCCCTCACTTCCGAGCTCCGACGTGTGCCCAAACAGTGGTTTACCCCCACATATGGGGTACCAGCATACTCAGGACAAACTGCGCAACAATTACTGGGGTCCAATTTCTCCTGTTACCCTTGAGAAAATAAAAAAATTGCTTGCTAAAACATAATTTTTGAGGAAAGAAAAATGATTTTTTATTTTCACGGCTCTGCGTTGTAAACGTCTGTGAAGCACTTGGGGGTTCAAAGTGCTCAGCACATATCTAGATAAGTTCCTTGGGGGGTCTAGTTTCCAAAATGGGGTCACTTGTGGGGGGTTTCTACTGTTTAGGCACACCAGGGGCTCTGCAAACGCAACGTGACGTCCGCAGACAATTCCATCAAAGTCTGCATTTCAAAAGTCACTACTTCCCTTCTGAGCCCCGACGTGCGCCCAAACAGTGGTTTACCCCCACACATGGGGTATCGGCGTACTCAGGAGAAACTGGACAACAACTTTTGGGGTCCAATTTCTCCTGTAACCCTTGGGAAAATAAAAAATTCTGGGCTAAAAAATTATTTTTGAGGAAAGAAAATGTATTTATTATTTTCACGGCTCTGCGTTATAAGCTTCTGTAAAGCACTTGGGGGTTGAAAGTGCTCACCACATATCCAGATAAGTTCCTTTGGGGGTCTAGTTTCCAAAATGGGGTCACTTGTGGGGGGTTTCTACTGTTTAGGCACACCAGGGGCTCTGCAAACGCAACGTGACGCCCGCAGACCATTCCATCAAAGTCTGCATTTCAAAAGTCACTACTTCCCTTCTGAGCCCCGACGTGTGCCCAAACAGTGGTTTACCCCCACACAAGGGGTATCGGCGTACTCAGGAGAAACTGGACAACAACTTTTGTGGTCCAATTTCTCCTGTAACCCTTGGGAAAATAAAAAATTCTGGGCTAAAAAATTATTTTTGAGGAGAGAAAACGTATTTATTATTTTCACGGCTCTGCGTTATAAACTTCTGTGAAGCACTTGGGGGTTGAAAGTGCTCACCACATATCTAGATAATTTCATTTCGGGGTCTAGTTTCCGAAATGGGGTGACTTGTGGGGGGTTTCTACTGTTTAGTCACATCAGGGGCTCTGCAAACGCAACGTGACGCCCGTAGAGCATTCCATCAAAGTCTGTATTTCAAAACGTCACTACTTCACTTCCGAGCCCCGGCAAGTGCCCAAATAGTAGTTTACCCCCACATGTGGGGTATCACCGTACTCAGGAGAAACTGGACAATAAATAATGGGGTCAAATTTCTCCTGTTACCCTTGGGAAAATTAAAAAATTCTGGGCTAAAAAATTATTTTTGAGGAAATAAAACGTATTTATTATTTTCACTGCTCTGTGTTATGAACTTCTGTGAAGCACTTGGGGGTTCAAAGTGCTCACCTCACATCTAGATAAGTTCCTTTCGGGGTCTAGTTTCCAAAATGGGGTCACTTGTGGGGGGTTTCTACTGTTTAGCCACATCAGGGGCTCTGCAAACACAACGTGACGCCTGCAGAGCATTCCATCAAAGTCTGCATTTGAAAACGTCACTACTTCACTTCCGAGCCCCAGCATGTGCCTAAACAGTGGTTTACCCCCACATATGGGGTATTAGCGTACTCAGGAGAAACTGGACAACAACTTTTGGGGTCAAATTTCTCCTGTTACCCTTGGGAAAATAAAAAATTGCGGGCTAAAAAATCATTTTTGAGAAAAGAAATTTTTTATTTTATTTTCATGGCTCTGCGTTATAAACTTCTGTGAAGCACTTGAGGGTTCAAAGTGCTCACCACACATCTAGATTAGTTCCTTTGGGGGTCTAGTATCCAAAATGGGGTCATTTGTGGGGGATCTCCAATGTTTAGGCACATAGGGGCTCTCCAAACGCGACATGGTGTCCGCTAATGATTGGAGCTAATTTTCCATTTAAAAAGCCAAATGGCGTGCCTTCCCTTCTGAGCCCTGCCGTGCGCCCAAACAGTGGTTTACCCCCACATATGGGGTATCTGCATACTCAGGACAAACTGGACAACAACATTTGTGGTCCAATTTCTCCTATTACCATTGGCAAAATAGGAAATTCCAGGCTAAAAAATCATTTTTGAGAAAAGAAAAATTATTTTTTATTTTCATGGCTCTGCATTATAAACTTCTGTGAAGCACCTGGGGGTTTAAAGTGCTCAGTATGCATCTAGATAAGTTCCTTGGGGGGTCTAGTTTCCAAAATGGGGTCACTTGTGGGGGAGCTTCAATGCATAGGCACACAGGGGCTCTCCAAATGCGACATGGTGTCCGCTAACAATTGGAGCTAATTTTCCATTCAAAAAGTCAAAAGGCGCGCCTTCCCTTCCGAGCCCTGCCGTGTGCCCAAACAGTGGTTTACCCCCACATATGAGGTATCGGCGTACTCGGGAGAAATTGCTCAACAAATTTTAGGATCCATTTTATCCTATTGCCCATGTGAAAATAAAAAAATTGAGGCGAAAAGAAATTTTTTGTGAAAAAAAAGTACTTTTTCATTTTTACAGATCAATTTGTGAAGCACCTGGGGGTTTAAAGGGCTCACTATGCATCTAGATAAGTTCCTTGGGGCGTCTAGTTTCCAAAATGGGGTCACTTGTGGGGGAGCTCCAATTTTTAGGCACACGGGGGCTCTCCAAACGTGACATGGTGTCCGCTAACGATGGAGATAATTTTTCATTCAAAAAGTCAAATGGCGCTCCTTCCCTTCCGAGCCTTACCATGTGCCCAAACAGTGGTTTACCCCCACATGTGAGGTATAGGTGCACTCAGGAGAAATTGCCCAACAAATTTTAGGATCCATTTTATCCTGTTGTCCATCTGAAAATGAAAAAATTGAGGCGAAAATAATTTTTTTGTGAAAAAAAAAGTACTTTTTCATTTTTACAGATCAATTTGTGAAGCACCTGGGGGTTTAAAGGGCTCACTATGCATCTAGATAAGTTCCTTGGGGCGTCTAGTTTCCAAAATGGGGTCACTTGTGGGGGAGCTCCAATTTTTAGGCACACGGGGGCTCTCCAAACGTGACATGGTGTCCGCTAAAGAGTGCAGCCAATTTTTCATTCAAAAAGTCAAATGGCGCTCCTTCCCTTCCAAGCCCTGCCGTGCGCCCAAACAGTGGTTTACCCCCACATATGAGGTATCAGCGTACTCAGGACAAATTGGACAACAACTTTCGTTGTTCAGTTTCTCCTTTTACCATTGGGAAAATAAAAAAATTGTTGCTGATAAATCATTTTTGTGACTAAAAAGTTAAATGTTAATTTTTTCCTTCCATGTTGCTTCTGCTGCTGTGAAGCACCTGAAGGGTTAATAAACTTCTTGAATGTGGTTTTGTGCACCTTGAGGGGTGCAGTTTTTAGAATGGTGTCACTTTTGGGTATTTTCAGCCATATAGACCCCTCAAACTGACTTCAAATGTGAGGTGGTCCCTAAAAAAAATGGTTTTGTAAATTTTGTTGTAAAAATGAGAAATCGCTGGTCAAATTTTAACCCTTATAACTTCCTAGCAAAAAAAAATTTTGTTTCCAAAATTGTGCTGATGTAAAGTAGACGTGTGGGAAATGTTATTTGTTAACTATTTTGTGTCACATAACTCTCTGGTTTAACAGAATAAAATTTCAAAATGTGAAAATTGCGAAATTTTCAAAATTTTCGCCAAATTTCCGTTTTTATCACAATTAAACACAGAATTTATTGACCTAAATTTACCACTAACATGAAGCCCAATATGTCACGAAAAAACAATCTCAGAACCGCTAGGATCCATTGAAGCGTTCCTGAGTTATTACCTCATAAAGGGACACTGGTCAGAATTGCAAAAAACGGCAAGGTCTTTAAGGTCAAAATAGGCTGGGTCATGAAGGGGTTAATCTTAGTACTGTCGATATCAAAAGACAGGCCACAAATGAGTCTAGGCATAATTTGACCAGGGAACAGATGACAGCACTCCGTAATCTGGAAACAGATACATCTCTGGTCCTAAAACCATCCGACAAAGGAGGGAATGTGGTCGTGATGGATATAGACAAATAGAGAGATCTTTGCCTATCGCTCCTAAATGATTGTACCACATATATACGGGTGACCTCCAACCCAGTTGGTGAATGTGTAAAAACTCTTGGGGTGATTCTAACAAAAGCGAAAGATGACATGCTCATTAGTGAAGAGGAACTATCCTTCCTTCTACCCCGCCATCCAGTTATGGCTACTTTTTATGCCTTACCAAAGGTCCATAAGGGTCTGGACCCTCTGAGGGGCAGGCCCATCGTGTCCGGCATAGGGAGTGTTGGACAGAATGTTGGTATTTATTTGGATGATGTACTTAGACCATTTGTGGTATCACTCCCGTCATACATCAGGGACACGATGGACCTGCTCCGTAAGTTGGAGGGTATTTCCCTGGAACCTGGTACATTGCTTGCGAGTATTGATGTTGAGGCCTTGTACTCCTCAATCCCACATGAACATGGGATTGGGGGTGTGCGCCATTTCATTAACACTAGGGGTTGTCAATTCAATGCCCATAACAAACTCATTCTAACCCTTTTGGAGTTCGTACTCAGTAATAACTATTTTACTTTTGATGGCAGAACCTTCCACCAGCTCAGGGGCACCGCTATGGGTAATCCCTGTGCGCCCACGTACGCCAATCTGTAGACACAAAAGAGAATAGTAAAACCAAAAACACTCAGTTTGAAAAAATGTTGCAGTAATCCGCAAGTGCTAGTAAAAGATGTAAAAAACAGGGTATCTGTTCCTGGGCTGGTGGGAGGACTGCATCGTCTTTTCTGAGGTACACGCCCAATACCTGGCCCATATTGATTTATGGGTCAGGTATATTGATGACATTTTTGTGATATGGAGAGGGTCTAAAGATGTGTTTAATCTGTTCATCGAGTCCCTTAACAACAATGGGGTAGGACTCAAATTTACTTATGACATACAAGAATTTCAGTTACCTTTCCTGGATGTATTGATCTCCAAATCACAGGATGGAGAACATCTGGAGAGTACCATATACAGGAAGCCCACCGCAACCAACTCGCTTTTGAGGTGGGACAGCAATCATCCCTATTCCCTAAAGAAAGGCATCCCAAAGGGCCAATACTTGCGACTACGACGCAACTGCTCTAATCAGAGAGATTTTAAAGTGATGGCCGATGACCTGAGACAGAGATTCCTGGCTAGAGGGTACCCGGATCGAATCCTGCGGGAGGCATTTCGTTATGCTAACCAACAGGAAAGGGGGAACCTCCTAATACCCAAAAGGGAGGAGACCGAACCCTCAGGAACAACTAGAATCATCTGTACATATGATAATGGTGCAGCATCAGTCAAAAACATCATCAGGAAACACTGGGATATTCTCAGGATGGATGAGGACCTGAGAGACACCTTGGGAACAGAACCAGTCATCACTTATCGTAGGGCTAGGACCTTGGGTGATAGACTCGTCCATAGTCACTTTACTACGCCTAGGGGGACTACTTGGCTCCCACAGAGACCAGCGGGATGCTTTAGGTGTGGCGGATGTATAGCGTGTGACTCAATTAATACAGGCAAGGAGTTTTATAACGAGAATACACAAGAGACCTTCAAACTAAAAAAAATCGTGAACTGCAAGAGCACAGGAGTTGTTTATCGAGCTATGTGCCAATGTGGCATCACATATGTAGGGAAAACAATTAGAGAATTGAGGAGGAGGGTAGGGGAGCATTTGGGAGACATACGAAATCATAGGGATACCCCAATCGCTAAACATGTTAATAACATGCATGGAGGAGACCTTAGAGGCATACGATTTATGGGGATTGACAGAATTGATATGCCAGCTAGAGGTGGTGACTTGGACAGACTGTTGCTTCAGAAAGAAGCTAGTTGGATATTTCTGCTGGATACTTGCCACCCCAGGGGTCTTAATGATCAGATCAATTTTGGATGTTTTTTGTAACAAGCTCCCCTTACTAATTTCCCTCTCCTCTTTCCCTCTCATTTGCGCCCCCTTTTCTTCTTTACAGCTATAAGCGTATCCTCTCATTGTATGCCTTTGTTTTTTATACGTGGGTTACCAGTTATTGCTAAGTTTTACTCCCCCTTCCTTTTGAGATATTTTGTACATATATATTGGGAGGTGATTCATATATCCGTTTCACCCCCATATTCCATCTCTGTCTAAGGACCTACGCTGCAAGAACGGCCAAAGAAAACAAAATCAGTCACTCCTTCTGTGTTTATTATATAGCAATGGAGCTACTGCTCATTTCTATTCTGATTTCCAGGGACTGCATTGATTGGGGACCCATTTGGGTTTTTCTCTTCTCCGATTGCAGTATGGAATTCGTTATGTTTAAAGGACCTAACCAATATAGTAACCAATATAGTATTGCATACTGATACCTCCTTGCTCGTATGCCCCTCTCCCCCCCCCCTCCTTCCCTCGTAGCCAATTATCACCAGGCCATATGACTTCTTTTGCACTCATATGTGGACACATAGAGCTGCTATGTTGATGTTTATTGGTACATCTATATACTGTATAGTACAAAAGAACATATAATACTTTCTGTATATTCGGACAAACGTCATGTGCCCACAATATACCCTTGTATATTGTGCCTATATTGGTTATTGAAGGTCACATAGAGCTGCTATGTTGATGTTTATTGGTACATCTATATACTGTATAGTACAAAAGAACATATAATACTTTCTGTATATTCCGACAAACGTCATGTGCCCACAATATACCCTTGTATATGGTGCCTATATTGGTTATTGAAGGTCTATGTGGTACATCAATGGACATAGACACTACACACTAATGTTTACAAATAGTGGGAGCATGGTACCGTTAGAATATGGTGGGCGGGCACTATGCATCATACAAGGCACTGGAATTCCTGGGGGTGTAGAGATAGTGGCCGTAACCATACCATTGTTGGGTATTCACAATGTATTTATGGGGGTGACGTGCTCCGTAAAATGAGGGACGAAACTGATGCCCTGTACACGGTGTCGTAGCCACCGGTCATGTGTGCTGTGGCGGCCGATACTCCCCAGTGTCACCACGAACTATAGGGAGCACTGTGCTCCAATAATACGGTGGGCGGAAGTGACGCTTGTAATATGGCGTCCAAACTTCCGGTATCTAGTGTTGATGCCGCTCGGCGGCACGAGGGATTATAGGGAGACCATCGGGCTTCAATAACATGGTGGGCGGAAATGACGCGCACAATATGGCGTCTATACCTCCGGTAACAAGCGTTCTAGTGACCGGAACTGCCCACCATGTGGCGAAAGAGCACACATGGCTCTGAACCAGGTATGTATTACCAACCCACTTATTGGGGTAATCATCTTTAACAGCTGACATATTAGGGGGGCTATATAGGGGAGGTACTTGGATCAGTATGCAGGGACTCCTTACAAGTTACGGATACAACGGACATCTGTTAACCTCATATGGGTATTCCCTGCCACTGCGGGACCCAGGCTTTACACGGACCCTCATGAATGAGATCTGATTATTTTTTACGGACTATTGCAGACCCATTGGTCGTGAATCATACAACTCCCCTGATGATTCTACCCCATCGGAGTTGAAACGCGTTGGGAGATTATAGACATTATTTTCTTTTCTTTTTTTCTGTTGTTTTTTCTCTTTGGTTGGTGGGTATCCATAGCAGGATCTACTTGGGGCCTGTCCTTGTCAGGACAGGAGCTCGTGGAGGGTTCACAGGGAAGGCAGGGGTTTACATATTATTTCCCTACCCTCTTACCTGGCTAGTACAATCGGTACCACCTTCCTCCTACTATCTGAGGGATTTCCCTTATTTGTCCGTCCAATTGGTAAGACTGCTCCAATTTTTTACCTTGAGCACTGTTTCACTTGAGCACGTTTTTCTTTTTTGTTTGTGTTTGTTAGGATCCATATTTTAACTGGATGAATTAAATGTTATGTTTTATATAATGGATATCCTCCACAGCTATTATCCTATGTACAGCAACATAAATATTATAATAATGGCCGTGGAGCGCCAGAAACGCGTCAGGCAGAGTGAGTCTCTCTTTTTTAATATTGTTTTTTAAAATGCTTCAATAAATTTTGGATATTTTACTTACACTGGATGGACGTGCTGGATATTCCCTTTTCCTTTCTTCTACTTCAGCTGAAATCACCAGCAGGTACAGCACCCACCAGCTACATTCATTTGCAACGGCTTACAGATGCATGTCTCGGCGTGTCAAGCTCAGACCCTTCCCTCTCCCCCCTCCTCTTTTTCTTGAATATAAATATTATAATATTGCTCCTATGTACAAGAATATAACTACTATAATACTGCTCCAATGTACAAGAATATAACTACTATAATACTGCCCCATGTATAAGAATATAACTACTATAATACTGCCCCATGTACAAGAATATAACTACTATGATACTGCCCCTATGTACAAGAATATAACTACTATAATACTGCCCCTATGTACAAGAATATAACTACTATAATACTGCCCCTATGTACAACAATATAATGACTATAATACTGCCCCTATGTACAAGAATATAACTACTATAATACTGCCCCTATGTACAAGAATATAACTACTATAATACTGCCCCTATGTACAACAATATAATGACTATAATACTGCTCCTAGATTTATGAATGTAACTACTATAATACTGCTCATATGTACAAAATATAACTACTATAATACTGCCCCTATGTACAATACTATACTATAATACTGCTCCTATGTACAAGAAAATCCGAATAAAAAATGGACACAAAGAGCTAAACTATAACAATTTATTAATAGAACCATATAACTAGAATACAAAAAAATACATAGATAAAATCAAGTAATGGGATGCAATAAAGCAAAATAGAAGAGGCGACACTAGTGCCACACACGAAGCAAAAGGCACATATATAAAGCAAATAGATCTGTTCCAAAGTCATGGACACCTATACTAATATCAAAGAGTGCACAATATCATACATGGAATGCTGAGTTACATAATGTACAAATTAAGATCAAATTAGCGTAAAAGTAACTGAGACATAGATCATATAATGAATACTCTCAAATAAAGTGCCAATGCAAGGAGATATCCAATATGCAAGCAAGATACACAGTAAGATGCCTAGTGCAAACAGTTGTATATTAATACATTCATAATAAAGTGCCAATGCAGGGAGATACCCAATAAGCGACCAGGATACACAATAAAGTGCCTAGTGCAAACAATTGTATATTGAAATGCTATCCATAAGGTGCATGATAAAGGCTAAATGCTATCTATACAGTGCATAATATGTGCTGGATATATATAATGTGGCATATACTATACTCAGGCTGATGATACAGGTTCAAGCATAAAGGGAAAGTCCCATACATACAGGTAGATGAAGCCTATGCTATACCTACATAATGCACATAGAGAGGTACACATATAGAGTACCAACCTGCTGCCGTGTGGGGAGAGGGGAGCCCCGACGCGCGTTTCGCATATGTTGCTTCCTCGGGGGCGCCCCGAGGGGAGGGAGACACTGAATGTTCGGTCTGTCAGATATGACGAGATCCAGGAAAGGGCCAAGTCTGTGATGCCAAGGGATGAGAGGATTTGTAGCAAAAGGGAGTGGTCAACAGTGTCAAAGGCAGAAGACAAGTCCAGGAGAAGGAGGACAGAGTAGTGTCGCTTGCTCCTGGCAGTTAGTAGGTCATTGGTGACTTTAGTTAGGGCAGTTTCAGTTGAGTGATGGGAACGGAAGCCTGATTGTAACCGATCAAAGAGGGAGCAGGAGGAGAAGTGGGAGGACAGTTCAAGATGGACGTGTTGCTCCAGCAATTTGGAGGCATAAGGGAGAAGAGATATTGGGCGATAGCTAGACACAGAGGATGGGTCGAGGGAGGGCTTTTTGAGGATGGGTGTGATCTTGGCATGCTTGAAGGATGAGGGAAAGACACCTGTTGTGAGTGAGAGGTTGAAGAGGTGCGTTAGGGTTGGGATGAAGACCGTGGAAAGGTTAGGGATGAGGTGGGATGGGAGCGGGTCAAGCGTGCAGGTGGTGAGGTGTGATCTTGACAGGAGGGTGGAGAGCTGATCTTCTGTCATGGTGGAGAAGCTGGTTTTGGAGGAGCAGGGTTGAGCAGCTAAGAGGGGCAGTGGGCGCTGTGGGCCAAAGCTTTCTCTGATCGTATTGATCTTCTGTTTAAAGAAAGAGGCGAAGTCATCAGCAGAAATGAGGGGGGAGGGAGGAGGTGCGGGGGGACGGAGTAGAGAATTGAAAGTGTTGAAAAGCTGTTTAGGGTTGTGAGACAGGGAGGATATGAGGGATGAGGAGTAAGTTTGTTTTGCGGCAGTGAGCGCAGACTTGAAGCTGGCGAGGGACTGCTTGTATGCAGTGAAGTGGTCGGCAGAGTGGGATCGCTTCCATCTCCGCTCAGCAATCCTGGAAGCCCGTCTCAATTCTTTGGTCAGGCTGGTCAGCCAGGGCTGCCTGTTAATTGTACGAGTTTTACTATGCATGAGTGGGGCGGCCGAATCGAGTGTTGTTGTTATTGTGGTGTTATAAAAAGTGGCAGCAGCATCTGTGTCATGAAGGGAGGCTATGTCTGTGAGAGGGAGAAGGGACTCAGAGAGTGATTGTAAGTTGAGATGTTTGAGATTTCTGCGAGGGTGAGTGAGTTTGTGGAGTGGGGGTTGCACACTAGGAGAGGAGAGGGACGAGAATGTCAGTAGGTTGTGGTCAGACAGGGGGAGGGGTGTGTTAGTGAGATTAGTAAGGGAGCAGAGGCGGGTGAAGATGAGGTCCAGCGTGTGGCCATCTTTGTGAGTGGCCTCAGAGGACCATTGAGTGAGGCCAAAGGAGGCAGTCAGTGATAAAAGTTTAGAGGTAGCTGAGGTGAAAGTGTCAATGGGGACATTGAAATCACCCATGATGATAGTGGGGATGTCAACAGAGAGGAAATGAAGTAGCCAGGTGGTGAAGTGGTCGAGAAAGGTGGAGATGGCTAGTTCTGGGGGGCGGTAGATGACAGCCAGCTGGAGGTTGGAAGGGGAATAGATGCGGACAGAGTGCACCTCAAACGAGGGAAGATTAGCGGAGGGTGGTAGCGGGATTGGAGTGAAGGAGCAGGTGTCGGACAGGAGCAAGCCAGCTCCTCCACCGCGTTTGTTGCTGGGGCGAGGGGTGTGAGAGAGGTGGAATCCACCATAGGAGAGCGCAGCTGGAGAGGCCGAGTCAGAGGGGGTGAGCCAGGTTTCAGTGAGGCCGAGGAAGGAGAGTTTGTTGGTGATGACGAGGTCATGGATAAATGTCAGTTTGTTGCAGATGGAGCGTGCGTTCCATAGTGCTCCAAGTAGGGGGAGCTGGGGAGTGGGGGCTGGATGAATGGGTATGAGGTTGTCGTGGTTGGGAAAACATGCGGAGGATCGTGGCAGGGGGTTAGAAACGAGTGTGGGGATGAATTGAGGAGGGCCGGGATTTGGGGATATGTCACCAGCAATGAGGAGTAACAGACAGATCATTAGAAGGTGGGAGCAGGATAGGACATGATGCGGCCGTGTGTGTCTGGAGAAAAAGGATTGTATGTGGAGGAACAGTTCTGAGGAGAAGGTGAGATGGCTGGGGAGTATGGAGGAAGAAATGACTAGTTCCTTACTAGGAGGAGGGATTGCAGGAGATTGTAAGAAGGAAAGTAGTATGGGGGTGAAAGAGAAAAGAAACCGAAACATTGTAGTGGTTAGTAGTCTGTTACCTTCCAGTCAATTCCAGTCCAATTCAGTCTAATTCAGAATCATAATTAAAAAGATGTAATTTAAAAGATGGAAGTTAAAAGAAGATTTGCAGCAGACTGAGTCTATAGCAGACTCCTGCATGTGAATATATCCCCAGTTAAGGGCAATCAGGTGTGAATGAGGGGGTGGCTGGGTATGGGAGACCAGATGTAGAGAGTTAAGCAAAGGTCATAAAGTGAGGGAGGGGTAAGACTGACCACCCAAAGAGATGCCAGGATCACACAATGGGATACATGAAAACAGGTCATGGAAACAAGCTCATAGGTGAGAAAGCATACTAAAAGGATTATATGTGCTGCACCAAGACACTCAGATCCAGGGGAAGCATAGAAAAGCCAGTGCAGTATACAGAGACATTCAGAAGCCAGGGAGAGCTGGGTAAAGTCAGTGCATACCATGGAAAATCAATGCAGTATACAGAGACATTCAGAAGCCAGGGAGAGCTGGGTAAAGTCAGTGCATACCTGTAATATGCTGCTGCCATCCTGCGCCCGTTCTGTCATGTGCTGCTGCCATCCTGCGCCCGTTCTGTCATGTGCTGCTGCCATCCTGCGCCCGTTCTGTCATGTGCTGCTGCCATCCTGCGCCCGTTCTGTCATGTGCTGCTGCCATCCTGCGCCCGTTCTGTCATGTGCTGCGGCCATCCTGCGCCCGTTCTGTCATGTGCTGCGGCCATCCTGCGCCCGTTCTGTCATGTGCTGCGGCCATCCTGCGCCCGTTCTGTCATGTGCTGCGGCCATCCTGCACCTGTTCTGTCATGTGCTGCTGCCATCCTGCGCCCGTTCTGTCATGTGCTGCTGCCATCCTGCGCCTGTTCTGTCATGTGCTGCTGCCATCCTGCGCCCGTTCTGTCATGTGCTGCTGCCATCCTGCGCCCGTTCTGTCATGTGCTGCTGCCATCCTGCGCCCGTTCTGTCATGTGCTGCTGCCATCCTGCGCCCGTTCTGTCATGTGCTGCTGCCATCCTGCGCCCGTTCTGTCATGTGCTGCTGCCATCCTGCGCCCGATCTGTCATGTGCTGCTGCCATCCTGCGCCCGTTCTGTCATGTGCTGCGGCCATCCTGCGCCCGTTCTGTCATGTGCTGCGGCCATCCTGCGCCCGTTCTGTCATGTGCTGCGGCCATCCTGCGCCCGTTCTGTCATGTGCTGCGGCCATCCTGCGCCCGTTCTGTCATGTGCTGCGGCCATCCTGCGCCCGTTCTGTCATGTGCTGCTGCCATCCTGCGCCCGTTCTGTCATGTGCTGCTCCCATCCTGCGCCACCATTGTATTATATGCCCCCCGTTCCAGTGTGTATGCCCCTGAATGCTGCTGCCATATAAAAAAAAAAAAATACCATACTCACCTATCGTCCGGCTCCACTGCAGGTATGTCTTCAAGAAAATGGCGCCGGAAAGCGGGGACTGCGTAGGCGCCGATTCCGGCAGCAGGAATCGGCGCCTGCGCAGTCCGCGCTTTCCGGCGCCATTTTCTTGAAGACACACCTGCAGTGGAGCCGGAGTGTGTCTTCAAGAAAATGGCGCCGGAAAGCGCGGACTGCGCAGGCGCCGATTCCGGCAGCAGGAATCGGCGCCTGCGCAGTCCGCGCCCTCCGGAGCCGGGAGCAGAGGAGCCGGGAGACGGAGCCGCAAGCAGCGCTGGAACCGGGAAAGGTGAGTATACTTACCCTCCCTCCTGGCGGTCCCTGACTCTCCGGTGGAGATCGCGGTATGCGTTCAGTGCTTACACATACCGCGATCTCCCGGGAGCGTCGCTCTGTGAGGCCCAGACTGCGCCGGCGCTTGCGCTTGCGCAGTCTATAGAGGCTTCGGACAGAGTGACGCTCCCAGCGTTATATTATAGATAATACTGCTCCTATGTACAAGAATAACTATTATTATTATTATTTATTTATATATCACCATTGATTACATGGTGCTTTACATGAGAAGGGGTTACATACAAATTACAGATATCACTTACAGTAAACAAACTAACAATGACAGACTGATACAGAGGGGCGAGGACCCTGCCCTTGCAGGCTTACATTCTACAGGATTATGGGGAAGGAGACAGTAGGTTGAGGGTTGCAGGAGCTCCGGTGTTGGTGAGGCAGTAGCTTCGATAGTGATGAGGCGGCAGCGGGGTCAGTGTAGGCTGTAGGCTTTCCTGAAGAGATGGGTTTTCAGGTTCTGTCTGAAGGATCCAAATGTGGTTGATAGTTGGACGTGTTGGGGCACAGAATTCCAGAGGATGGGGGATATTCGGGAGAAGTTTTGGAGGCGATTGGATGAGGAGCGAATAAGTGTGGAGGAGAGTAGGAGGTCTTGGGAGGACCGGAGATTACGTGGGGAAGATATCGGGAGATTAGTTCAGAGATATATGGAGGAGACAGGTTGTGGATGGCTTTGTAGGTCAGTATCAGTAATTTAAATTAGATACGCTGAGGGAATGGGAGCCAGTGAAGAGATCTGCAGAGGGGGGAAGAAGAGGAGTAGCGAGGAGAGAGATGAATTAGTCGGGTAGCAGAGTTAAGGATGGACTGGAGAGGTGCAATGGTGTTAGCAGGGAGGCCGCAGAAAAGGATGTTGCAGTAGTCAAGGCGGGAGATGATGAGGGCATGCACAAGCATTTTAACTACTATAAGGGTATGTGCACACGTTGCGAATTTGGCTGTGGAATTTTCTGTGCGGATTCTGCATCTCTTGGCAGAAAACGCAGGTCAGAATCTGCGCTTTTTTTTGCTAATTTTGTGTGTGTGTGTGGGGGGGGGGGTTTTCCGAATTCTGTGTGGATTTCACGCGTTTTTTTCCCTGCAGATTTCTATTATGGAATGGGTTCAGAAACACTGCAGATCCGCAAAAAGAATTGACATGGTCCTTTTTTTAATCTGCTGCGTTTTCCGTGCGGAATTTCCGGCACCATTAGCACAGCATTTTTATTTTGCCATTGATTTACATTGTACTGTAAATCACTTGCGGATCTGCAGTGTTTCTGCGCGGAAAAAACGCTGCGAATCTGAAGGAAATCTGCAACTTGTGCACATAGCCTAACTACTATGAGGCTATGTGCACACGTTGCGGATTAGGCTTAGGAATTTCTGGTGCGGATTCTGCCTCTCCTGGCAGAAAATGCACCTGCGGATTTGTCGCGTTTTTTGTGCGGTTCCGCAGCGTTTTTTGTGCGTTTTTGCTGCGTTTTTCTTGCAGATTTGCTGTGTTTTTTACCCCTGCGGATTTCTATCCCCTTACCGACCGCGGATACGCCTTTTAACGATGGCAGTTAAGGGTACTTAAACCACAGCGCCGTTAATTACCCTTGTGAAATTAGTTACCCTTGTGAAAATAAGAATTTGTGGGCGAAAAGATCATTTTTGTGTAAACAAATGCGATTTGTTATTTTCACGGCTCTACGTTATAAACTTCTGTGAAGCACTTGGGGGTTCAAAGTGCTCACCACACATCTAGATAAGTTCCTTAAGGGGTCTAGTTTCCAAAATGGGGTCACTTGTGGAGGGTTTCCACTGTTTAGGCACATCGGGGGCTCTGCAAACGCAACATGGCATCTGATCTCAATTCCAGCCAATTCTACATTGAAAAAGTCAAATGGCGCTCCTTCACTTCCAAGCTCTGCGGTGCGCCCAAACAGTGGTTTACCCCCACATATGGGGTATCGGCGTGTTCAGGAGAAATTGCATAACAAAATTTATGGTTACATTTCTGTTTTTACACATGTGAAAATAAAAAAAATGGTTCTGAATTAAAATGCTTGCAAAAAAAAGTTAAATGTTTATTTTTTCCTTCCAAATTGTTTCAGTTCCTGTGAAGCACGTAAAGGGTTAATAAACTTCTTGAATGTGGCTTTGAGCACCTTGAGGGGTGCAGTTTTTAGAATGGTGTCATACTTGGTTATTTTCTATCATATAGACCCCTCAAAATGACTTCAAACTTTGAAAATTGCAAAATTATAAATTTTTTTGCCATATTTCCGTTTTTTTCATAAATAATCGCAAGTAATATCGAAGAAATGTTACCACTATCATGAAGTACAATATGTCACGAAAAAACAATCTCAGAATCAGCGGGATCCATTAAAGCGTTCCAGAGTTATAACCTCATAAAGTGACAGTGGTCAGAATGGCAGACGCGGTACTGAATAAGGTACGCGTCTCTGACTGGGGAGCACTTATAGACAGCTGCACGTAAAGGTTGTCAGTGCCAGTTCCCCCCCTAGCATCACTCCCCCCTTAGTGATGCACTAATTGGAAGACCCCCAGCCGGCCAGTGGGCACTAGAGGGGAGGGGTCCTACGGCCACTCCTACAGGGGTTAAATCCAGGTGTCCGGCCGGGAACTTTCTCTTTCACTCCCGGCAGGACACCTGGAAGCTTTTGTCCCTGCATCCCTGTAGTAATGTCGGACCCCCTGGTCGAGGCCCTGCGGAAAGGACTAGAACAGAGAGGTGAGCACTGGCTTCAGGCCATCCTTACCGGCCTCAGGGCTCACCTCCCTGGGCCTTCTCCCGACTCCGCTTTGTCTTTTCTCACCCCTTCGTCCCCTGGCCCCATAGGTCCGTCCTTCATTACCCCTTCGTCCCCAGGTCCAGTAGGTTCGTCCTCCATTTCCCCGTCGCCCTCTGGTCCCCTAGGTCCGTCCCCCAGTATACCTTCTCCAGGGCTGTTCTCCCTCTAGCTCACCTCTGCTGCCTTCGGGAGCACCCTGTGGTCCGTCGTTTGGTCCGGCCCCGATCGCTGGGCAGGGGCCCCTCTCTGTGCCGCTGCCGGTATCGGGGCCCTCGGCTGTAGATGGTCTGGGGGCCTCTCGAAGGCGACGGGGGAGAGCCGGGCGTCGCACCCGTCGAAGGGTGGCCGGCGTCTCCTCGCCGGCTCTTGTCCGGACTCCGGTGGGGGCGGGGGGCAGCCGGCGCCGGTTGCTCCGTCCCGGCTGTGCGGGGCTTCATCCGGCGGCGCCCGGCGGCGGACGGTGTCGCCCCTTCCCCGGCTGCTCCGGAGAGGTCGGTGGTGGCGTCGGGTGGCAGGCGATCCGCCCGCTTACCCCGCGCCCCGGAGCAGCTCCAGGTCGGGGAGGGGAGGGCCTCTCCGCCTCGCATCTGCAGGCGTCTTCCGGAGGCCTCGGGCACTGCTCGGAGTGCTGGGGAGGCTCCGCCCAGCCACTTCCGGTCCCCGCCTAGCCACTTCCGGTCACCGCAGATCAGCGCTGAACACAGCGCTGGCTAGTCCTCGGTTGCCTTCCCTGCGGGCACATACACGCCACCCGCAGGGGGTAACCTGGGGGCTGGTTTTAACACTTCACGTTCCCCAGAGCGCACTGTTCGGTCAAACTCGACCGATCAGCGTGCTTATTTATCACCTGGCGTGACCTCCAGCTTACCCCCGGCAGGCGCAGCACTGATGCCTGTACGGGGGTATCAGGGGTCAGGCCGGAAAGGTCACAGGGCGGCTGAAGAGCGCGTTGTTCGGTCCCATGGGACCGAGCAAGGCGCTCAACAGCCGCGCAGCGGGAATCACGGCAACATCTCAGTAAACGCACCAAGCACAGACACATTATCACCTCCCCACACTGCCCAAAATCTTAATAAAAAGTTTCCGTTTACCACCGCCCCGTCAAATCCCAGCAATGGGGAGGAATATGGTTACCTCCTTACGCCCCCCCTTCCGATTAGCGCTACAGGACCATCTACGGCCAATTATCCCCCTTTGTCTACTGATAGAATCCCCCCATTACACCGCATAATAACGGCGGACGAAGGCGTAGACGCCGCACGTCCTCCCAATCTTCCTCCGATAACTCCCGTCGCCGTTCCCGCCACTCCTCTAAACGCCCCTCCCGTCACCGCCGCAGACGCAGCTCCCATAGGAGCCGCCGCAGATCTCGGGCCACAGGATGGCTGTCAACAGCAACATCCGAGGGGTCCGAGGTATCGCTAAGTCCGGATAGGAGTCATCATGCACGTGGCAAGTCCTCTAAATCACGGGCACCCTCTAGGGCTTTCAGCCGGGGAGAACAATCCCCCGCGGCTTCCAGCCACAACAACCACCACGCAGTCGCTGAAGACGGAGCCATCAATCCGCCACTATGTAGTAGTAATCGGGCTCCAACGCACGATACTCAGTGCATCGGCCAGCACATCGGCCAGTCCCACGCTGTAGCGGGAGCCAGAGTTTCCCCGTCCTGCGACATCCCCCCCGTCAACATCTGCGGGGGTCCCTCCAGGATCGGTGTCCACTTGTCCAGAGTCACGCAGCGGTGAGTGTACCAAGGATAGCGAGGAAACGTTATGCTACGGGGTTAATGTAAAGGAATTGGAGCTAACTTCAGCGTTAAAGGAGATAATCCTACAATTATCTCAGGCAAGGGGAAATGTGGTGAACAACACAACACCACAATCCGCTAATCTACACAAAGACGCCTTCTTCTGCGGGATCAGTCCGCTAGGCGCTCATATAGATCAGGAAACTAGACTGAAGATATGGAGCAACGATTACATAGATATATGGTCGCTGTTATCAGCCGACCAACAAACGGTGGATAGAGCTAACGATAGGGGTTTTGATAGGGGGAGATCGAAAATTGCTCTAACCATGAATAATTGGATCCAGGCCTTCGCAGTATTGGGCTGTATTATGGGCCAGAAACATCCGGAACGCTGCTCGGAATTGTTTATATATCAGGACATGATATATAGTTCGTACAAGTCGCACGGCGGTTCAGCCTGGCGACGGTACGACGAGGAGTTCCGCAGGCGTCTGGCCCTACAGCCCGATCTAGGCTGGGGGGTATGTCATGATCCCAATGGCAGGGGATCACAAAAGGACAAGCACAAAAAACAAAACAAGCTCTAGGGTGATGGAAACTGAGCTGACCGCGATCCTGAACCTAAACACACAACTAGCTGTAGCCGGGGAACGTGCCTACGATGATTCCTAGACGTCTTGCGCCAGCCGAAGGACTAACTTCCCCTATTAGAAGAAACACAGACCTCTCTTGCCTCCAGAGAAACACCCCACAGAAATAGCAGCCCCCCACATGTAATGACGGTGAAATGAGAGGAAAGCACATACATAGTTATGAAAACAGATTCAGCAAAATGAGGCCCGCTAAAGCTAGATAGCAGAGGATACAAAAGTGAACTGCGCGGTCAGCGAAAAACCCTACAAAAAAACCATCCTGAAATTACTTGAACTCATGTGCCAACTCATGGAACATGAGGAGTAATATCAGCCCACTAGAGCAACCAGCAAAAAGGAATCACATATCTGCAAGCTGGACTAAGACAAAAATTAAGCAAAACGTGGAACAGGAAAATCAAAAACTTAGCTTGTCCTGAAGATTACAGAAGCGGGAAGCAGAGGTAACAAGACACACTGATTACATTGATAGCCGGCGAGGAAATGACAAGAAAGCCAGGTTAAATAGGAAACTCCCATATCCTGATAGAACAGGTGGACACCAGAGACCGCAGAGAACACAAGTCACCCAGTACCATCTGTAACCACCAGAGGGAGCCCAAAAACAGAATCCACAACAGGGGTAAAAGCGACAGACGTGTGGTTGCGTATGATGTTGTCTCAAAAGCAGCCCCCCTTTTCAGCCACGACCACTCATTACTCCGGAGCCGCAGGTCAGAACTCAGTGGTCGTGCGAAAACCCGGGGCCTGCTGGCTATATAACGAGGGAAACTGCCGTTTCCACGCGCTATGCAAATTCAGACACGAATGCTCCGCTTGCGGGGGGGACACCAAGCATCAAGGTGCACTCGTCAGGCATACAAAGGGCCTACAAGGCAGAACCCCAGTGAGCGTAACCGCGATGGCCCACTGGCTAAAGCTCTACCCCAATAAGAAAGCGGCTCAGCAGCTGCAGGCGGGATTCACTGACGGGTTCTTTATACCCTTTAGGCTAACAAGAACGCCAACCCTATCTGATAACCTTAAATCAGCTCGCGAATTCCCCAAAATTCTTAGGCAAAAAATTGGAAAGGAGGTAGAATTGGGTAGGGTAGCAGGCCCCTTTACGTCGCTCCCCTTCAAAAACATTAAAATATCACCGTTAGGCATTATACCAAAAAAGGAACCCGGTAAATACCGCCTAATCCATCATTTATCCCACCCAAAGGGCGATTCGGTTAACGACGCAATCACCCCAGAAGAAGCTTCTGTCTCATACGCGTCTTTTGATAAGGCGGTTGAATTAGTGCGGGCAGCCGGGACCGGCGCCCTGCTAGCCAAATCCGACATTGAATCGGCATTCCGTTTACTACCCGTGCACCCCGAATGTTTCCACCTTCTGGGCTGCAAAGTGGACCAATACTATTACTTCGACATGTGCCTCCCGATGGGATGTTCCATCTCATGTCACTATTTCGAGCTGTTCAGCACCTTCCTAGATTGGGTAGTTCGGTACGAGACGGGCAGTAAATCCCTAATTCACTACCTCGATGATTTCCTGTTCGTCGGCCCCAGAAATTCTAAACTCTGCTTCGATCTACTAGAAAAATTCAAATCCATCTCTCTCAAATTCGGCGTGCCATTGTCACCGGAGAATACGGAGGGTCCATGTAATGTATTGCCCTTTCTGGGCATTGAAATAGATACCAACATGATGGTGTTCCGCTTACCGGAGGATAAAATACAAAAAACCCTGCAAATGTTGAAAGGCTTCCGCGAAGTTAAAAAGGTAACCCTGCAGCAAATGCAGGCGTTATTGGGTCTACCGACGTTCGCCTGCCGCGTAATGCCGGCTGGCAGAGCATTCTCGCGCAGACTATCTCTGGCAACAAAAGGCGCTTCTCAGCCCGGCCATAGAATTAGGCTCACTCGTTCGCTAAAAGCAGATCTGCTGGTATGGCAGACGTTCCTACAATCGTACAACGGTCACACGTGCATCATGGCTAGAGAGACCACTAGCAAGGAATTAGGGCTGACATTAGGGTGGAACAAAAAAGAGGGTTTCGCAGCAATCTATAAAAACCAATGGTGCAAATCTGGTTGGCCAGAGAGATGGATGACAACAAAGTGGGGGCAAGACCCGGCCCTATGGGAATTGTTTGCGGTAGTAGCAGCATTGGAGATATGGGCCGATCAGTTGAGGAACATGAACATTCGTTTCCAAACTAAAAATACGAAAACAGCGAAGAGTTTAAATCACATGTCTTCTTCATCCTTGCCCATACTTGCTCTTTTGCGACGGCTTGCGCTGTTATGCCTAGAAAACAATATTTGGTGTAGAGCCACCGTGGTGGCGGAGGTTGACGAGAATATCATTAACCCATTGTTATTTTCCAATTGGCAGGATTTCAGAATCCAGCAGCCCAACGCGCAACCCCTGGGTATCCTGTGTCCACTGTCCCTGTGGGATACAGTGGCCAATCATTGATGCCCTTAATCCGGGCCTCCGTTTCGCCAGCTACCTGGCAGGTGTATGGTAAGGCTTGGGAGGAGTGGTGCTCACTAATTCGGGGTAGGCCAGTCGATAAATGAGATCAAGCACGAAGCGCGGTGACGACTGATTTTCTAATGCGGATGAGAGAAGATGGGGCGTCGGGCACCTCAGCACAACGGAAATTATCGGGGCTAGCATTTTTCTTTCAATTATTGGGATGGGTAGACGTAACTAAGTCCTTCTGCATAAGGCAAGCCATAAAAGGTTGGAAAAGGCTTCAGCCAAGCCAAGAATGTCACCGCCCCATTTCTCTGAGACTATTGCAGGACCTGATTGCTATATCCCCGTCGGTCTGCTCATCGCAATATGAGGCAGCCCTCTTATCGGCAGCTTTTGCGACCGTCTTTTTCGGAGCACTGCGTATCAGTGAATTGCTACCGCGGTCAAAAAACGCGTCGGAAGGAGGCCTAATTAATGAGGACATGGTAATATGCAGCAACGCCCTGCGCATCAGGGTTAGAAAATCCAAATGCGATCCCACCGGTAGGGGTACATGGGTCCTCGTTAACTCTACAGAGGGCCCAGCTTGCCCGCTAAAAATGGTTAGAAGATACGCCGTGATAAGACATGCTGGTAGATTTTTCTTCACTCATACAGACGGGTCCCCTCTGACCAAGTACCAATTCCAGGCGATGTTCAAGCTATGCTTGGAAAAAACCGGTGCAAATCCAAAAGAGTACGGGACACATTCGTTCAGGATAGGGGCGGCCACAGAAACGGCTAGAGCAGGAGTGTCAGAGGCCGAGGTGCAGAGAATGGGTCGTTGGAAGTCCGCATACTTCGCCAGATACATAAGACCTAACTTGCTTATTTAACATGTGTTGTCTCTTACAGGGGTTGAAGTTTGGGTTGTAGGAGATTCCTACGTTTACTGGGCCGAAAAGAGGGCCAAACTGTGGCCAGGAGGAACAAATCTTTACCTCCCGGGCATAAAAGTAAACTGGAGGGGTATCAGAGGCCTCCAGTGGAAACAGGTGTTTAAAGAGATGGTTGGCATAGCAAGGATGGCGGAACATCCGGTGATAATGGTGGTACACCCGAGTGGCAATGACCTGGGCAAATAAAAGGTGGCCGAATTGTACAAATGGGTGACAACGGATATGGATCGGTTCAGCTGTCTATTCAGGAACATGATACTGGTGTGGTCGGATATAACACCACGGGCCGTCTGGCGAGGAGTAAGAGATAAAAAAGCCATAGAGCGGACAAGAAGGAAATTCAACGCGCGGATTGGAAAATATGTGAGAGGAAGAGGCGGTATCGTGATCCGTCACCGCCCGCTACAAGGGGATAACACGCCACAATTAAGACCGGACGGAGTTCACCTAACCGACATTGGCCTCAATATTTTTCTGTCTGGTTTACAGGATGGGGTTGAACAGGCCTTAGCATCGAGGGGTGGGGTCGGAGTCCCGCGTAGTTAATACACGGGATCCTCCGTGGTGGAAAAAGCGGAGGAGGGCAAAGGTCGTAACCGCTCGTTAGGCCAATTCCCCTGTCGATCACGGACAGGAGCTCGGCGCGAGCCGCTCGTTACGATATGTAATTGCCCTTTCTCTGATTATTTAATTAATAAACTGTGACCGACCTGTTCAACCCACCTAGGACTGTGTGTGTTTCATTACGGGATTGATGGGAGGGGGGAAGGCACTGGTTACGACACCCAGGTCTCCACAGTCTGGCAGACGCGGTACTGAATAAGGTACGCGTCTCTGACTGGGGAGCACTTATAGACAGCTGCACGTAAAGGTTGTCAGTGCCAGTTCCCCCCCTAGCATCACTCCCCCCTTAGTGATGCACTAATTGGAAGACCCCCAGCCGGCCAGTGGGCACTAGAGGGGAGGGGTCTTACGGCCACTCCTACAGGGGTTAAATCCAGGTGTCCGGCCGGGAACTTTCTCTTTCACTCCCGGCAGGACACCTGGAAGCTTTTGTCCAACCCACCCTCCCTTTTAAAGGCTAATGATTAAACTAACCCGCAGGAGAATGTAAATGTGTGAATTATGTTGTAATTAAAAAAAAAAAAAATTTTTTATCATGCATGCTGATATAACTAACCCTGGTAACCTTTATTAAGTCACAGCGGAAAAAGCGGAGGAGGGCAAAGGTCGTAACCGCTCGTTAGGCCAATTCCCCTGTCGATCACGGACAGGAACTCGGCGCGAGCCGCTCGTTACGATATGTAATTGCCCTTTCTCTGATTATTTAATTAATAAACTGTGACCGACCTGTTCAACCCACCTAGGACTGTGTGTGTTTCATTACGGGATTGATGGGAGGGGGGAAGGCACTGGTTACGACACCCAGGTCTCCACAGTCTTGTAAAAATTGGCCTGGTCATTAAGTACCAAATTGGCTCTGTCACTAAGGGGCTGTAATGGAATGGGTACAAAAACGCTGCAGATTCACAAAAAAAGAAGTGACATGCTACTTCTTTTAAACCGCAGCGTTTCCGCAGCGGATTTTCCGCACCATTAGCACAACATTTTTTTTTCTCATTGATTTACATTGAACTGTAAATCAATTGCGGATCTGCAGTGTCTCTGCACCTCAAAAAACGCTGCACATACCCTTACTCTCCCTTCCATTTTCACCTTCAACGTTTGGGTGTGGGATGCCCCACTTGACTGATGGGGTTCCCCCACATCTTGTGAGACGGATGAACTTATGTCCTGACCTCCTAATTTATATGCCATATTCCTTGGTAACTTGTTTCCCTATTAACACTATATTTATGATGTGTGCTTATATTTATTATATTACATTACCTGAATCATGCCGCAATATATGGCGGTATTTTATGACAAGTGATTTTTTATACACTATGAGAGAAGTGCGCTTATCTTGCGCTTTAAAACAGAGATATAATAACAAGCCACAGTATATGGCGGTATTTTATGACAACTGATTTTTTTATGTGGGAAATGCGCTTATCCTGCACCTTAAAATAGTGCCATAATGACGTTTAAATACTTTACAAACAATGGACATGCGCAGCAGTCAGAACCTTTCCCAAATCTTTTTTTTTCTTTCTTCAGCACCACATTGAGTGGGTGCATACACATTTGGACTTATGGGAAGGTTGTTATGTCGTCACAGACATGCGCAATAGACTCCTGGGGACGCCGAGGATCTAGCATGTATTTTTTTATTGAAGATGTGTGTTTTTAGTCCTTTTTGGTGTGCAACACCTGCGACTAATTAATCACATGATATTTGCAATATTAAGTACTTTGTACACTATATATCACTATACATGTATAAGATATTTTATGAAAGATTTTGTACATCTGCACTTAGCACTTTAATCTATGTAATCCGGTGATTATGTCTTCACAAATCATGTTTGAAATTTTATGGTAATTAATTCATTAATGACATGTGCACCCTATATATGTATGTAGCACTGCTTGATTCATTGCTTGAGAAAGGATTTGTTTTATCCGAAACGTTGCCATGCCACAGGGCATTAACCCCTCTCTGACCTTAGACATACTGTCCCGTCGAGGTGACCTGGGCCTATCTGACCCTCGACGGGATAGTACGTCATATGCGATCAGCCACGTTCACGGGGGAAGCGAGGCTGATCGCCGCCAGGTGTCAGCTGATTATCATAGCTGACATCCGGCACTATGTCCGGCAGTCCTGGCACTTTAACCCCCGGAACACTGCGATCAAACATGATCGCAGCGTTCCGGCGGCACAGGGAAGCATCGCTCAGGGAGGGGGCTCCCTGCGTGCTTCCCTGAGACATATTTAGTATCGCCACGTCCGTAACGACCCGACCTATAAAATTGTCCCACTAGTTAACCATTCCAGTGATCACCGTTAAAAAAAAAAACGAGGCAAAAAACAATGCTTTATTATCATGCCGCCGAACAAAAAGTGGAATAACATGCGATCAAAAAGAGGGATATAAAAAAAATGGTACTGCTGAAAACGTCATCTTGTCCTGCAAAAAAACTAGCTGCCATACAGCATCATCAGCAAAAAAATAAAAAAAAGTTATAGTCCTCAGAATAAAGCGATGCAAAAATAATTATTTTTTATATAAAATCTATTTTATCGTAAAAAAAAGCGCCAAAACATAAAAATATGATATAAATGAGGTATTGCTGTAATCGTACTGACCCAAAGAATAAAACTGCTTTATCAATTTTATCAAACGTGGAACAGTATAAACACCCCCCCAAAAGAAATTCACGAATTGCTGTTTTTTTTTCTTTTTAATTTGTTTATTAATTCCAGAGTAAACAAACAATGCACACATTTACATTTATCATTATTAAGTATACCGTCGGATACAAATGATTACAGAACATCATCATATCCAAAGTTCACAGAAGTAATAAACTGTGCATGTTGAATCACTAGTACCTACAAAATACCTACTATACAACTTAAACAACTTTAACCATTAGTAGTAAGTCGCCAAAAGAAAAACAGATTTAAATTTGCTCCGCAACGATGTCCCAAAACCACATGCCCTCCCTCCCGTGTATATATCTAATCAGCGCAGACTACAGAGTATGATAAGATCAGTTCCATCTACCCCAAATTTTTTCGAATTTGCCTGGGCATCCTCTATTATGGTACAGTGTTCTTTCATATGGGATAACCGAGTTCACCAGGTCAATCCAAGCTCCGAGAGACGGGGAGGAGCTACCCATCCACCTTAACGCCAGTACCTTTCGTGCTAAGAAGAGCGTTTCTCGAAGGAAGATCCCAGTATGGTGATCCCAGGTCTCTGTATCCCACACCCCGAATAAGCAAGTCAATGGTTCAAGTGGGACAGGGATTGACAATAAAGATGTTAACAATGTCGTGACCTCTTTCCAATAGTGAAAAATTACCGGGCACCTCCATATCATATGGATAAAATCCGCATCACGTGTGTAACATCGTAGGCAGTCTGACGTATGGAGGCGACCCATTTTAAAAAGTCGTGTTGGGGTCAAATAAGTCTGATATATAATATATAGCTGGGTCATCCTGTTATTAACTGAGGGAGAAACTTTAGTTGGAGATTCTAGAATATCTTCCCACTCCTCTCCCAGTGTATCGGGAAGAAGTCCCTCCCATTTCTTCTTTAAAGAGTTAATAGTGAGCCCATCTCCCACGGATAATAGATATGTGTATAAAGAGGAAATGAGTCCCTGAGGACCCTGTGATTTGAGAATGCCTATAAGGGGTAGAGATGAAATTGCTCGACTTGCACCCATATTTCGCATATGTGACTGGAAAGCTGACCTTAGCTGTACATAACGGAAGAATTGAGATCTTGGGATATTGTAGGTATCCCGTAATTGTTCAAAGGATACAAAAACCTCCTGGTCATATATATTGCCCACCGAGAGAACACCATATGAGATCCAGAACTCAGTAGATGGGTGATTCAGTAATTCTGGAAAATAACTATTGTTCCATAGTGGCATTTCGGCTATTATATCTGCAAATTTAATAACTTTTTTTAATTTGTCTCCATATTAATCTCGCTTGTCGAAGCAATGGCAGCAAACGGGGAGCATTGACTTTCTCCATTTCCAAAAAACCCAATGGACAGTCAATCCGGGCAGAATGGATTAAATGACTTTCTGAATTAGGTAGGGAGTTACTAGGCATCCACTTGCTTATCGCCCTAGCCTGCCCGGCAAGATAGTATAGATAAAAGTCTGGTAGGGCTGCCCCACCCCCCTTTTTCGGTCTCTGTAGAGTAGATAGTTTGAGTTTGGGTCTGGTCTTCCCCCATATAAAGGACATGGTTAGGGAGTTTAAATTTGCAAAGAAAGACTTGGGTATTGGCACAGCACTATGTTGGAGACCATAATTAAATTTGGGGAGCAATATCATTTTAATTAAATTAATGCGACCTGCAACGGAGAGAGGGAGTTTGTTCCAGGTTATAAATTTAGATTTGACCAGGTCTAATAGTGGATAAATATTAAGTCGTAGGTCCAGCTGGCTATATTGAGACATATGAATTCCTAAATATTTGAAACTGGAGACTACAGGTAGTGACGAGAGATTTTTGAGACAGGGCATCGGAGCATGAGATAGAGGCATCAGAGCAGACTTATCCCAATTTATATAGAGACCAGAGAGTTTACTAAAATTATCAATAGTCGTTATTACTCATGGTAGTGTTTCTTCTATTTTATCCATAAATATGATCATATCATCAGCATAAAGACCGGTGGTATCCACACGATCCGCAATATTTATTCCTTTAATATCTGTGGAGGACCTTATGCGTATTGCCAAGGCTTCTATCGCGAAGGCAAAGAGAGCCGGGGACAAAGGACATCCCTGACGGGTTCCCCTATGCAAGGTAAAGGAATCAGAGATAGAGTTATTCACAATTACCCGTGCCCTAGGATTCCTATATAGTGTATCTATCCCTCTAATAAATCTGTCTCCAAAACCGTATTTCTGTAGACATGCGGAGAGGAAAGGCCATTCGGGGGAGTCAAATGCTTTAGCTGTGTCTAGTGATGCCAGAGCCCAATGAGAATAATTACAACAGGTCCAATACCCCTCCACAGAGAGAGAGAATTTTAGTCTAGTAAGAGGTTTTCACATGTGCCCATTCAGATGGAGACGTTTATTCTCAGCGAGAGGTAAGGCAAGTTTAGGACCTGGTATAAGAGAGATGCCGTAACGGGGCTACCAGATACACATAAAATTGGCCATTTTTATGCGCTAAAAGCTCTCATTTTTCATATTTCTAGTGCAGTAATGCAGTTCAAATTTCGTTTTTCAAGTTTATATGTTCTAGCGCTGCAGTGTGCTGCCTTATTTACTTAACTATATACGAGTTGGCGACTCTAGGTTCAGCACCTGTTCACACTGAGTCTATGTTTGGATGTGCCGGTCAGGTTTTTGAAATGTATTCTTTAGCCTTCTGATCGTGCACTCCGCCTCCTAGCTTCAGGTGTTTTAATTACAGCAGGTCCAATACCCCTCCACAGAGAGAGAGAATTTTAGTCTAGTAAGAGGTTTTCACATGTACCCATTCAGATGGAGACGTTTATTCTCAGCGAGGTAAGGCAAGTTTAGGACCTGGTATAAGAGAGATGCCGTAACGGGGCTACCAGGTACACATAAAATTGGCCATTTTTATGCGCTAAAAGCTCTCATTTTTCATATTTCTAGTGCAGTAATGCAGTTCAAATTTCGTTTTTCAAGTTTATATGTTCTAGCGCTGCAGTGTGCTGCCTTATTTACTTAACGGCTTTATATCCTGTCCGGCGCTCGTGCCCGTGGAAGTACTTCCGGGTGAGAGTGCAAGGGACGGACGTGCGCAAAAAGATCCGAAGAGGAGCGGGGAAAACCGAGGGAAGCCGAAGACGCGCGCCTGCGCAGAAGAGCCTGTACCCGGACTCTAATTTCCACCTGAGTGTTGTGAGAATGGCTTCCTATGGCGCTGCCGGTGCACAGAATGTGGCTATAGCTCCTTGTATCGCGGTCACTCCGGTTGAGGAGACGTGCCAGAAAGGGTCGGGGCGGAGCTCCGGGAGGAAGAGGTCTCGTTGGGACCCTATGGGCCCTCTCCACAGAAAATGTTGAGGAGAATCCGTCTCCCAGGGAGGTTTTAAGCCAGTCCTCTAGAAATTGCTCAGGTTGCTGACCCTCCGAGCGTTCTGGTAGGCCAATAATTCGAATGTTATTACGACGCAATCTGTTTTCCAGGTCATCTGCCTTTTGCTTCCAGGCGTTCACAGAGCCGGTGGCCTTTGATAGCTTAGCCTCCATTGGGGCAATGGTGTCCTCTATCTGAGACACCCTTGTTTCCACCTCTGAGATACGCCCTCTCATAGCTTGCATATCATGTCGCAGACGGCCCACTTCAGTATGTACGTTTTCTATTTTCTCAGTGAGAGAAGACCTGGTGAGGGATATGGCCTGCATCAACTGCTCAGATGCTTGTTTAAGAGTCAGTTCATCTTGTTCTCCCTCCTCATTGCTGTCAGAAAGACGATTTTTGCGTTGATTCTGCGTGGGATTATTTCTGAGAGTACGTGCATTATCTGGGGCATCTTCTCTGGCATATTTCCTTAACTTGTCAGCAGCCCCCGCTCCTTTAGAATGATGCATGGTGATTGACAGAAGATCCCCACCAAAGGACTGAACTTATTATTATGGCAGTCTATTCTCCAATAGCAGACCGGATAGGGCCAAACACCGGGACGTACCCCAAGGAGGCAGCGAGCCAGGCAAAGAATCTCAGATATTTGCAAAAGTATCAACTTAGGAATTTGCCCAAGCATCGTGTCCCAGAGCAGCCACAGTTCCCTAGGCAGAACAGCAGGGAGGGGGAATGATCCCTCCAAAGTTTGATAAGGGGGGTGCAGGGCCCAATTTTCCAGGGCACACACCGCTCTGCCTCCTTTACTTTTTTCAGGCCGGTAGCTCACCTCCTGAATTGCACCGCGATCGTGCTGTATAGCGCCTCTCTCCTTACTGCTGGAGAGTGCACTGTAGTAATGGCCGCCGTCCCCCAGGGCCCGCCCGCCGCTCCAGACCCGGCACCTGTTTCCTGCTCCCCAGTGTTCCACAGCGTCCCCGCTGTATGTAGATGTCCGCCGCGCTCCCAGGGGATCCACCCGGCTTCGGCCGCCGCCGGCGCTGCGTCCTGCCCGCCGGAGCCGCGCTCAAAGATAGCCGCCGCAGCTCAGGGATTTTTGCCACTCTTCCAGGCCGCCACAAATACCGGCTCTCCAGGACTCCACCGTCGCTGCCCGAGGGGTCGCCGGTCTCCTGAGGTCTCAGGGCACCGCCTCAGCCGGTGTAAGCTGCAGTTCAGGGGAATTAATGGCCGGATTCAGGTCAGGATGATCGGAGCTTCCATAAGGTGCGTCTTCTCTCCTAGCTTACATAGCCACGCCCCCCAAATTGCTGTTTTCTGTTTATTCTGCCTCACAAAAATCGAAATAAAAATCGAACAAAAAATGTCACATGCCCGAAAATGGTACCAATAAAAACATCAACTCGTCCCGCAAAAAACAAGACCTCACATGACTCTGTGGACCAAAATATGGAAAAATTATATCTCTCAAAATGTGGAGACGCAAAAACTATTTTTTGCAATAAAAAGTGTCTTTTAGTGTGTGACAGCTGCCAATCATAAAAATCCGCTAAAAAAAACAACTATAAAAGTAAATCAAACCCCCCTTCGTTACCTCCTTAGTTAGGAAAAAATAATAAAATTTAAAAAATGTATTTATTTCCATTTTCCCATTAGGGTTAGGGTTAGGGTTGGGGCTAAAGTTAGGGTTTGGGTTGGGGCTAAAGTTAGGGTTGGGATTAGGGTTAGTGTTTGGATTAGGGTTGGGGCTAAAGTTAGGGTTAGGGTTGGGGCTAAAATAAGGGTTAGGGTTGAGGCTAAAGTAAGGGTTAGGGCTACAGTTAGGGTTGGGGCTAAAGTTAGGGTGGGGGCTAAAATTAAGGTTAGGGTTTGGATAACATTTACGGTTGGGATTAGGGTTGGGAATAGGGTTAGGGGTGTGTCAGGGTTAGGGGTGTGGTTAGGGTTATGGTTGGGATTAGGGTTAGGGGTGTGTTGGAGTTAGGGGTGTGGTTAGGGTTGGGATTAGGGTTAGGGGTGTGTTGGGGTTAGGGATGTGGTTGGGATTAGGGTTAGGGGCATGTTCAGGTTAGGGTTATGGTTAGGGTTGGGATTAGCGTTAGGGGTGTGTTTGGGTTAGGGTTTCAGTTAGAATTGGGGGGTTTCCACTGTTTAGGCACATCAGGGGCTCTCCAAACGCGACATGGCATCCGATCTCAATTCCAGCCAATTCTGCGTTGAAAAAGTAAAACAGTCCCTTCTGAGCTCTCCTATGCACCAAAAGAGGGGTTTACCCCAACATATGGGGTATCAGCATACTCAGGACAAATTGGACAACAACTTTTGGGGTCCAATTTATCTTTCTTGGAAAAAAAAATGATTTTTTATTTTCACGGCTCTGCGTTATAAACTGTAGTGAAACACTTGGGGGTTCAAAGTTCTCACAACACATCTAGATAAGTTCCTTAGGGGGTCTACTTTCCAAAATGGTGTCACTTTTGGGGGGGTTTCCACTGATTAGGCACAGCAGGAGCTCTCCAAATGCGACATGGCATCCTATCTCAATTCCAGTCAATTTCGCATTGAAAAGTCAAATGGCTCTCCTTCCCTTCCGAGCTCTGCCATGCGCCCAAACAGTGTTTTACCCCCACATATGGGGTATCGGCATACTCTGGATAAATTGCACAACAACTTTTATGGTCAAATTTCTTCTGTTTCCCTTGGGAAAATAAAACATTGGGGGCGAAAATATAATTTTTTATTTTTACGGCTCTACACTATAACCTTCTGTGAAGCACTTGGTGGGTCAAAGTGCTCACCACACATCTAGATAAGTTCCTTAGGGGGTCTAGTTTCCAATATGGGGTCACTTGTGGGGGGTTTCTACCGTTTAGGTACATCAGGGGCTCTGCAAACGCAATGTGACGTCTGCAGACCATTCCATCTAAGTCTGAATTCCAAACGGCGCTCCTTCCCTTCCAAGCTCTGCCATGCACCCAAACAGTAGTTTTCTCCCACCTATGGTGTATCAGCGTACTCAGGACAAATTGACCAACAACATTTGGGGTCCAATTTCTCCTGTTACCCTTGGGAAAATAAAAAATTGGGGGTGAAAAGATCATTTAAAAAAAAATATATATGATTTTTTATTTTTACGGCTCTACATTATAAACTTCTGTGAAGCACTTGGTGGGTCAAATTGCTCACCACACATCTAAATAAGTTCCTTGTTGGGTCTACTTTCCAAAATGGTGTCACTTGTGGAAGTTTCAATGTTTAGGCACATCAGGGGCTCTCCAAACGCGACATAATGTCCCATCTCAATTCCAGTCAATTTTGCATTGGCACGTCAAACGGCACTCCTTCCCTTCCCAGCTCTGCCATGAGCCCAAACAGTGGTTTACCCCCACATATGGGGTATCAGCGTACTCAGGAGAAATTGCACAACAACTTTTGGGTCCAATTCCTCCTGTTACCCTTGGTAAAATAAAACAAATTGGAGCTAAAGTAAATTTTTTGTGAAAAAAAGTTAGATGTTCATTTTTTTTTTTAAACTTCTTGAATGTGGTTTTGAGCACCTTGAGGGGTGCAGGTTTTAGAATGGTGTCACACTTGGGTATTTTCTATTTCTATCATATAGACCCTCAAAGTGACTTCAAATGTGATGTAGTCCCTAAAAAAAATGGTGTTGTAAAAATGAGAAATTGCTGATCAACTTTTAACCCTTATACCTCCCTAACAAAAAAAAAATTGGTTCCAAAATTGTGCTGATGTAAAGTAGACATGCGGGAAATGTTACTTATTAAGTATTTTTTGTGACATAACTCTTTGATTTAAGGGAATAAAAATTCAAAGTTGGAAAATATGTGGCTGCTTCGGCACATATGTTCAAGTAGGAACTATGCGATATGAAGTGGTCTGTCTACTGCACATTTTTTCCTACAGGTTTCCTCAGAGTTTAGAAACAGGCACGGCGCTGGGGTTGTGGGTTCCCACCGTGGCCACATCCACGCAGTATTTTAGGCTCCTGCTGCTTTTCTCCCATCTTCTAAATATTAACTCATAGGCTGAATGTTGGTCTATAGAGTATACCGTATTTTTCGGACTACAAGACGCACTTTTTCCCCCCCAAAAAAGGGGGGAAAATGGGGGGTGCGTCTAATAGTCGCAATGCAGGCTTACCGTGGCGGCAGAGGTGCGGTGGCAGAGGTGCGGTGGCAGAGGTGCAGCGGCAGAGGTGCGGCGGCAGAGGTGTGGCGGCAGAGGAGGCGCAGTAAGCGGGGTCCCTTTCTCCAGTGAGGTGATGCAGCAGCCCGGTATGCAGCAGAGCCGGGTGAATCCTGTTGTTATCGGTGGTGGCGGCCATTTTCCTGAGGCCGCGCGTGCGCAGATGTAGCGCTCTGCTTCCCGGGGCTTCAGGAAAATGGCCGCCGCGATCTCCATCTGCACACGCGCGGCCTCCCGCGGCCATTTTCCCGAAGCCCCGGGAAGCAGAGTGCTTCATCTGCACACGCGCGGCCTCAGGAAGATGGCCGCACCCACCGATAACAGCAGGATTCACCCGACTCTGCTGCTTACCGGGCTGCTGCATCACCATACCGGGAAAAGGGACCCCGCTTACTGCGCCTCCTCTGCCGCTGCACCTCTGCCACCGCACCTCTGCCACCGCCCCTCTGCCGCCACGGTAAGCCTGCGTTGCCTGCACGGTAAGCCTGGGACCCCTCTCACGCCATACCTCTCACTGCACCTCCTGATCCCAACACCTCCTGATCCCAGCACCTCCTGATCCCAGCACCTGATCCCAGCACCTCCTCATCCCAGCACCTCCTCATCCCAGCACCTTCTCATCCCAGCACCTCCTCATCCCAGCATCACCCCACCTCTGCCGACACCTTGCCTCCTGTGACCCTGCTCTGCCACCGCCAGCCCTCAGGTGAGATACTGTAAATTCGGACAATAAGACGGACCAGCATCTTATAAAAAATCTATTTTTCTGCAATTTTCACCCCAAATTTGGGGTGCGTCTTATGGTCCGAAAAATACAGTAATTGACCCTAGAGAAGAAGTACCAAATAGGGACACTAGACTTAAAGGGAACCTGTCTGCAGGATTGTGCTCAGTGACCTGTGCTCAGGATGGTGCTGCTATGCTGACTTAATTAATACTTGTGTTGATTAAATCCGTCTTGTGGTTGTTGTTTAATCTGTGTTTGTAGTTTTCACTTAATGACATGCTCGTGCCCCGGCAGCACATTCTGTACAAAAGAAGGACAGCGCCTCCCCAGTTGAATTTACATCTCCTTTATTCTGCCTTCTGTAGCAATGTCTCGATCAAACATGATCTTTATCATGCCTTTATCAATATAATATATATCCTATAATACTGCTCCTATGCACAAGAATATAACTACTATAATACTGCTCCTATGTATAAGACTATAACTAATAAAAATACTGCTCCTATGTACAAGACTATAACTTCTATAATACTGCTCCTGTGTACAAGAATATAGCTACTATAATACTGTCCCCTATGTACAAGACAATACCTACTGTACAAAACAGCAATTGAATTGAAGGTGGGGCATGGGGAGAGAAAATTATCATCAAAAGAGAGCAAACAATGAATTTTGAGGGTGGGGGAGTAAATTATATATTGAATGTGGGGGTACAGCTGTTGATAATGAATAGAGGATGTGAGAGAGAAGACATGACAATGAATTGGGGAAGAAGGGGCATGTAAATATAATGAGTCGGGGAGCAGGAGATTCATGGGGGCGTTGATCATGCAATGACGTCTTCCTTGGCCTTTCGGCAAGAGGATGAGGGCACAATAATCCCCGTGCTTTCCCTGCAACGTAGACCAATCTAGATTTATGGTCTAAAGAAGAAAAGAAGATTTCTGCAAAGACATTTCATTTTCCAGTACTTTTTGGTCCATTGTTTTTGTTTTTGATTTTTGATTTGTATTGGGTTTTTTTTGAACCAACGTGGTTTTCTATTGGTAGCAAACAAATAAACATATAGGGAACACTAATGTATAATGGTTTATGAAGAATTTGAATAGTTTAGTGGTAGGATAATTAATTAAAGTGATTTAAATCAGGGGTGGAACGTGTTGTATTATATATTTTTTAATGATGTTGACACTCCAATAAATTAATACGAATAATAGAGATATTGATTGGTTTTGTTATTAGTATATGCATTTTCAATGGAGTCCACAGAAAGCTAATTGAAAACTTGTGCAGTCACATGTCAATTGTTCCAAATGGTCAGTCTAAAGGCCCCGTCACACATAGCGAGATCGCTGCTGAGTCACAAGTTTTGTGATGCAACAGCGATCTCAGTAGCGATCTCGCTATGTGTGACACGTAGCAGCGATCAGGCCCCTGCTGTGAGATCGCTGGTCGTGTCGGAATGGCCTGGGCCATTTTTTGATCGTTGAGGTCCCGCTGACATCGCTGAATCGGCGTGTGTGACGCCGATTCAGCGATGTCTTCGCTGGTAACCAGGGTAAACATCGGATTACTAAGCGCAGGGCCCCGCTTAGTAACCCGATGTTTACCCTGGTTACCATCGTTAAAGTAAAAAAAACAAACGCTACATACTTACCTACCGCTGTCTGTCCCCGGCGCTGGGCTTCTCTGCTCTGGCTGTGAGCAGCGGGCAGCCGGAAAGCAGAGCACAGCGGTGACGTCACCGCTCTGCTTTCCGGCCGCTGTGCTCACAGCCAGAGCAGAGAAGCCCAGCGCCGGGGACAGACAGCGGTAGGTAAGTATGTAGCGTTTGTTTTTTTTACTTTAACGATGGTAACCAGTGTAAACATCGGGTTACTAAGCGCGGCCCTGCGCTTAGTAACCCGATGTTTACCCTGGTTACCCGGGGACTTCGGCATCGTTGAAGACAGTTTCAACGATGCCGAAGTCTTTCCCCTGATCGTTGGTCGCTGGAGAGCTGTCTGTGTGACAGCTCTCCAGCGACCAAACAGCGACGCTCCAGCGATCGGGATCGTTGTCGGTATCGCTGCAGCGTCGCTAAGTGTGACGGGGCCTTAAGCAAAGTGAATGTAAATGACCCAGTAATTTACATTTTAGAGTACACTTTACACTTATCTTCAAAGATGGGAACCAAGATGGTATCATGAAAATGTTAATTAGACAGATACTTGTTAAGCTCCCAGGGATGCCAGGTGGTGTTCTTAGCTATTTGGCCTGAAGGCTTCAGACACATACCATGATATAGAACAAAGCAAATAACATTGAATGGACAGTGACTTTACATATAAATGAGGTATGCCTGGGACACAGGGACAGAGAGAGACAGACAGGGACAGATTTGATTGAGCGAGGACACAGAGAGCAGGCTGAATTGACTCCTACCATTTCCAATGTAATGTATGACTTTATTGATTATTTGCTATTTTTAGTGACTGTTTATATTTATTATCTTTTATTAAGTAAATTCATTTTTGTCTTATTCAATTTTCGTGTGAGCATTTATTTATTCATCACAATTCTTTGAACCTTAACAAAACAAGTGGTGTCAGAACAAGTAGGAATTGTGTCTTGAATAAAAATGTTGGCAAAATTGAATACGTTTTTTAAGAATAAGAAAGCAATTGAGAATGTTAGATCCTTGCCATAATGGGTGTTGTCAGGATCCTGGACCCCAATGGCACAGGAATGTAATAAATACAGTATATGGAGGGACAACGTTTAGCAAATCCCCAGGATGTGGCTGAGAAATTTGATCTTTCAAGGTATGATGCAAAGGAGCAAAAACAGCAGTGGCCGTTGGATGGGTATGTGTCCAGGCACTGCAAAGTTTGCAGGAGGAGATTGATAACTTGTGTTTAGATCTGCATACAGCTATAGAGCAAAGGATCAGCTTGCAATAAGCATTGAGAGATCAAGTGAAACAGCATGATAAAATGCAAAAGAGTTTGGAAGAATATGTAATAAAAAATATGAATAAGAATAAGCGCAGGAGGAGACAGCAGCCAGTGTCAGATATTTGTACAGCACATGTTAGAACCATGAATGCACATGAGAAATGGTCAGGTTTGTTAAAATGTGATGGCTAAAGAAAATGAGGTAGAATTGCATGCCAGACCTATTTTAGTAACAAAGACCAGGAGAGAAGTTACTCAGCATAGGGGAGATAGAATGTATGCAGGAGATGCAGCTGTTGGCGCAGAATCCGCCATGATAAAAGAAACTAGAAATTATACGTCAGGGGAACTAACAGAATTAGCCACCAGATACCGACAGCAAGCAGGAGAGCATTTTTTAACATGGATTCTCAGGCTATGGGATTTTGGAGCCGATACGATAATCTTGAACCATTATGAGGGCATAGGAATTGCTAGCATTTGTATTGATCCCATGGTGCGTTTAAAAATGAGACGTGCAAGGGACACTGCAGAGAATTTTTCCCTATTGCATTTGGTGAGGGATTCTGTGGCACAAGTGTATGATTCTCCTATTGAATTAATACCACAAACATGATGGGAGTCTCTTGCAGATAGAGTTCAGAGACTGAGAGAAATCGCATGTACAGGTGGTATAACTCGCAATCCTTTGCCAGATATGAATGATCACTTTGCTGTTGTCGAGGATTGGAAGGGGCCAGATGCTGCAGTGATGACAGAACTGATGAAAAATAAGTTCATAGAAGGTGCCCCGGCTGCTTACAAATCCCCATTATTCACCATGTTCAGTGCGCTCATGGGAAACTCCACTAATGTATATACAGCATGCAGTTTAATTTCTCAGTTATCTGCTCTAGAGAAAGGAAAAGTATCAAGAAAAGTGTCAGTAGACAGACTAGATCAAGAGTGAAGGAAAGGGGATAATATCCAAGTTAGAAAATGCAGAAAGGAGCTGTTTTGTGACCTGATAGCGAGTGGAGTTCCATTTCAGGACATAGATGGAATTTCTACATGTGACCTTCTCAGAAGATGGCAGGATCTGAGTAGAAATGGCAGATTGAAAATCGACAGGCCCAGGAGGGTGGCGACAAATGAGAAAGGAGGTTGGAAGGATAGAGGTGGGACACCTGATAAAGTCCCTACGTCTCCCGCCCCTTTGACTCCTCAAATACCATGCCTGTATTCCCTCATGGACTAATGTAACAGATGTTTAGATAAAAGTTGTGGAACATTCCATGAGAATTGTGTTTGAACAGTTTTGCCATTTCTTGATGACTAATGATGTTTGTTTTTGTTTTACTAGTTTGTACCAAGAGAAATATCCTGTGAGCATACTATTACGTATGCGCTGGCTGAAATGATGAATTGAGTTTGGTCTTGGTAAATGCATAAATATGCATTTCTCATTTGAGGGTTTTGAATGCCTTCCAATTGACAGTCCGCTGTCATTTGGTGCTAGACCTTGGTGTTTTTAAATGGCAAAAGACCACAACAGACACAAGATGACTGTATGTGGAAGTCATTGTGAAAAAGACACACAAGGAAAGGAGGGTGTTAAAATTACAGACAATGATTAGTTAGATGACAAATTAAAATGATGTGGGGTTGACTGAAGTAAGAGATGACTTGATGACTTATTTGTTACATGTTTGTCACTGTATGTTGTTTGTGCAAACCCCTGTATTTGTCATGGATATCCTTTGTTTAAATTGGTTCATAGCCAAAGAGAAAATCCATGTGGTATTTTTGTATTTTTCATTGATAATTTTTTTATTTATTATTTTTTAATTAATGCATTCTTTCAATTTTATTATACACAGTTATTAGTTTTTTTTTTTTTTTTAAAGGAACAATTTTCTCCTTTCAGCCCACCAAATGTTGGATTGGGGGGTTTAATTAACCTTTTTGTTTGTTTGTTTGTTTGCAGAAATTGAAAGAAGAGACTGGCCATTCAATTACCATGTGTGCACTGTAAATAGTTTTTGTCTTTTCAGCATTGAAACAGGAGTAGACCTATTTAAATTTAGGAGTGACTTATTTTATACTTTGATTTTTTTCAGGGTTTTAATGTTTTTGGGAGTTCCTGTGTATATTTGATTTTTTGAAAAATGTATACGTTAAAAAAGATATGATTTAACCCCTTTACCCCCAAGGGTGGTTTGCACGTTAATGACCGGGCCAATTTTTACAATTCTGACCACTGTCCCTTTATGAGGTTATAACTCTGGAACGCTTCAACGGATCCCAGTGATTCTGACATTGTTTTCTCGTGACATATTGTACTTCATGACAATGGTAAAAATTCTTTGATAGTACCTGCGTTTATTTATAAAAATTTCGCAATTTTCCAACTTTGAATTTTTATGCAATTAAATCACATAGATATGTCACACAAAATACTTAATAAGTAACATTTCCCACATGTCTACTTTACATCAGCACAATTTTGGAACCAAAATTTTTTTTTGTTAGGGAGTTATAAGGGTTAAAAGTTGACCAGCAATTTCTCATTTCTACAACACCATTGTTTTTTTAGGGACCACATCTCATTTGAAGTCATTTTGAGGGGTCTATATGATAGAAAATACCCAAGTGTGACACCATTCTAAAAACTACACCCCTCAAGGTGCTCAAAACCATATTCAAGAAGTTTATTAACCCTTCTGGTGCTTCACAGGAATTTTTTGAATGTTTAAATAAAAATGAACATTTAACTTTTTTTCACAAAAAATTTAATTCAGCTCCAATTTGTTTTATTTTACCAAGGGTAACAGGAGAAAATGGACCCCAAACATTGTTGTACAATTTGTCCTGAGTACGCCAATACCCCACATGTGGGGGTAAACCACTGTTTGGGCGCATGGCAGGGCTCGGAAGCGAAGGAGCGCCATTTGACTTTTCAATGCAAAATTGACTGGAATTGAGATGGGACGCCATGTTTCGTTTGGAGAGCCCCTGATGTGCCTAAACATTGAAACCCCCCACAAGTGACACCATTTTGGAAAGTAGACCCCCTAAGGAACTTATCTAGAGGTGTATTGAGCACTTTGACCCACCAAGTGCTTCACAGAAGTTTATAATGTAGAACCGTAAAAATAAAAAATCATATTTTTTCACAAAAATTATCTTTTCGCCCCCAATTTTTTATTTTCCCAAGGGTAAGAGAAGAAATTGGACCCCAAAAGTTGTTGTACAATTTGTCCTGAGTACGCTGATAGCCCATATGTGGGGGTAAACCACTGTTTGGGCAGATGGGAGAGCTCGGAAGGGAAGGAGCGCCGTTTGACTTTTCAATGCAAAATTGACAGGAATTGAGATGGGACGCCATGTTGCGTTTGAAGAGCCACTGATGTACCTAAACATTGAAACCCCCCACAAGTGACACTATTTTGGAAAGTAGACCCCCTAAGGAACTTATCTAGAGGTGTGGTGAGCACTTTGACCCACCAAGTGCTTCACAGAAGTTTATAATGCAGAGCCGTAAAAATAAAACAAAATTTTTTTCCCACAAAAATTATTTTTTCAGCCCCCAGTTTTGTATTTTCCCGAGGGTAACAGGAGAAATTGGACCCCAAAATTTGTTGCCCAATTTGTCCTGAGTGCGATGATACACCATATGTGGGGGGAACCACTGTTTGGGCGGATGGGAGGGCTCGGAAGGGAAGGAGTACCATTTGAATGCAGACTTAGATGGAATGGTCTGCAGGTGTCACATTGCGTTTGCAGAGCCCCTAATGTACCTAAACAGTAGAAACCCCCCACAAGTGACACCATTTTGGAAAGTAGACCCCCTTAGGAACTTATCTAGATGTGTGCTGAGCGCTTTGACCCACCAAGGGCTTCACAGAAGTTTATAATGGAGAGCCGTAAAAATAAAACAAAAATTTTTTCCCACAAAAATTATTATTTAGCCTCCAGTTTTGTATTTTCCCGAGGGTAACAGGAGAAATTGGACCCCACAATTTGTTGCCCAATTTGTCCTGAGTGCGCTGATACCCCATATGCGGGGGGGAACCACTGTTTGGGCGCATGGGAGGGCTCGGAAGGGAAGGAGCTCCATTTGGAATGAGGACTTAGATGGAATGGTCTGCAGGTGTCACATTGCATTTGCAGAGCCCCTAATGTACCTAAACAGTAGAAACCTCCCACAAGTGACACCATTTTGGAAACTAGACCCCCTAAGGAACTCATCTAGATGTGTTGTGAGAACTTTGAACCCCCAAGTGTTTCACTACAGTTTATAACGCAGAGCCGTGAAAATAAAAAATCTTTTTTTTTCCCACAAAAATTATTTTTAGCCCCCAGTTTTGTATTTTCCCAAGGGTAACAGGAGAAACTGGACCCCAAAAGTTGTTGTCCAATTTGTCCTGAGTACGCTGATACCCCATATGTTGGGGTAAACCCCTGTTTGGACACACGGGAGAGCTCGGAAGGGAAGAAGCACTGTTTTACTTTTTCAACGCAGAATTGGCTAGAATTGAGATCGGACGCCATGTCGCGTTTGGAGAGCCCCTGATGTGCCTAAACAGTGGAAACCCCTCAATTATAACTGAAACCCTAATCCAAACACACCCCTAACCCTAATCCCAACAGTAACCCTAACCACACCTCTAACCCTGACACACCCCTAACCCTAATCCCAACCCTATTCCCAACTGTAAATGTAATCTAAACCCTAACTGTAACTTTAGCCCCAACCCGAACCCTAACTTTAGCCCCAACCCAAACTCTAGCCCTAACCCTAACCCTAGCCCTAACCCTAGCCCTAACCCTAGCCCTAACCCTAACCCTAGCCCTAACCCTAGCCCTAGCCCTAGCCCTAACCCTAGCCCTAACCCTAGCCCTAACCCTAGCCCTAACCCTAGCTCTAACCCTAGCCCTAACCCTAGCCCTAACCCTAATGGGAAAATGGAAATAAATACATTTTTTTAATTTTTCCCTAACTAAGGGGGTGATGAAGGGGGGTTTGATTTACTTTTATAGCGGGTTATTTAGCGGATTTTTATGATTGGCAGCCGTCACACACTGAAAGACGCTTTTTATTGCAAAAAATATTTTTTGCGTTACCACATTTTGAGAGCTATAATTTTTCCATATTTTGGTCCACAGAGTCATGTGAGGTCTTGTTTTTTGCGGGACGAGTTGACGTTTTTATTGGTAACATTTTCGGGCACGTGACATTTTTTGATCGCTTTTTATTCCGATTTTTGTGAGGCAAAATGACCAAAAACCAGCTATTCATGAATTTCTTTTGGGGGAGGCGTTTATACCGTTCCGCGTTTGGTAAAATTGATAAAGCAGTTTTATTCTTCTGGTCAGTACGATTACAGCGACACCTCATTTATATAATTTTTTTATGTTCTGGCGCTTTTATACGATAAAAACAATTTTATAGAAAAAATAATTATTTTTGCATCGCTTTATTCTCAGGACTATAACTTTTTTATTTTTTTGCTGATGATGCTGTATGGTGGCTCGTTTTTTGCGGGACAAGATGATGTTTTCAGCGGTACCATGGTTATTTATATCTGTTTTTTTGATCGCGTGTTATTCCACTTTTTGTTCGGCGGTATGATAGTAAAGCATTGTTTTTTGCCTCGTTTTTTTTTTTTCTTACGGTGTTTACTAAAGGGGTTAACTAGTGGGCCAGTTTTATAGGTCGGGCCGTTACGGACGCGGCGATACTAAATGTATGTACTTTTATTTTTTTTTATTTTTTTTAGATAAAGAAATGTATTTATGGGAATAATATTTTTTTTTTTTTTTTCATTATTTTGGAATATTTTTTTTTTATTTTTTTTTTACACATTTGAAAATTTTTTTTTTTACTTTTTTACTTTGTCCCAGGGGGGGGACATCACAGATCGGTGATATGACAGTTTGCACAGCACTCTGTCAGATTACCGATCTGATAGCAGTGCAGGCTGCTTCACAGTGCCTGCTCTGAGCAGGCTCTGTGAAGCCACCTCCCTCCCTGCAGGACCCGGATCCGCGGCCATCTTGGATCCGGGTCTGGAACAGGCAGGGAGGGAGGTAAGACCCTCGCAGCAACGCGATCACATCGCGTTGCTGCGGGGGGCTCAGGGAAGCCCGCAGGGAGCCCCCTCCCTGCGCGATGCTTCCCTGCACCGCCGGCACATCGCGATCATCTTTGATCGCGGTGTGCCAGGGGTTAATGTGCCGGGGGCGGTCCGTGACCGCTCCTGGCACATAGTGCCGGATGTCAGCTGCGATAGGCAGCTGACACCCGGCCGCGATCGGCGGCGCTCCCCCCGTGAGCGCCGCCGATCGCGCTGGACGTACTATCCCGTCCATGGTCATGGGGGCCCACCCCACCTCGACGGGATAGTATGTCCGATGTCAGAAAGGGGTTAAATGAATGTTTGTTAAAATGTTTTTTTTTTTGTTTTGTTTTTTTGACTTGCATCTACACTTCACTACAGTATTAGCATGCAATACAAATGTGTGAGTTACCCAAAGTGTGATTTTCTTTGTTTATATTTAAATAAGAAACTTTACTGGGTACTGAATGAATGCATTGCTGAAAGACAGGGACAGTGTGTGGATGTAATGTGTTTGTATTGATGTAAATCAGTAATTTGGTAAAATTGGGTCAAAAGCTTTTTTGGTTTGGGTTATGTTTTTCTTGAAAAATGTGGAAACATTTAATGACTGATTTTGATTTTGAGTAATAACATAATTTTGTAATTTTGATTGACACGATTATACCAGAAATTATGATTATTATTGTGCAACTTTGATATGAATTTTATGCATTTGATAACTGGTGATTGATATTCTGGAGTTATGTTATATTTCAGTGTGTAAGTCCAGACATATGCGATATAATTATGATACACGGTTTATTTAGATAATTATGATTTAGTATTAGAAATTTTTGCTACCGTAGAAAATTTCAAAGGTTGTTTTGGGCATATTTTATTGGACCAGGTATTTTTGTTTTATTAATTTGATGAATGGAAAAATAAGCCACCAGTACCAGAACTTTTGGACTGATTTATCATGGACCAAGTTAATACATCTTGGATTGTTGCTCTGGACTGAACTTTGTGTGTAAATATATTTTTATTAAAGAGAAGAGAATTTTACAAGAAAAACAGTAGTTAAAAACTACGACAATGAGCAAAGTACTTTTCCTTATAATATACAATTCGAGAAGAGTAACACAAAAAACACTCGTTCACAAACCTTGCATAACTCTTACATAAAAGGGAGAAAAGAAAAAAAAAAAAGAAAAATTAGAGGGAGTAAACCCTCTAGAATGACTACGGTAACTTTAACTTATAAGCAATAACTCCTTGCCCCCGCAACAGGCGAGGACTTTCAAAACCGTAAATAAAAGAAAGCATACCTAAAATCAGTTCGCCCATGTCCCCAAGAGCGAGACATGCACGCAAATAGTATCATTATAATTATAAAAGTAACTGGTAAATCATGGTACAGACTATCACACCGAACTGATGGAAGGAGAACAGCTCACCCAGGGGGGAGATAGAAAGAGAAGGAAATAGAGGGGGGAGCCCAAGTAGGTGGGGCTCAAAAAAAGAAATATAAAATGAGAATACGAAAAGAAAAGAAAAATAGCTTAGTAATCAACTGTAGAATAGACAGGCGTATCTGGACTGAACTTTGAATGTGACTTTGAATTTCTTTCCAATAGTGCAAGCTGTATCTGTGCCAATGTTCAATTGAGTGCTGAGTCCGAGCCCAGATGCTGCTAAGCTGTGACCAGGGTGAACCTCAGAACCACCAGCTGATGACACGCGAGGGGAGAACTAACCCTAGAAGCCTGAATGTAAATGGCGTATAAAGTGAGGCCCTGACCAGCTGCAGCAATAGAAGATGAAGCGACTCAGCCATGGACACCTGCACCCCCCTAAGCCGTTGCTTTTAAGAAACGAGGGGTTAATGTCATAAGGGCGGGGACAGATTATGTTTGAGTCTGTCCTTTGGCCAACCAGGGAAAGCAGTGAAGTCATCTTGGCCTTTAGGCAAGACGATGAGGGCACAATAATCCCCGTGCTTTCCCTGCAAAGTAGACCAATCTAGATTTATGGTCTAAAGAAGAAAAGAAGATTTCTGCAAAGACATTTCATTTTCCAGTACTTTTTGGTCCATTGTTTTTGATTTTTATTGTTTTTCTCCTTCGCCTCATTGGGGGACACAGGACTGTGGGTGTATGCTTCTGCCACCAGGAGGCTGACACTAAGTAAACATAAAGAAAGTTTAGCTCCTCCTCCGTCGTATACACCCTGACACTGGCTACCAGAGAATCCAGTTCATGCTTAGTGTCTGAAGGAGGCACACGTCTGGGTCCGGATCCCATGGACCCTTGTTTCAACTTCGTATGGATTGAGAGGGGCGACGGACCCTTTTGAGGGTCCGATCTCCCCAAACCAGCAACGGGCAAGCACATGCGAGTTTTTCCTCCACGTATCCTTTCCTGCAACGTGGGATTGCACGCCGGACTTAGCCCTGACCACCCTAAGGAACTCCTAGACCATAGGCTGTACAGGAGCCCACAGATGTCCGAGCATCCCCCCTGATTCCAACACCTATGTTTTACTGTGGTGATAGAGGGGTGGTAGACGGTCCCTCTCCTAATCCCTGGCGGAATATGGAGCCAGTGTTCCTGCACCGTCAGGCTTTCGGCTCTCCCCCGCTATGTTTTGTAGTGCTACAGCTGCTCCTCTCCTTCAGAGGAGTACAGCTTGCAAATGGAGGGGGCAGAACAAGGGGGGCTCCTGATTAATGCGTTTTACCTTAGGGTCTTCAAACCGCGCTGCGCCGGCTGTCGCCGGCAGCGGCGTCGCATCCCCCATGGGCCACAGAGCTCCGGTCGGCGTTTTGGGCCCCGGCGCTTGTCGGCGCCACAGTGGTCCTATGTGGTCGGCGCCACAGTCAGCCAGAGGCTCAGGACCCGGCCTTGCGTCCCAGGTTCATTTCCAGGTCTGCCATGCCTGCTTCCGTTCTGGGCAGGCCGTGCTGTTAAGTCCCCCCCGACGCGTCTACTTCCGGGTCACCCCTCCTCTTCGCGCTGAGGCAAATCTAGGTCCTGGCTTCAGCCTGCTGCAGGCCGCATGGCGCTACAATCACGGCGGTTCCGCCCCTTGGGGTAGATAAGATAAAAAGGGGCACTTTTCTTTCTTCATTTGGTGTTGGTTCCACACTGTACGTGCGGGGACACAGGACTGGGGTAAGTGCTTCTACCCTCCAGCCTGACAGCAGAAGCTTTGTTTTTTTTCCCAGTATAAGGCCTGGGTTGAGCATATCAGTCGCTATGTCTAGAAAAGTCAAATCTCACACGGTTCTATATACCGTTTGTGTAGCCTGTCGTTCTGCCTTCCCGCATGCCCAGAACAATCGCCTCTGCGAGGCCTGTGACTCCGAACGCGCCCAGGAGCCCCCCAGCAATCTCCCCGGCAATTTCTCCTGCCCCTCAAGCGGAGGCTGGGGTGGTTCCATCGGAATGGGTCTCGTCCTTGTCACAATCCATGGCAACCCTAACTGAAGCAATCAAGTCCCTTCAGACCCCGGCGGTCAGGGCCAGCAGTCCATCTGTCTCAGAGAGGGCCTCGGGGTCTCAGGAGCCTCCGGCCTGCAGGGGCTGTGCTCGCACTAGACAGACGCGTGGAAAGCAAATTCACACAGCGTCGCCCGGGCTGTCAGGTGCTTCAGCATCCTGGAGCTCCGTATCACGCTCTCCCTCCCCAGCAGAGAGCGGGGAAGTTGAGACAGACTATGAGTCAGAAGGGTCCCTTAATTTGGAGATTCCTGGGTTTCAGGAGTCTGTATATAGCTTGATTGAGGCTGTCAATCAGTCCCTGGGGATAGAAGACCAACTCGCCTTATCCTCAGATCACAAGGTTTCATTTAAGCGGGCCAAACGGGCCCATAAGGTGTTTTCCTCTCACCCCGAGTTTGAGGACCTGATTCGGCGAAACCAGGAGCGCCCGGACAAGGCAAAAGGCTTTGAAGGCTAGGTACCCCTTTTTTGCTGAGCTATGTAGTAAATGGGCAGAAACTCATTCAGTAGATCCACCGGTGTCCCGTTTAGCCTCTAACACTTTATCCCTTCCTAATGGTTCGTCTATTAAGGATCCTACTGATCGTCTTATAGAGAGCTTGACTCGTTCCGTTTTTGAGGCTTCGAGTTTAGCACTTTTTCCCTCTTTTGCGGCAACTTGGGTTGCTAAAGCTATGATGTCTTGGTCAGAGTCTTTAACAAAGGCTCTTCAAGAAAAGGATTTGCCAGCGGAGCTGGCAGAAATGTCAACTCAGATAGCGCTTGCTGGAAGCTATCTGATCAATGCATCCTTAGATGCTGCAGACTGTGCCTCATCTCCAGCGGCAAATGCAATTGCCATTAGAAGGGCGCTCTGGTTAAGAACATGGCGGGCAGACTCTACCTCTAAGAAGTCTCTTACAACCCTACCGTATCAGGGGGGTCGCTTATTCGGAGAGAAGCTGAATCAGCTTATTTCAGATTCCACAGGAGGGGAAAGCAAGTTTCTTCCTCAGCAGAGGATTAGACAGCCTTTTCGTCGCCAATTCCGGGCCCATTTCAGACCCTTTCGTAATACTATATGGGCTCCAGCACCGGGCTCTGCTGTGCAGGGTCGACCCAATCAGGACCGAGACAATCGGATCTCCTATATGGCCAACCAGGGGGGAAGAATGCGCTCCCAGCCAACTAGATCCAGAGGACTCAAAGGTGCTCTGAGATTTAGTTTTCTTGCTGCAGCTGAATGATTTACATCTGTTAGCCAGCTTGATTACATGTGGGGATTCCCTATCAACCAGGCAACCCCCACATGTACTTATGCTGGCTAACAGATGTAAATCATTCAGCTGCGGCAATAAAAACTAAATCTCTGAGCACTAAAAAATACTCGGAGGACCCCCGAGCATGCTCGGGAAATCTCGAGCAACGAGTATATTTGCTCTTCACTACTAGCCACTGCTGAATTTCAGTCCTGTCCGGCCCTGCACCTGTTTGGTGGATTGTTTTTTTCCAGTAGACCCACTGGATTCTTTGTTTCCAGACATCTACAATGATAATGTCACGTGTCAGCACATGAAGTTGTCCCTTCTGACAGGTGTCGAGATATTTTATGGGTGACACACGGCTCGGTGGCGGGGTACACAACGCCTCTGACATTATTTTTTAAGGACAAACTTATTAATGTGAGTGTGTAATCTACTGACAATGGACACGACGAGGTGAGCAATGTCCCAAATCGCTCACACCCCTGACATTCTCCAGCAGCTTGGGTCGGGGCAGTAGCATCTGCTCCTATGACCTGATCTCACCTCATCGTACACGATAGCGCTCAAGTAGTTGTTGGTGGGACTATGTGGCGGTGATCTGTGCGTACCTGGTGCATTCAAGGTGATGGGCGGCATCCTAGCTGTCAGATACCCATCAGATGATGGGTCATGATAGTGGGACAGCCCCTTTAAGGTTTATTCCAGTTGTGTCTAGATACAATGTGTTCATAAAAGGTGAAATGTAACAAAGTATAAGGATAGGAGAGAAATGTTTTCCTTCCTGGAGGATACAATTATAGTAAACAAGACTGTTTCCATTCAGAAACAACAAGCAGAGATCTCCGTAATCGCTTTCAGTTTCTTTTCGTTGCCATAACCTTCGTGCCGCTGTGATCAGCAGTACATTAAGGGTACCGTCACACTATACGATTTACCTACGATCACGACCAGCGATATGACCTGGCCGTGATCGTAGGTAAATCGTAGTGAGGTCGCTGGGGAGCTGTCACACAGACAGCTCTCCAGCGACCAACGATGCCGAGGTCCCTGGGTAACCAGGGTAAACATCGGGTAACTAAGCGCAGGACCGCGCTTAGTTACCCGATGTTTACCCTGGTTACAAGCGAACGCATCGCTGGATCGCATCGCTAGATCGCTAGATCGGTGTCACACACACCGATCTAGCAATGACAGCGGGAGATCCAGCGATGAAAGAAAGTTCTAAATGATCTGCTACGACGTACGATTCTCAGCAGGATCCCTGATCGCTGCTGCGTTTCAGACACAGCGATATCGTAACGATATCGCTGGAACGTCACGAATCGTACCGTCGTAGCGATCGAAATGTTATAGTGTGACGGTACCCTAAGATGTCACGCTGCTAGACCACATTCTTTGTGTGCAAGCAGAGATCTTACAGATAAGGTGCAGAAAGAAAGGTACAAAGAGGCGAAACCTGGAAATCTGCTGCTTTGTTGCAATGTGTCAGTGCCGCGCTCAGCCCTGATGATAATCTGTTTTACTTACAGCAAATCCAGGGCTTGGAAATAGTGAAGAAACGAAACACAAAGTAAATTGTGTCCACTTCTATGTAAGTCAAAGTGGACTGACTGGTGTGGGATCAGGGCGTAAATGTCGCTGCCGCTGTGTCACTCGTCTTCTCACCCTTGTGATTTGACTCAAAGGTCACTGAGGTTTGGTCGCTGACAGGTATTTTATTATCAGCGTCTGGGCGCGACCTCACCCCGATTATGTAAGATCGGATCCGTCCTCCTTATAGGTTTATGGTGTTACTATGCAGCAGCAGCATAACTTTCACTACTACTACTTTCACACTGGCGTTTTTTTTTAATACGTCGCAATGCGTCGTTTAGGGGAAAAAACGCATCCTGCAAAGTTGTTTGCAGGATGCGTTTTTGCCCCAAAGAGTAACATTACCGACGCATTGCGACGTGTTGCGACGTGTTGTGGCGGACCGCCGGGAGCAAAAAACGTTAAATGTAACGTTTTTTGCTGCCGATGGACCGCTTTTTCCGACCGCGCATGCGTGGCCGGAACTCCGCCCCCACCTCCCAGCACCTCACAATGGGGCAGCGGATGCGCCGGAGAAATGCATCCGCTGCACCCCTTGTGCAGCGCATCCAAAGCTAGCGTCGGAATCTCGGCCCGACGCAATACGACGGGCCGAATCCAACGCTAGTGTGAAAGTAGCCTTAGGCTATGTTCACACTTTGCGTTTTTGCAGCATTTTTTTTTTTCAGCTGCATTTCACAGTCCCAGCAAAGTCTATGGGTTTTCAGAAATCTCCTGCACACAGCTCGTTTTTTTCCGGTTTTGTCAAAAGAGTTTTTCCAAAATGCAGCTTGTCACTTCTTTCAGTGTTTTGTGCAAAACCGCTGCAAATTACACAGGTATCCGGTCTTGCTGCATTTTTGGTGCCAAAACCTGAAGCTGATTATTTTTGTATGCACGAAGCTTTATCAGCACGCACAAGAGACAGATGTACCCTGACAAGAACGTAGCAAAAACACAGAAAAACGAATCAAGCCTGCTTTTTTGATGTTGCTTCTTGTCAGGAACATGATATATTTGATTGTCTATGCTCACTGCACACTGAGCTCTGCTACATCCATTAACCCCTTCATGACCCAGCCTATTTTGACCTTAATGACCTGGCCGTTTTTTGCAATTCTGACCAGTGTCCCTTTATGAGGTAATAACTCGGGGACGCTTCAACGGATCTTAGCAATTTCGAGACTTTTTTTTCATGACATACTGGGCTTCATGATAGTGGTAAATATAGATCGATAATGTTTGCGTTTATTTGTGAAACAATTGGAAATTTGGCGAAAATTTTGAAAATTTCACAATTATCAAATTTTGAATTTTTATTCTGTTAAACCAGAGAGTTATGTGACACAAAATAGTTAATAGATAACATTTTCCACATGTCTACTTTACATCAGCGCAATTTTGGAAACAACATTTTTTTTGTTAGGAAGTTATAAGGGTTAAAAGTTGACCAGCAATTTGGTTTTTACAACATTTACAAAACCATTTTTTTTAGGGACCAAATCACATTTGAAGTGACAGTGGGGGGTCAATATGACAGAAAATACCCAAAGTGACACTATTCTAAAAACTGCACCCCTCAAGGTACTCAAAACCACATTCAAGAAGTTTATTAACCCTTCAGGTGTTTCACAGCAGCAGAACTTTTAGTCACAAAAATTATCTTTTAGCAACAATTTTTTTATTTTCCCAAGGGTAAAAGGAGAAAGTGGATCCCAAAAGTTGTTGACCAATTTGTCCTGAGTATGCTGAAACTCCATATGTGGGGGAACCACTGTTTTGGCACACGGCAGGGCTCGGAAGGGAAGGAGCGCCATTTGACTTTTTGAATGGAAAATTAGCTCCAATCATTAGTGGACACCATGTCGCGTATTTAGGCCCCTGTGTGCCTAAACATTGGAGCTCCCCCACAAGTGACTCCATTTTGGAAACTAGACCCCCCAATGAACTTATCTAGATATGTGGTGAGCACTTTGAACCCACAAGAGTTTCACAGAAGTTTATAACGCAGAGCCGGGAAAATAAAAAATCATTTTTTTTCCTCCAAAAATTATTTTTTAGCCTGCAATTTTTTATTTTCACAAGGGTAACAGGAGAAATTGGACCCCAAAAGTTGTTCTCCAGTTTGTCCTGAGTACGCTGGTACCCCATATGTGGGGGGGGGGGGACCACTGTTTGGGCACATGTCGAGGCTCAGAAGGGAAGTAGTGACGTTTTGAAATGCAGACTTTGATGGAATGGTCTGCAGGCGTCATGTCACATTCAGAGAGCCCCTGATGGGAGGGAGGGGGCACCATTTGACTTTTTGAACGCAAGATTGGCTGGAGTCAATGGTGGCACCCCTGATGTACCTAAACAGTAGAAACACCTCAATTCTAACTCCAACACTAACCCCAACACACCCCTAACCTTAATCCCAACCCTAACCATAACCCTAATCACAACCCTAACCCCAACACACTCTTAACCACAACCGTAACCCCAACACACCCCTAATCCCAACCATAACCCAAACTACAAGCCTAACCCTAACCCCAACACACCCCTAACCCTAATCCTAACCTTAATTCCCACCCTAACCCTAATTCCAACCCTAGCCCTAATTCCAACCCCAACCCTAATCCAAACCCTAACTCTAATTCCAACCCTAACCCTAATTCTAACCCTAACCCTAATTCCAACCCTAATTTTAACCTTAACCCTAATTCCAACCCTAACCCTAATTCCAACCCTAGCCCTAATTCTAACCCTAACCCTAGTGGAAAAATAAAAAGAAATATATTTTCTTTATTTCATTATTTTCCCTACCTATGGGGTTGATAAAGGGGTGGGGTTATTTGCAGTTCTTTTATTTTGATCAATGTGATAGGGTCTATAACAGTGGTCAAAATGTACCTGGAGTGAATGAATCTGCTGGCTGGCGCGTATGAGGGAAGACGGACGGACACCGGGACTCCTGAGGTATGGGGGGTTTGATCGGACCCCGGGGGAGTGGTGGACAGGACAGAAGGGAGAGGAGGGCAGCGGAGGACAGGACAGAGGGGAGAAAAGTCTGATGGCAAAGTCACCCCCCCCTGGGCTCAAGTACAAGTCCCCTTGTACTTGCAGGTCGAGTGACATTTGAGTTACCGCTTTCACCCGACCTGCAGGAACACGATCCCACCACGACGCCACATAGGTGACACAGGTTGGATTGGCACCGACTTTTATGATGCCTATTTGGTGTCACAGGTCAGAAAGGGGTTAAAGATGAGCACAGACAAACGCTGCGGGCTTTCCGACCCCCCTTCCTCCCAGCCCTTGCTCCCTGCTGACAACTGTAACATGAAACTCCAGTGTGGACTCTTTCCCCCCTCCCTCTTGAAGGCAGGAGTGAACAGAAAACCAGTCATTTGTCTGAAACCATGTGCTCTTTTGTTCATGTATAAACTTATTAGTAAGGCATAACTTGACCCCAATTAGTGACAGAGATAGGAAAGTTATATATTTGGTATGTGCATTGGCCAAGCCATCACCCAGTGCGTTTTCCAATTTCCTGTACCCTTTGTATCCGAGAAACGAATTATTGCTTACTCGCGGTGCATAGCCAGGTCATGTTTGGTCTTAATAGAATGCTAGTCACGAAACAAGATCAATGGTAATTCCGTTGTCGTTATACGAGGTTGCATCGTGGAGCTACAGTGGATATGAATGTTCCAGAATTCTGAGTCCCTCTGAGAAAGTAGGACTGTATCCCATAGCTCCGCCCACTCAGTGATGTCACGACCAAGGGGTATAAGACAGTGAGAGCTCATTTTTCACTAGTCTTCACCCAGGAAGAGAGCCAACAGCAGCTCTGCCAGCTGCTCTGATGCATTTTCATGTTGCTCCTCCCCCAGCCACATGGTTTTCCATGATCTGAAAGGATACAACAGAACTGTTATTTTTTTTTTCAACTTTATCCCTTTTTATTTGTAATTGTCTGTACTTACGATACTTGTCTTCTTTTATAATATCTTTTTACCCTCTTGTGAACACTGCCTACCTTTTTGGAGTAAAATATATAAAATTACTAGCTTTGTTTCTCCCTGCTCTATAATGTACAGTCACGTCCTCTGAAGTGAATTACGCTACTAATTTGGGTTGGCTCCGAACCCGTTATTAATTAAGAAATCGGAGCTGGTGGCAGCTGATTTGTCCTGCGCGTTTGGGAAATCTGGTAGCGAAGGACGGCGTTGATAATTATTGTTCCCGCCTGAGTGGGAATAGTTATATCGCTCCCGATGCAGTGTGCCCATTGGCCAGTGCAAAGTAAGGCAGCCTTTCTGGCGACTAATTATCCTAGGTGCAGTACCCAGTCTGACCTGAGGGAAAGGGGGCCGCCAGAGAGCTGCAAGTTCCAAACCAGAACTGAGAAGTGGGATATAGATAAATCCCCTTCAGAAAAGAACTGGGCAACCAAACAACCCCAGTTCTTGGCATATTAGTGTGAGCGGTGGGGATGATAAAGATATCCTCCCTGTGAATCGTGACACTTCTTTACCACCGAGAGAGCAGGTTCTGCCTGCGGAAAAAAACGCATAAAAACACAACGTGTGAACATAGCCTAATCGTCTTTCTGACTGTTTCCATCTCATCCTTGCAGTCAATGGTATTATGAGTAGTGATGAGCAAGCGTGCGCAGATAAGGTATTAGCCAAACACGCTCGTGTCCAAATCGAGTACTTTTCCCATGCTTAAAAAAATGCTTGGGTCACTTTGGCTGCATGTCTCGTGGCCTGTTTGTTAGGTAATCCCGGCATGCGTTTTATGGGTTACACAGGTCCTGACTGCAAAATCTTGTTTTATCTAAAGGGCAAAATGTTGATGAATAATCAGCACTGACCTTCCTGACATCACTTTCCTGTGAAGATAGATTTTGCTCAGCTGAGCGCCAACATAGAAGAATTCACTGCCACCCGGTGGCCAAACAGTGTATCACACCTTGATTAGGATTTATTTATTTAGATGTGACTTTTTTTTTTTAAATTACACATAGTAATATAGTAACATAGTAAGGCCGAAAAAAGACATTTGTCCATCCAGTTCAGCCTATATTCCATCATAATAAATCCCCAGATCTACGTCCTTCTACAGAACCTAATAATTGTATAAAATTAATTTATTCAAATATTTATTGCAAACATCGACTGCAGCATCATACAGAGAATTTCATCACTCATATCAATCTCTGTCCCCATTGGATCTCAAAATCTAAATTTCAGATTTAGTTTAAATTTTCAATAGCTGCTATAAGATATACAAAATTTAAAGGGATACTCCACTAATAACCAATTATCCACTGGGCCATCAACTTTTGAAAGTTCCCAATTTTGAATGCAGGGCCTGTCGCACATGCGCTCTGCAGCTCTATTCTCTCTGTGGGGCTGGTGCAACTCAGGTGTCTTCTTCAGTCCTATGGGCTTTAAAAGGAAAGCCAAGGCACAAGCCGGAACGACTGCTGACCCATTCTAATGGGGGGCACAAAACCCCCACTGATGTCTCACTGCAGCCCACAGCTGCATAGACTTAACACTCTCATCTACCTCTCTTCCTACGTGATAACCCTGCTGCAAAAAAAGAACTATGTTAAAATTTTATTTCTCTACTAAGATTTGATTGCAATAGATTCCAGGCCTGGAGCCTGAGGCTGCACCACTGAGACACGGTGCCATGCAGAGCTCCCCATGTATAGACACGGTGCCATGCAGAGCTCCTCATGTATAGACACGGTGCCATGCAGAGCTCCTCATGTATAGACACGGTGCCATGCAGAGCTCCCCATGTATAGACACGGTGCCATGCAGAGCTCCCCATGCAGAGCTAGGGTTTTGGTTCAGGGGGGGCGAAGATTCTGAGTGGGCCCCTAACCAGGGAGCCTTCATTACAATTCGGTGACACCCCCTAATAGTGGAGGAGAACCTCAGCAGATGACCGTGCTGTTACTGAAGATAATCTCTATATAACGACCAACATGGATATTACCGCCATATGGTCAGTGGTAGATACCAGTCCTACAGAACATATAACAGATCATTGCACAGTTACAGATAATGTCTTACCGCTGATGTTCTCTGATGGAATCGTTCATTTTTCCTGTCTTTTCCATCTGGCCCAGACCGACATGACAACTTCTTCCACCCAGGACTCGTCTGCAGAGAATACAACAAAAACACGTTTCACTTCTCACATTCCAGCCCCATCACCATCTATTCCCAACCTGCACAAACTCCTTATCCTGCTGATACCCCAATACTGAGCCGCTGCTGCCGTATGTGTCCCTATTACTGCCCCTGATACCCCAATACTGAGACACTGCTGCCGTATGTTTCCCTATTACTACACCTGATACCCCAATACTGAGCTGCTGTTGCCCTATGTGTCCCTATTACTGCACCTGATACCCCAATACTGAGCCGCTGCTTCCGTATGTGTCCCTATTACTGCCCCTGATTCCCCAATACTTAGCTACTGCTGCCGTGTGTGTCCCTATTACTGCCCCTGATACCCCAATACTGAGCCGCTGCTGCCGTATGTCTCCCTATTACTACACCTGAGACCCCAATACTGAGCCGCTGCTGCCAAATGTGTCCCTATTACTGCCCCTGATTCCCCAATACTGAGCCGCTGCTGCCGTATGTGTCCCTATTACTGCACCTGATACCCCAATACTGATCCGCTGCTGCCGTATGTGTCCCTATTACTGCCCCTGATACCCCAATACTGATCCGCTGCTGCCGTATGTGTCCCTATTACTGCACCTGATACCCCAATACTGAGCCGCTGCTGCCAAATGTGTCCCTATTACTGCCCCTGATTCCCCAATACTGAGCCGCTGCTGCCGTATGTGACCCTATTACTGCCCCTGATACCCCAATACTGAGCCGCTGCTGCTGTGTGTCCCTATTACTGCCCCTGATACCCCAATACTGAGCCGCTGCTGCCGTATGTGTCCCTATTACTGCACCTGATACCCCAATACTGAGCCGCTGCTGCCGTATGTGTCCCTATTACTACACCTGATACCCGAATACTGAGCCGCTGCTGCCGTATGTGTCCCTATTACTACACCTGATACCCCAATACTGAGCCACTGCTGCCGTATGTGTCCCTATTACTGCCCCTGACACGCCAATACTGAGCCGCTGCTGCTGTATGTCTCCCTATTACTACACCTGATACCCCAATACTGAGCTGCTGCTACCGTATGTGTCCCTATTACTGCTCCTGGTACCCCAATACTGAGCTGCTGCTGCTGTATGTGTCCCTATTACTGCACCTGATACCCCAATACTGAGCCGCTGCTGTCGAATGTGTCCCTATTACTGCCCCTGATACCCCAATACTGAGCCACTGCTGCCATATGTGTCCATATTACTGCTCCGGATACCCCAATACTGAGCCGCTGCTGCCATATGTGTCCCTATTACTGCACCTGATACCCCAATACTGAGCCTCTATCGTATGTGACCGTTTTACTGCCCCTGATACCCCAATACTGAGCCACTGCTGCCGTATGTGCCCCTATTACTGCACCTGATACCTCAATACTGAGCCGCTGCTGCGGTATGTGACCCTATTACTGCACCTGATAACCCAATGCTGAGCCGCTGCTGCCGTATGTGTCCCTATTACTGCACCTGATACTCCAATACAGAGCCGCTGCTGCCATATGTGACCCTATTACTGCACCTGATACCCCAATACTGAGCCGCTGCTGCTGTATGTGTCCCTATTACTGCACCTGATACCCCAATACTGAGCCGCTGCTGCCCTATGTTTCCCTATTACTGGACCTGATACCCCAATACTGAGCCGCTGCTGTAGGTGTCCCTATTACTGCACCTGATACCCCAATGCTGAGCCGCTGCTGCTGTATGTGTCCCTATTACTGCCCCTGATACCTCAATACTGAGCCGCTGCTGCCGTATGTGACCCTATTACTGCACCTGATAACCCAATGCTGAGCCGCTGCTGCCGTATGTGTCCCTATTACTGCACCTGATACTCCAATACTGAGCCGCTGCTGCCATATGTGACCCTATTACTGCACCTGATACCCCAATACTGAGCCGCTGCTGCTGTATGTGTCCCTATTACTGCCCGATACCCCAATACTGAGCCGCTGCTGCCGTATGTCTCCCTATTATTACTATTACTACACCTGATACCCCAATACTTACGCGCTGTTGCCATATGTGTCCCTATTACTGCCCCTGATACCCCAATACTGAGCCGCTGCTGCCGTATGTCCCTATTACTGCCCCTGACACGCCTAATGGCACTAAAGGAGTTCTCTTGACCAGGTATCACCAGCACACATTACACTTCACACTCCGGCCACTAGGGGGAGAAAAAGGTTTTATTTACTAGGCCACTCCTCACACTGGTAAAACTAGGGGTTGGATAGGAAGTTAGTCAGAAGCTGACTGGGTTGGATTCAGGCAACATCCCGTGGCAGGGGGTGTTGCAGGGAGAAGATTCAGGGGGGTCCCTGCCAGGCGTGGGAACCTGGCAGGTACCTAGCGACAAGAACAGAACGTTACGGAACCGCGTCTGCACTACCGGCGGCGTTATCCTAAGAAAGAGACAAGAAGCAAAGGATATTGTGGACAGTGAGAAACGAGATCAAGCACAAAGGAGAGCCAGTAGGAGTCGTGCCCGGAGAACGGCAACATCCTACTGAGGCGCGTAGCCGGTGGCCAGAACACCGAGGAAGTAACTGACTCTATGCCTTACTTCAAACTCCGCAGGACAGTTAATTATAGGTTGGCTGTCTACCTTACATCACCTAAGCAGACATAGGGGGCAACGCGTGGAGAGGGGCGTCTCTAGGGTCCCGGAAGAACTCCGAGCCTACCCGTCAAACGGGTGCGTCCTAGCCATAACATACCTGGGGGACAGAGAACTAGAAAGAACTGGAACGAATTAGAACGAACGAGAATAGAAGTTGTGAGGACTATCTCGAATGCTCAGCAGGGAAGCACTACAACACACAGGCGCTAGTGGTAGGCAACGATTTCCACCTGTAAAGGGAACTCTGGATGTGCCTTCGGACCGGCCGGACTCAGACAGCCCTGTTAACTGTGCTCTGGATTGAGGATCCTGATGGAGCGCCCACAGACACAGGGCCACGCGTTTTCGGTACCGGGCCTCTCTGGTTCGGTTCCGAGGCTGTCACGGTGGCTATGCCCGGTCCGTGACCCTGCTAAGGGGCGTCCAATAAAGGTGGTACAGTCTGTCAAGGGTTCGTGACGCCACCTGTGGTGTTCGGTCAGGGTGGCCGACGCTGCTATGTGGTCCGCTGGGGTGATGGAATGGCAGCTGGATGGTATACCTTCCCACAGGTGAAGTATGTCCCCAGGGCTTCCCAGTGGTGTAGGTGGCGATGGTGTGAGGTGCAGTCAATAACGAGGACACAAGGTTGCAGTTTCTTTACCTCTTTACTGATGACTTCAGGATCCTCAATCCAGAGCACGTTTAACAGGGCTATCAGAGGCAGGCCGGTCTGATGGGCACTTCCAGAGTTTCCCTCGCAAATGGAAATCGTTGCCCACCACTAGCGCCTGTGTGTTGTAGTCCTACCCTGCTGAGCATTCGGTATAGTCCTCACAACTGCTGTTCTCGTTCGTTCATTCTCTACAGCTCTCTCTTTCTCTTTTGTTCCAGATGTTACTAGTTTCTCGTCCCCCAGTATGTTTTGGCTAGGACGCACCCGTAGGACGGGAAGGCTTGGAGGTCTTCCGGGACCCTAGAGACGCCCCTCTCCCAATGTTGCCCCCTATGTCTTAGGAAATTTAAGGTAGACAGCCAACCTATAATTAACTGTCCTGCGGAGTTCGAAGTAAGGCCTGAAGTCAGTTACTCCAGCGGTGTTCTGGCCACCGGCTACACGCCTCAGTAAGATATTGCCTCGGTCTCACGGCACGACTCTTAAGGTACCGTCACACTTAGCGACGCTGCAGCGATACCGACAACGATCCGGATCGCTGCAGCATCACTGTTTGGTCGCTGGAGAGCTGTCACACAGACCGCTCTCCAGCGACCAACGATCCCGAGGTCCCCGGTAACCAGGGTAACATAGTAACATAGTAACATAGTTAGTAAGGCCGAAAAAAGACATTTGTCCATCCAGTTCAGCCTATATTCCATCATAATAAATCCCCAGATCTACGTCTTTCTACAGAACCTAATTGTATGATACAATATTGTTCTGCTCCAGGAAGACATCCAGGCCTCTCTTGAACCCCTCGACTGAGTTCGCCATCACCACCTCCTCAGGCAAGCAATTCCAGATTCTCACTGCCCTAACAGTAAAGAATCCTCTTCTATGTTGGTGGAAAAACCTTCTCTCCTCCAGACGCAAAGAATGCCCCCTTGTGCCCGTCACCTTCCTTGGTATAAACAGATCCTCAGCGAGATATTTGTATTGTCCCCTTATATACTTATACATGGTTATTAGATCGCCCCTCAGTCGTCTTTTTTCTAGACTAAATAATCCTAATTTCGCTAATCTATCTGGGTATTGTAGTTCTCCCATCCCCTTTATTAATTTTGTTGCCCTCCTTTGTACTCTCTCTAGTTCCATTATATCCTTCCTGAGCACCGGTGCCCAAAACTGGACACAGTACTCCATGTGCGGTCTAACTAGGGATTTGTACAGAGGCAGTATAATGCTCTCATCATGTGTATCCAGACCGCTGTGCTGTGCTTTCACTTTCACTTTACGGCCAGCAGTCAGTGCAGGAAGCAGACGGCAAGGGACAGACAGCTGAATGTAAGTATGTAGTGTTTGTTTTTTTACGATGGTAACCAGGGTAAACATCGGGTTACTAAGCGCGGCCCTGCGCTTAGTTACCCGATGTTTACCCTGGTTACCAGTGAAGACATCGCTGAATCGGTGTCACACACGCCGATTCAGCGATGTCTGCGGGGAGTCCAGCGACGAAATAAAGTTCTGGACTTTCTTCCCCGACCAGCGACAGCACAGCAGGGGCCTGATCGCTGCTGCCTGTCACACTGGACGATATCGCTAGCGAGGACGCTGCAACGTCACGGATCGCTAGCGATATCGTCTAGTGTGACGGTACCTTAACTGGCTCTCCTTTTTGCTTGATCTCGTTTACACTGTTTCCCAATATCCTTCCTTTCTTATCTCTTTCTTAGGATGCCGCCGCAAGAGGTGCAGGCGCGGCTCCGTAACGTTCTGTTCTGTTCGCTAGGCTCCTGCCAGGTTCCCACGCCTGACAGGGACCCCCCTGTGTCTCCTCCCCGCAACACCCCCTGCCACGGGATGTTGCCTGGGTCCAACCCAGTCAGCTTCTGACTAACTTCCTCCCCAGCCCCTAGTTTTACCAGTGTGAGGAGTGGCCCAATAAATAAAGCCTTGTTCTCCCCCTAGTGGCCGGAGTGTGAAGTGTAATGTATTCTGGTGATACCTGGTCAGGAGAATTCCTTCAGTGCCATCAGACGTAGCATCACTCCCCTTAGTGGCAGAGTGTCATACTGCAACGACCAGATCTCTGGGGCGCTGCACTGAAGTCTTCAGTAAAGAGGTAAAGAGACTGCAACCTTGTGTCCTCGTTATTGTCTGCACCCCACACCATCACCATCCATCATACTGGGAAGCCCTGGGGACATACAGTTAGTTCCATATATATTTGGACAGAGACAACATTTTTCTAATTTTGGTTATAGACATTACCACAATGAATTTTAAACAAAACAATTCAGATGCTGTTGGAGTTCAGACTTTCAGCTTTCATTTGAGGGTATCCACATTAAAATTGGATGAAGGGTTTAGGAGTTTCATCTCTTTAACATGTGCCACCCTGTTTTTAAAGGAACCAAAAGTAATTGGACAGATTAAATAATTTTAAATAAAATGTTCATTTCTAGTACTTGGTTGAAAACCCTTTGTTGGCAATGACTGCCTGAAGTCTTGAACTCATGGACACCACCAGACGCTGTGTTTCCTCCTTTTTGATGCTCTGCCCGGCCTTCACTGCGGTAGTTTTCAGTTGCTGTTTGTTTGTGGGCCTTTCTGTCTGAAGTTTAGTCTTTAACAAGTGAAATGCATGCTCAATTGGGTTGAGATCAGGTGACTAACTTGGCCATTCAAGAATATTCCACTTCTTTGCTTTAATAAACTCCTGGGTCGCTTTGGCTTTATGTTTTGGGTCATTGTCCATCTGTAGTATGAAATGACGACCAATCAGTTTGGCTGCATTTGGCTGGATCTGAGCACACAGTATGGCTCCGAATACCTCAGAATTCATTCGGCTGCTTCTGTCCTGTGTCACATCATCAATAAACACTAGTGACCCAGTGCCACTGGCAGCCATGCATGCCCAAGCCATCACACTGCCTCCGCCGTGTTTTACAGATGATGTGGTATGCTTTGGATCATGAGCTGTACCACGCCTTCACCATACTTTTCTCTTTCTATCATTCTGGTAGAGGTTGATCTTGGTTTCATCTGTCCACAGAATGTTCTTCCAGAACTGTGCTGGCTTTTTTAGATATTTTTTAGCAAAGTCCAGTCTAGCCTTTTTATTCTTGATGCTTATGAGTGTCTTGCACCATGCAGTGAACCCACTGTATTTACTTTCACGCAGTCGTCTCTTTATGGTAGATTTGGATATTGATATGCCTACCTCCTGGAGAGTGTTGTTCACTTGGTTGGCTGTTGTGAATGGGTTTCTCTTCACCATGGAGATTATTCTGCGATTATCCACCACTGTTGTCTTCCGTGGGCGCCCAGGTCTTTTTGCAGTGATGAGTTCACCAGTGCTTTCTTTCTTTCTCAGGATGTACCAAACTGTAGATTTTGCCACTCCTAATATTGTAGCAATTTCTCGGATGGGTTTTTTCTGTTTTCGCAGCTTAAGGATGGCTTGTTTCACCTGCATGGAGAGCTCCTTTGACCTCATGTTTACTTCACAGCAAAACCTTCTAAATGCAAGCACCACACCTCAAATCAACTCCAGGCCTTTTATCTACTTAATTGAGAATGAAATAATGAAGGGATTGGCCACACGTGTCCATGAAATAGCCTTGGAATCAATTGTCCAATTACTTTTGGTCCCTTTAAAAACAGGGTGGCACATGTTAAGGAGCTGAAACTCCTAAACCCTTCATCTAATTTTAATGTGGATACCCTCAAATGAAAGCTGAAAGTCTGAACTTCAACTGAATCTGAATTGTTTTGTTTAAAATTCATTGTGGTAATGTCTATAACCAAAATTAGAAAAATGTTGTCTCTGTCCAAATATATATGGACCTAACTGTACTTCACCTGTGGGAAGGTATACCATCTAGCTGCCATCACATCACTCCAGTGGACCCCAAGCAGCGTCGGTCACCCTGACCGAATACCACAGGTGGCGTCACTAAACCTTGATAGACTCGTATCATCTTTCATTGGAGTTGAGCCATTCATACAAGATGGGAGGGTGAAGCTGAGCCATTCATACAAGATGGGAAGGGGGGAAGCTGAGCCATTCATACAAGATGGGAGGGAGAGCTGAGCCATTCATACAAGATGGGAGGGGGGGGGAAAGCTGAGCCATTCATACAAGATGGGAAGGGGGAAGCTGAGCCATTTATACAAGATGGGAAGGGGGGCTGAGCCATTCATACAAGATGGGAGGGGGGGGGAAAGCTGAGCCATTCATACAAGATGGGAAGGGGGAAGCTGAGCCATTTATACAAGATGGGAAGGGGGGCTGAGCCATTCATACAAGATGAGAGTGGGGGAAGCTGAGCCATTCATACAAGATGGGAGGGGGAAGCTGAGCCATTCATACAAGATGGGAGTGGGGGAGCTGAGCCATTCATACAAGATGGTGGGGGAGCTGAGCCATTCATACAAGATGGGAAGGGGGGAAGCTGAGCCATTTATACAAGATGGGAAGGGGGGAGCTGAGCCATTCATACAAGATGAGAGTGGGGGAAGCTGAGCCATTCATACAAGATGGGAGTGGGGGGAGCTGAGCCATTCATACAAGATGGAAGGGGAGGAAGCTGAGCCATACATACAAGATGGGAGGGGGGAGCTGAGCCATTCAGACAATTTGAGTGGGGATGGGTGGATTTATTATGTGTGTGGGGAGTTTGAGTGAGGATGAGGGGATTTATTATGTGTGGGGACAATTGGAGTGGGGATGGAGGGATTTATTGTGTGTGGGGACAATTTGAGTAAGGATAGGGGGATTTATTATGTGTGGGGAGAATTGGAGTGGGGATGGGGGATTTAATGTGTGGGGGGATATTTGAGGACACAAAATGAAGAGCAAAGGGGGAGATGGGGAAACAGTACTGGGGAATGGGGGGCATGCATGAGGAAACAGTACTGGGGAACGGGGGGCATGTATGGGCAATGGGGTTATGTATGAGGAAACAGTAGAGGGAATGGAGGGCATGTATGAGGAAACAGTACTGGGGAATGGGGGGCTTGTATGAGGAAACAGTACTGGGGAATGGGGGGCATGTATGGGCAATGGGGGGCATGTATGAGGAAACAGTACTGGGGAATGGGGGGCATGTATGGGCAATGGGGGGCATGTATGAGGAAACAGTACAGGGGAATGGGGGGTATGTATGAGGAAACAGTACTGGGGAATGGGGGGCATATATGAGGAAACAGTGTGGGGGGATGGGTGCAGACAGTATGGGGAGTGAACGAGGGAATGTATGCGGACACAGTACGAGTAGCAATGTGAAAAATTGATGTGGACAGAGTACGGGGAGTGAGGGTGATGGGATGTGTGCAGACACAGTATAGGGAGTCAGGTGAGCAGGCTGTATAAAAATATAGAAATTGAGGGGGTAAATATATGAGGAGACAGTATGGTGAACAGGAGGGATGTGAGAGAAGACGGGAGAAAAGTGAGTGGGCACATAATAGAAACTGAGTAGTGGGTTCGTAGCATGAGGGACAGTGTAAGGGCACAGCCAGGAGGGGACAGTATACCAAGGAGGGGGAGTGTGATGAGAGAGTACAGTATAAATACTGGTCCCTATAGGGGGGACACAGTGTGAGAGGACAGTGTGAAGAGGGGGGCCGGTATGGAAAGGAGAGGTCAGTGTGAAGAGCATGTACCATAAGAGGGACGGTGTGGGGGTCATAATTTGTGCAGACAATATAGTGAGGGGCAATTTTTTATTCAGGAGCATTATAATGACTCTTGTATCTTTAAGGGCATCATGTGGAGATTTTCTGCAAAAGAGCGGAGAAGATGGAAGTCTGCAGAGACTGCTGTGGATGAGAAAACTCATCATGGGGTCTGGACAAGATGAAGAAAAGAAGAACAGCTCCAGAGGTGACGTCATCTATAAGGTACCTGGATGTAAATTTTTTTTGTGATACTGACTAATTTTCATGTTTTTATTTATGTTAGGAGCATTAAAGGGAATGTCCAGGTTTGTGATGAGTCTGCAGTAATTCTATGTGACTGCAGACTTCTGAGTTCTCACAGTGCGCACTGCACGCTGTTAGGATTCTCTCATGCTGGGGATTTACATACATGCAGCCAGGTGCTGACTAGACATGTGTGGCCTCATACTTGCGGTCCTGTGACAACGAGCTTCTCTTCTGCTTCTCTGTTTTTCACTGAACATTGAGAGCATTAGGGAGAGGGGCTCGTGGGGACATGACTAAGTGTGCAAATCGCATGTGTGCTGGGGGGACGCCAAAATGAATTCTTTCCCCGTTTGCCAGAAACCCTAGATACACCTCTGCCGGTAAGCCACTGTGAGCGGCGATTACCGGGTCCTGTGGAGGGAGGTCTGTGCACAGGCAGTGAGGCAGGGACTGAGGGTTTGCACAGAGAGAATGGAGACCCGGAGACTGCCAGTCCTAGTCTATGCCGTAGCCTGGAGCCTCATTATCATAGGAATATGTCGGGTAATAAATTTTTCCTAAAGCTTTACAGTGTAGTTTTAGGTCAGGGAGGGATGGTTAGGGGTGAGCTAGGAAGGTGCAGAGACAGGTTGTGATGGCTACTTGCGGACATATGTGGCACTTGCGGTTTTGCACTTGCGGTGAGACAAAAAAAACCACTGCTGGCAGCGTTTTTTTTTCCATTTCTGCAAGTACCGCATTTGCCGGATCGTGGTAAAACCGCAAGTGCCGCACATGTCTGCAAGTCCCATAGGGAATGAATGAGGCCGAACGCAGTGTTACCGTAAGTGATCCGTTACACGGCAGATGTGGAAAAACTGCCGGATCTGCTGCAAAAGGCTACTTTCACATCAGCGATTTATGGCAAAGTCACTGCCGATAGTGTCATACTCACCAAAGGGGGAGGCAGCACTAAAAGTGCCTAGGGCAGCAGAAACTCTAAATACGGCCCTGGACACGGTGCCATGCCGATGCTGTTACCTGTGATGTTGGAGGTGCAGCGTGGCTCCGCACATCAGTCCTGGGTGTAGTTGTGTGTACAGAGGGCAGCAGTGATGCCAGGCTGCTGTAGACTCCGGGCACGTTACTCTGAGGGGCACGGGCGATAATTGGATTTGTCACCTCCGCAACCAAGGGTATTCTGATCATATTTGGCAGTTGTGCCGCATGGGAGACCCCTGTGTCCTACATTGTACGGGCGAGAGGCTGGAATCCGGACGCCCCCGGGGGTCTGTCACTCCAATATATCACCTAGTGGAGGGGTTATGTGTGTAATATCTGTATGCAGGATTAGATACACAACTCAGCAGACAGTACCACACAGGATAGCATTAGATACACAGCTCAGCAGTCAGTATCACACAGGATAGGATTAGATACACAGCTCATCAGTCAGCATCACACAGGATAGGATTAGATACACGGCTCAGCAGTCAGTATCGCACAGGATAGGATTAGATACACTGCTCAGCAGTCAGTATCACACACAATAGGATTAGATACACTGCTCAGCAGTCAGTATCACACAGGATAGGATTAGATACACGCTCAGAAGTCAGTATCACAGAGAATAGGATTAGATACACGGCTCAGCAGTCAGTATCACACAGGATAGGATTAGATACACGGCTCAGCAGACAGTATCACACAGGATAGGATTAGATACACGGCTCAGCAGCCAGTATCACACAGGATAGCCTTGGTAGAGTGCTAGTCCTGGGTCTTAGTTCATTCCATTTTATAGGGGGATTATCAGGTGTGAAGGGGAACAATAATTTAACCTAAAGAAGCAGCTGAATGTTGTGTATGAGCAGAGAAGAGTGGGTGTTCCACCTATATATGTATAATGTCCATATAACCCAAGAATGAAGATAATATAGATTGTGAAGAGCAGCCAAGTGTATGAAAATGTACAATAAAACCATCTTGCCTTCCTGCCCAGGAAAATTATTCATAAAATAATTTAATTCTTCAAGAGCTGATGACACTGAGACAATCAGCTGCACCTCAAAAACATTTGTAGAATTCAACCTTTTCTTACTTTTGACTCTACGAAAATTCTCACTATTGTCTTATTCATTCTTGTCTGGACTGTTGTAACTCTCTACTAATGGTCCTTCCTCTTACTAAACTCTCCCCTCTCCAATCCATCCTGGATGCAGCAGCCAGGATCATATTCCTCACCAACCGTTACACCGATGCCTCTACTCTGTGCCAGTCATTACACTGGTTGTCCATCCGCTACAGAGTCCAATATAAAGTTATCACTCTCACCCCACAAAGCACTCCACGGTTCAGCACCACCTACATCTCCTCCTTGTCTCTGTCTACCATCCCACCCCTGCCGTCCGTTCCTTTAATGACCGAAGACCAACATGCTCCATAATCTGAACCTCTCACTCCCATCTTCAGGACTTCTCTCGCTCTGCACCAGTTTTTTGGCAATACCCTGGACAATCTGTTAAATTACCAGTATCCACACTAACAAGTCTGTCCTAAAACATCTTTCTTTAGACTGGCCTATAGCCTCACTAATCTAACTATCTCCTGTCCTCTCTTCCACGCTCTCAGTAGCACTTTGTACCTGTATGGATACTGGCTGGTGACCGGTTCATGCAGCGTTATTTGACTGCCCCTTTTTATTACACTGATGGCCGATCCATAAATGACAAGCCCTTTATTTTTACCTTTTATGTGGCTCTTATTTCCTCACTCCTCTTGCTATACATTGAACTATGCGTTAGGCCTCAATCAGACGTCCATGTTGCACATACGTGTTTTATCCAATTGTTTCATGATACAGCATGTGTCCATCCTAACCTATGCCGCTGTTCACATGTTCGTTTATTTCCGGTAGCGTATGACAAGGGCCAATACAGCACCTGCATGGCATCTGTGTGCCCTCCTTTTGCTGCCCATGTTTAAAATTGCAAAGTATAGGAGAAGTTTAGTGATTTTTTTTACTTCTTTATCCATCAGTAAAAAAACAGTGATGACTGATGATAGTAAAAGCGGAAACACGGACAGGACACTGATGACATTGGAACATTTTATCGCTTATATGTTTAAACATGGAGATGTGAACAAGGCCTTGCTATGCAATGTCTTAATGTTGTTGATTATGTTGCTACTATAGAAATAAAAAATATTGTTATTATTTACTTTTATAATACAAGTAATACATACCATACACAAATAAAGGTAATTTCACTCCTTACCAGAAGATGGCGATGCAGTGTGCTTTAAATAAATAAATAAAAGTAAAAGCCAAAATTCAACCTCGCAGCAAAAATGTGTTCACTGATGAATTTTGTAGATAGAAAAATACATAAATGTTAATGTAATTCAATATATGCAACTCTCGTGAATGCTTAGACCAATAAAACAAAAAGGTAACCATTGCAATACTGCCCCAATGTGCAAGAATATAACTACTATAATACGCCCCCTATGTACAAGAATATAACTACTATAATACTCCCCCTATGTACAAGAATATAACTACTATAATACTGCCCTATATGTACAAGAATATAACTACTATAATACTGCTCCTATGTACAAGAATTTAACTACTATAATACTGCCTCCTATGTACAAGAATATAACTACTATATTGTTCCTATGTACAGGAACATAACTACCGTACTATAATTTTGCTCCTATGTACTAGAATATAACTACTATATTGCTACCCCCTATGTTCAAGGATATAACTACTATGATACTGCCCACTATGTACAAGAATATAACTACTTTAATACTGCCCCCTATGTATAAGAATATAGCTACTATATTACTGCCCCCTATGTACAAGAATATAGCTACTATATTACTGCCCCCTATGTACAAGAATATAACTACTATATTACTGCTCCTATGTACAAGAATATAGCTACTATAATACTGCCCCCTATGTACAATATAACTTCTATATTGCTGCCCCCATGTACAAGAATATAACTACTATATTGCTACCCCCTATGTTCAAGGATATAACTACTATGATACTGCCCACTATGTACAAGAATATAACTACTTTAATACTGCCCCCTATGTATAAGAATATAGCTACTATATTACTGCCCCTATGTACAAGAATATAACTACTATAATACTGCTCCTATGTACAAGAATATAGCTACTATATTACTGCTCCCTATGTACAAGAATATAACTTCTATATTGCTGCCCCCATGTACAAGAATATAACTACTATATTACTTCCCCTATGTACAAGAATATAACTACTATTATATTGCCCCTTTGTATAAGAATATAACTACTATAATGCTCCTCCTATGTACAATAATATAACTACTATAATACTGCCCCTATGTACAAGAATATAATACTCCCCCTATGTACAAGGATATAACTACTATAATACTGCCCCCTATGTACAACAATATAACTACTATAATATTGCCCCATGTACAAAAATATAACTACTATAATACTGTCCCTATGTACAAGAATATAACTACTATAATACTGCCTCTATGTACAAGAATATAACTACTAAAATACTGACCCCTGTTTATAACTACCATAATGCTGCCCCTTCGTAGAAGAAAATAACTACAATAATTTACTACTATAGTACTACTCTTATGTACAAGAATATAACTACTATAATACTGCCCCTATGTACAGGAACATAAATACTATAATTTGACCCCTATGTACAAGACTATACCTACTATAATACTGCTCCTATGTACAAGAATATAACTACTATAATACTGCTCCTATGTACAAGAATATAACTACTATATTACTGCCCTGTATGTACAAGAATATAACTACTATAATACTGCTCCCTATATGCAAGAATATAACTACTATAATACTGCTCCTATGTACAAGAATATAACTACTAGTAGATGGTGGCCCGATTCTAACGCATTGGGTATTCTAGAATATGTATGTATGTATATAGCAGCCACATAGTATATAGCACAGGCCACGTAGTATATAGGAGTACTACGTGGCCTGTGGTATATACCATGTGGCTGCTATATACATACATACATATTGTAGAATACCTGATGCGTTAATATAGGCCACGCAGTAAATAACACAGCCCACGTAGTATATAACACAGCCCATACAGTATATAGCAGCCACGCAGTATATAGCAGCCACGCAGTATATAGCAGCCACGCAGTATATAACACAGCCCAAATAGTATGTAACACTGGCCACGTAATATATAACACAGCCCATGTAATATATAGCACAGCCCACATAGTATCTAACAGTGGCCACGTAGTATATAGCACGCAGTATAGAACACAGCCACGTAGTATATAACACTGCCCACGTAGTATATAGCAGTCATGTAGTATATAACGCAGCCCACGCAGTATATAACACTGGCCACATAATATATAGCACAGCCCACACAGTATAGAACACAGCCAACAAAGTATCTAACACTGGCCAGATAGTATATAGCAGCCACGCAGTATATAACACAGCCCACGTAGTATGTAACACTGGCCACGTAATATATAACACAGCCCACGTAATATATAGCACAGCCCACATAGTATCTAACAGTGGCCACGTAGTATATAGCACGCAGTATAGAACACAGCCACGTAGTATATAACACTGCCCACGTAGTATATAGCAGCCATGTAGTATATAACGCAGCCCACGCAGTATATAACACTGGCCACGTAATATATAGCACAGCCCACACAGTATAGAACACAGCCCACATAGTATCTAATACTGGCCAGGTAGTATATAGCAGCCACGCGGTATCTAACACAGCCCATGTAGTATTTAGCAGTCTGGGCACCATATCCCTGTTCAGTGGCGTAGGAAGGGGGGTGCGGGGGGGGCGGGCCGCCCCGGGCGGCACAATGCGGGGGGCGGGCATCTAGCCCTGCTGGCACAAGCATCTCTTCAGTCAGTGCAGGGCCAGGCAGTGCAGGCACATCGGGGTTAACAAGGCAGCCAGCATGACATTGTTTTGTGGGCGGAGAGTTCTCCTGCTCTGCTCCTCCGCCCGCCCCTCGCTGACTGCTGAACTTACATCAGGACAGGCAGATTCTGGAGGAGCTCCTTGGCAAGCCTTGCCGCCCTGAGTGAGTGCGATGTATCCCTGTATTCTGACAGTCTGGGTGACCTGGGGCGGCCACAGCTGATATACTGTATATTATATACTTCAGCAGCCGCCCAGGTCCCCAGCACCTGTCCTGTATATGTATATACTGTATCTATACAGCCTGCATGACAGTATATATAATATATATACAGGACAAGTGCTGGGGGCCTGGGCTGGGCGGCTGCTGAAATATATACACTGCACAGTACCATCACTCCCCTGTATATATACACTGCACAGTACCACTGCCCTGTATATATACACTGCACCGTACCACTGCCCTGTATATATACACTGCACCGTACCACTGCCCTGTATATATACAATGCACAGTACCACTGCCCCTGTATATATACACTGCACCGTACCACTGCCCTGTATATATACACTGCACCGTACCACTGCCCCTGTATATATACACTGCACAGTACCACTGCCCCTGTATATATACAATGCACAGTACCACTGCCCCTGTATATATACACTGCACCGTACCACTGCCCTGTATATATACACTGCACCGTACCACTGCCCTGTATATATACAATGCACAGTACCACTGCCCCTGTATATATACAATGCACAGTACCACTGCCCCTGTATATATACACTGCACAGTACCATCACTCCCCTGTATATATACACTGCACCGTACCACTGCCCTGTATATATACAATGCACAGTACCACTCCTCCTGTATATATACACTGCACAGTACCACTGTCCTGTATATATACACTGCACAGTACCACTCCTCCTGTATATATACACTGCACAGTACCACTCCTCCTGTATATATACACTGCACAGTACCACTGTCCTGTATATATACACTGCACAGTACCACTCCTCCTGTATATATACACTGCACAGTACCACTCCTCCTGTATATATACACTGCACAGTACCACTCCTCCTGTATATATACACTGCACAGTACCACTCCTCCTGTATATATACACCGCACAGTACCACTGTCCTGTATATATACACTGCACAGTACCACTCCTCCTGTATATACACACTGCACAGTACCACTCCTCCTGTATATATACACCGCACAGCACCACTGCCCTGTATATATACACTGCACAGTACCACTCCTCCTGTATATATACACCGCACAGTACCACTCCTCCTGTATATATACACTGCACAGTACCACTCCTCCTGTATATATACACTGCACAGTACCACTCCTCCTGTATATATACACTGCACAGTACCACTCCTCCTGTATATATACACTGCACAGTACCACTCCTCCTGTATATATACACCGCACAGCACCACTGCCCTGTATATATACACTGCACAGTACCACTCCTCCTGTATATATACACCGCACAGTACCACTGTCCTGTATATATACACTGCACAGTACCACTCCTCCTGTATATACACACTGCACAGTACCACTCCTCCTGTCCAGTATATATACACTGCACAGTACCACTCCTCCTGTCCTGTATATATACACTGCACAGTACCGCTCCTCCTGTCCTGTATATATACACTGCACAGTACCGCTCCTCCTGTATATATACACTGCACAGTACCACTCCTCCTGTCCTGTATATATACACTGCACAGTACCGCTCCTCCTGTATATATACACTGCACAGTACCGCTCCTCCTGTCCTGTATATATACACTGCACAGTACCGCTCCTCCTGTATATATACACTGCACAGTACCGCTCCTCCTGTCCTGTATATATACACTGCACAGTACCGCTCCTCCTGTATATATACACTGCACAGTACCGCTCCTCCTGTCCTGTATATATACACTGCACAGTACCACTCCTCCTGTCCTGTATATATACACTGTAGAATTTACAATAGCTGTCACTCATGTAAGAAGTGAAATCTGGCATTGGACTATACCTAGATTTCTCTGCCGTATCTGGGCATCATGAATCGTGGTATGTGTTAAAGGGGGGGGGGGGGGGACCCACTGAGACTCTTTTGCCCGGGGCCCTCAAAAACCTGGAGCCGGCCCTGGGGGTGGGTCACCGGGCTGCGGCCGGCGCTGCAGCTGTTTAACGCTATTGACGTGTGGGCCCGCGCCCGCACGTCAATAGTTAACAGCCGCCAGCCAATCTGAGGCTGGCAGCTGACGTCAGTCCCAGTGTGCATGTCGCCGGCGTCTGACATCATTGTCAGTCGCCGGCGAGTGCACGTTTCAGCTGCGTGGAGAGAGCAGGAGCGCGGTCAGGTAAGCAGAACTTGGTTATTTTTGCAGTCCCGATCATGTGATGGTAACATTCACCGGCGAAACAATTAAAGTTCTACATCTGAGGTCTTATTCCTGCTGGGGGGGGGGGGGGGGGGGCGCCAAGCTCGGGACCAGCCCCGGGCGGCAAAAGCTCTAGCTACGCCTCTGTCCCTGTTAAAAAAAATAATTCAAATAAAAAATAGTTAAATACTCACCCGGCGGGATCCAGTGTAGATCCAGCGATCCTCTGGCGATGCGCGCGGTTGCCGCCATTGCATTCCCAGGATGCATTGTGAAATTACCAGATAATTACCCGGGTAATTTCACAATGCATCTCTGGGACTGGAAGCTGGCGGCAGGCGCGAGCGCATTGTCGGACTACCAAAGGTGAGAATAGCAGGTTTTTTGTTTTTTTATTATTTTTAACATTAGATCTTTTTACTATTGATGCTGCATAGGCAGTATCAATAGTAAAAACGTGGTCACACAGGGTTAATAGCGGCAGTAACGGAGTGAGTTACCCGTGGCATAATGCGGTCCGTTACCGCTGGCATTAACACTGTGTGAGCGGTGACCGGAGAGGAGTATGGAGCGGGCGCTGACTGCGGGGAATATGGAGCGGGTGCTGACTGTGGGGAGTATGGAGCGGGCGCCGGGCACTGACTGCGGGGAGTATGGAGTGGGCGCCGGGCACTGACTGCGGGGAGTATGGAGTGGGTGCCGGGCACTGACTGCGGGGAGTATGGAGCGGGCACTGACTGCAGGGGAGAAGTGAGGGACTAATCGGACTGTGGCCGTCACTGATTGGTCGCGGCAGCCATGACAGGCAGCGACTTGGATTTCCATCACAGACAGAGGCCGCGACCAATGAATATCCTGGACAGACAGACAGACGGAAGTGACCCTTAGACAATTATATAGTAGATAATACTGCCCCTATGTATAAGAATATAACTACTATAATATTGCCCCTATGTACAATAATATAACTACTATAATACTGCTCTTATGTACAAGAATATAACTACTATAATACTGCTCCTATGTACAAGAATATAACTACTATAATACTGCCCCTATATACAATATAACTACTATAATACTGCTCTTATGTACAAGAATATAACTATTATAATTCTGCCCCTATGTACAAGAATATAACTACTATAATACTGCCCCTATGTACAAGAATATAACTACTATAATACTGTCCCTATGTACAAGAATATAACTACTATAATACTTCCCCCTATGTACAAGAATATAACTACTATAATACTGCTCTTATATACAAGAATATAACTACTATAATACTGTCCTTATGTACAAGAATATAACTACTATAATACTGCCCTATATACAAGAATATAACTACTATAATACTGCTTCTGTGTACAAGAATATATCTACTATAATACTGCTCCTATGTGCAAGAATATAACTACTATAATACTGCCCTATATACAAGAATATAACTACTATAATACTGCCCCTATGTACAAGAATATAACTACTATAATACTGCCCTATATACAAGAATATAACTACTATAATACTGCCCTATATACAAGAATATAACTACTATAATACTGTCCTTATGTACAAGAATATAACTAATATAATACTGCTTCTGTGTACAAGAATATAACTACTATAATACTGCTCCTATGTACAAGAATATAACTACTATAATACTGCCCTATATACAAGAATATAACTACTATAATACTGCCCTATAAACAAGAATATAACTACTATAATACTGCCCCTATGTACAAGAATATAACTACTATAATACTGCCCCTATGTACAAGAATATAACTACTGTAATACTGCCCTATATACAAGAATATAACTACTATAATACTGCCCTATAAACAAGAATATAACTACTATAATACTGCTCTGTTTGAGCTATTGTCGGTCGTTTGCACTGCAGTAATGTGCAATATATTCTGTTTTTTGTGTCATCTCTGTGATATATTTTCTGCTTCTGCAGATTTTTGGCTCTCGGGGCCTCAGGTATACAGTATTTCACCTTTACCCCAGATTCTTGGCTGTAATTTGCTGTGTGCGGAGCAGCATCCATCCTTCGCTTTTTGCGTTGCAGGAACTGTTGAGTCAGACCCCGGCACAACGAGGACTGTGTATTCTGCATCGTGCTCTGAATCAGTTGTGGGAGGAAAATAAAAAGTGCAAGATGCTAAGAAATCCGGAGGACTACATGTTCACCAACTAAAAATAAACTTTCTTTTAGGATTGGCTCGTAACCATAGAAACAGGACATTTCAGGTTGAAGGTAACTGGAAAGCACAGAACATCCCTGGAAGGGAGGATGTGGGTGTAAATATACACTGCTCAAAAAAAATAAAGGGAACATTCAACAACAGAATATTACTTCAAGTAAATCAAACTTCTGTGAAATCAAACTGTCCACTTAGGAAGCAACACTATTTCACAATCAGTTTCACATGTTGTTGTGCAAATGGAATAGACAACAGATGGAAATTATTGGCAGTTACCAAGACACCCTCAATAAAGGAGAGGTTCTGCAGGTGGGGATCACATACCACATCTCAGTACCAATGCTTTCTGGCTGATGTTTTTGTCACTTTTGAATGTTGGTTGTGCTTTCACACTCGTGGTAGCATGAGACGGACTCTACAACCCACACAAGTGGCTCAGGTAGTGCAGCTCATCCAGGATAGCACATCAATGAGAGCTGTGGCAAGAAGGTTTGCTGTGTCTGTTAGCAAAGTGTCTAGAGGCTGGAGGTGCTACCAGGAGACAGGCCAGTACACCAGGAGACGTGGAGGGGGCCGTAGGAGGGCAACAACCCAGCAGCAGAACCGCTACCTCAGCCTTTGTGCAAGGAAGAACAGGAGGAGCACTGCCGGAGCCCTGCAAAATGACCTCCAGCAGGCCACAAACGTGCATGTGTCTGCACAAACAGTTAGAAACCGACTCCATGACGATGGTCTGAGTGCCCGATGTCCACAGATGGGGGATGTGCTCACAGCCCAACACCGTGTAGGACGCTTGGCATTTGCCACAGAACACCAGGATTGGCAAATTTGCCACTGGCGCCATATGGTCTTCACAGATGAAAGCAGGTTCACACTGAGCACATGTGACAGACATGACAGAGTCTTGAGACGCCATGGAGAGCGATCTGCTGCCTGCAACATCCTCCAGCATGACTGGTTTGGCAGTGGGTCAGTAATGGTGGGGTGGCATTTCTTTAGAGGACCGCACAGCCCTCCATGTGCTCACCAGAAGTAGCCTGACTGCCATTAGGTACTGAGATGAGATCCTCAGACCCCTTGTGAGACCATATGCTGGTGCGGTTGGCCCTGGGTTCCTCGTAATGCAGGACAATGCCAGACCTCATGTGGCTGGAGTGTGTCAGCAGTTCCTGCAAGATGAAGGCATTGAAGCTATGGACTGGCCAGCCCGTTCCCCAGACCTGAATCGAATTGAACACATCTGGGACATCATGTCTCGCACCATCTACCAATGTCACTTTGTACCACAGACTGTCCAGGAGTTGGCGGATACTTTAGTCCAGGTCTGGGAGGAGATCCCTCAGGAGACCATCGGCCGCTTCATCAGGAGCATGCCCAGGCGTTGTAGGGAGGTCTGTTATGAACTGGTGGTTTAGGAGCAACATGGGACGAGCTCTGAAGGAGGTGGTACCTGTACTGACCGCAGTTCCTAAGCTTAACACAACACTAGAAGTAGCCGTGGAATGTTCCTGTCACTCCCTAGACTGTTGTGAATTCTGATGTCAAGCTCCCTCCTGTGGTCATGAATGGTACTTCGGCTGGTTCTGTCCATGGGCTTCCTCTGGTGGTTGTGAGTGGGGCTGCGGCTTCTGAGTTTCCTTCCACAGGTGACGAGGTTAATTCGTTAGCTGGCTGCTCTATTTAACTCCACTTAGATCATTGCTCCTTGTCACCTGTCAATGTTCTAGTATTGGTCTAGTTCGCTCCTGGATCGTTCTGGTGACCTGTCTTCTCCAGCAGAAGCTAAGTTCCTGCTTGTTTTTCTCTTGTTTGCTATTTTTCTGTCCAGCTTGCTATTTTGATTTTTGTCTTGCTTGCTGGAAGCTCTGGGATGCAGAGGGGCGCCTCCGCACCGTGAGTCGGTGCGGAGGGTCTTTTTGCGCCCTCTGCGTGGTTTTTGTAGTTTTTGTGCTGACCGCAAAGTTACCTTTCCTATCCTCTGTTTGTTCAGTAAGTCGGGCCTCTCTTTGCTAAAATCTATTTCATCTCTGTGTTTGTGATTTTCATCTTTACTCACAGTCATTATATGTGGGGGGCTGCCTTTTCCTTTGGGGAATTTCTCTGAGGCAAGGTAGGCTTTATTTTTCTATCTTTAGGGCTAGCTAGTTCTTAGGCTGTGACGAGTTGCATAGGGAGCGTTAGGAGCAATCCACGGCTATTTCTAGTGTGTGTGATAGGATTAAGGCTTGCGGTCAGCAGAGTTACCACGTCCCAGAGCTTGTCCTGTATTATTGTAACTATCAGGTCTTTCTGTGTGCTCTTAACCACCAGGTCCATTATTGTCCTAACCACCAGGACATAACACTAGACATATCGTCACAGCCGGAGAACTAACTACCCCTAAAGATAGAAATAGGAAAGCTATCTTGCCTCAGAGAAAATCCCCAAAGGATAGACAGCCCCCCACAAATAATGACTGTGAGTGGAGAGGGAAATGACATACGTAGAATGACACCAAGATGTAGCAAAGGAGGCCAGTCTAGCTAGATAGATAGAACAGGACAAAATACTGTGCGGTCAGTATAAAAAAACTAGAAAAATCCACCACAGAGTTTACAAAAATCTCTGTTATGAACTGGTGGTTTAGGAGCAACATGGGACGAGCTCTGAAGGAGGTGGTACCTGTACTGACCGCAGTCCCTAAGCTCAACACAACACTAGAAGTAGCCGTGGGATGCTCCTGTCACTCCCTAGGCACCTTGTCATAGCCTGAGAACTAACTACCCCTAAAGATAGAAACAGGAAAACTATCTTGCCTCAGAGAAAATCCCCAAAGGATAGATAGCCCCCCACAAGTAATGACTGTGAGTGGAGAGGGAAAAGACATACACAGAATGAAACCAGGATGTAGCACAGGAGGCCAGTCTAGCTAGATAGATAAGACGGGATAGAATACTGTGCGGTCAGTATTAAAAACTACAAAAATCCACACAGAGTTTACAAAAATCTCCACACCTGACTAAAGGTGTGGAGGGTAAATCTGCTTCCCAGAGCTTCCAGCTTAACTGAATAAATCCATACTGACAAGCTGGACAAAAAACATAGAATGTACAGAACAATTAAGTCAACAGCATGTGGACAGAAAATAGCAAAACAAGGACTTATCTTTGCTGAACTGGTCAGGATATCAGGGAAATCCCAGCAGAGATGTGAATCCAACCAGGAACCATTGACAAGTGGCACAAGCTGAAGGAAAGAGCCAGGCTAAATAGCCGAGCAGAATAGACAATCAGTGGAAGCAGCTGCTGACTGCTAAATCCAAGGAGCAGCCATTCCACTTAAAACCACCGGAGGGAGCCCAAGAGCAGAACTCACAAAAGTGCCACTTAGAACCACCGGAGGGAGTCCAAGAGCGGAATTCACAACAGTACCCCCCCCTTAAGGAGGGGTCACCGAACCCTCACCAGAGCCCCCAGGCCGATCAGGACGAGCCAAGTAAAAAGCATGAACCAAATCGGCGGCATGGACATCGGAGGCAATAACCCAAGAATTATCCTCCTGGCCATAACCCTTCCACTTGACAAGATACTGAAGCCTCCGCCTCGAAAAACGAGAATCCAAAATTTTCTCAACCTCATATTCCAACTCTCCCTCAACCAACACCGGGGCAGGAGGATCAACCGAGGGAACAACGGGCACCACATATCTCCGTAACAAAGATCTATGGAAAACATTATGAATGGCAAAAGAGGCTGGAAGGGCCAAACGAAAAGACACAGGATTGATAATCTCAGAAATCTTATAAGGACCAATAAACCGAGGCTTAAACTTAGGGGAAGAAACCTTCATAGGAACATGACGAGAAGACAACCAAACTAAATCCCCCACACGAAGCCGAGGACCAACACACCGACGGCAGTTAGCAAAACGCTGAGCCTTTTCCTGAGACAACGTCAAATTGTCTACCACATGAGTCCAAATCTGCTGCAACCTGTCCACCACAGAATCCACACCAGGACAATCAGAAGGCTCAACCTGCCCCAAAGAAAAACGAGGATGAAAACCAAAATTACAAAAGAAAGGTGAAACCAAAGTAGCCGAACTAGCCCTATTATTAAGGGCAAACTCGGCCAATGGCAAGAAAGCCACCCAATCATCCTGATCAGCAGACACAAAGCATCTCAAATAGGTTTCCAAGGTCTGATTAGTTCGCTCAGTTTGGCCATTTGTCTGAGGATGAAACGCCGAAGAAAAAGACAAATCAATGCCCATCCTAGCACAAAAGGCCCGCCAAAACCTAGAAACAAACTGGGAACCTCTGTCAGACACAATATTCTCCGGAATGCCATGCAAACTAACCACATGCTGAAAAAAACAATGGAACCAAATCTGAGGAGGAAGGCAACTTAGGCAAAGGTACCAGATGGACCATCTTAGAGAACCGATCACAAACCACCCAGATAACAGACATCTTCTGGGAAACAGGAAGATCCGAGATAAAATCCATGGAAATATGCATCCAGGGCCTCTCAGGGACCGGCAAAGGCAAAAGCAACCCACTAGCGCGGGAACAGCAAAGCTTGGCCCGGGCGCAAGTCCCACAGGACTGCACAAAAGCACGCACATCCCGCGACAAGGAAGGCCACCAAAAGGACCTATCAACCAAATCTCTGGTACCAAAAATCCCAGGATGACCAGCCAACACTGAACAATGAACCTCAGAAATCACCTTACTTGTTCATCTATCAGGAACAAACAGCTTCCCCACTGGACAGCAGTCAGGCTTATCAGCCTGAAATTCCTGAAGCACCCGCCGCAAATCAGGGGAGATGTCAGAAAGAATTACCCCTTCCTTAAGAATGCCAACCGGCTCAGGGACTCCAGGAGAATCAGGCAAAAAACTCCTAGAGAGGGCATCAGCCTTTACATTCTTAGATCCCGGAAGATACGAGACCACAAAATCAAAACGGGAGAAAAACAGAGACCATCGAGCCTGTCTAGGGTTCAGCCGCTTGACCGACTCAAGGTAAATCAGATTCTTATGATCAGTCAAGACCACAACGCGGTGCTTAGCTCCCTCAAGCCAATGTCACCACTCCTCAAACGCCCACTTCATAGCCAACAACTCCCGATTGCCGACATCATAATTGCGCTCCGCAGGCGAAAACTTTCTGGAAAAAAAAAGCACACGGTTTCATCAAAGAACCATCAGAATTCCTCTGAGACAAAACGGCCCCTGCCCCAATCTCAGAAGCGTCAACCTCAACCTGAAAAGGAAGAGAAACATCCGGCTGACGCAACACAGGGGCTGAAGTAAATCGCCGTTTAAGCTCCTGAAAGGCCTCAACAGCTGCAGAGGACCAGTTCGTCACATCAGCGCCTTTCTTCATCAAATCAGTAAGGGGCTTAACCACACTGGAAAAGTTGGCAATGAAACGGCGATAGAAATTAGCAAAGCCCAAAAATTTCTGAAGGCTCTTCACAGATGTGGGTTGAATCTAGTCATGAATGGCTTGGACCTTAACAGGATCCATTTCCATAGACGAGGGAGAAAAAATAAAACCCAAAAAAGAGACCTTCTGAACTCCGAATAGGCACTTAGACCCCTTCACAAACAAAGCATTATCACAAAGGATCTGAAATACCATACTAACCTGCTTCACATGAGACTCCCAATCATCGGAAAAAATCAAAATATCATCCAAATACACAATCATGAATTTATCAAGATAATTGAGGAAAATATCATGCATGAAGGACTGAAATACAGAAGGAGCATTAGAAAGCCCGAAAGGCATCACAAGGTATTCAAAATGGCCTTCGGGCGTATTAAATGCGGTTTTCCATTCGTCACCCTGTTTAATATGAACAAGATTATATGCCCCTCGAAGGTCAATCTTAGTAAACCAACTAGCCCCCTTAATCCGAGCAAACAAATCAGAAAGCAAAGGCAAGGGGTATTGGAATTTGACCGTGATCTTATTAAGAAGATGATAATCTATACAGGGTCTCAAGGAGCCATCCTTCTTTGCAACAAAAAAGAATCCCGCCCCCAATGGCGACGAAGACGGCCGAATATGCCCCTTCTCCAAAGACTCCTTAACATAACTCCGCATGGCGGCATGCTCTGGCACTGACAGAGTGAAAAGTCGGCCCTTAGGGAACTTGCAGCCAGGAATCAAGTTAATAGCACAATCACAGTCCCTATGTGGAGGAAGGGAAATGACATACGTAGAATGAAACCAAGATGTAGCAAAGGAGGCCAGTCTAGCTAGATAGATAGAACAGGACAGAATACTGTGCGGTCAGTATAAAAAAACTAGAAAAATCCACCACAGAGTTTACAAAAATCTCCACACCTGACTAAAGGTGTGGAGGGTAAATCTGCTTCCCAGAGCTTCCAGCTTAACTGAATAAATCCATACTGACAAGCTGGACAAAAAACATAGAATGTACAGAACAATTAAGTCCACAGCATGTGGACAGAAAAGAGCAAAGCAAGGACTTATCTTTGCTGACCTGGTCAGGATATCAGGGAAATCCAAGCAGAGATGTGAATCCAACCAGGAACCATTGACAAGTGGCACAAGCTGAAGGAAAGAGCCAGGCTAAATAGCCGAGCAGAATAGACAATCTGTGGAAGCAGCTGCTGACTGCTAAATCCAAGGAGCAGCCATTCCACTTAAAACCACCGGAGGGAGCCCAAGAGCAGAACTCACAAAAGTGCCACTTAGAACCACCAGATGGAGCCCAAGAGCGGAATTCACAACAGAGGTCATACAGGCACGTGGAAGCCACACACACTGCTGAGCATCATTTCCTTGTCTTGAGGCATTTCCACTGAAGTTGGATCAGCCTTTAACTTCATTTTCCACTTTGACTTTGAGCATCATTCCAACTCCAGACCTCCGTGGGATATTAGTTGTGATTTACGTTGATCGTTTTTAGGTTTTATTGTTCTCAACACATTCCACAATGTAATGAATAAAGATTTACAACTGGAATATTTCATTCAGTGATATCTAGGATGTGGGATTTTGGTGTTCCCTTTGTTTTTTTTAGCAGTGTGTGTATATATATATATATATATATATATATATATATATACACACACACAATGCAGGAGCAAGTGATTTTCTTTTAAGAACAAGTCATCTATAATAAAACAACTGGGCACCAAACAGGACACAATAATCACCTGGGCGTCACTTCGACTGGATGTGGCAAAACCCTAAGGCTATGTGCACACGTTGCAGATTTTGTTGCGGGTCCGCAGCAGTTTCCCATGAGTTTACAGTACAATGTAAACCTATGGAAAACAGAAAACGCTGTGCCCATGAGGCGGAAAAAAAACCGTGCAGAAACGCAGCTGTTTACATTCTGCAGCATGTCAATTCTTTGTACGTATTCCCCTGCGGTTTACACTTGCTCCACAATAGGAATTCGCAGGTGTAAAACCGCGGTAAATCCTTTTACCTACGGATTTCTAAAATTCTAAAGTCAGAGACTGGTGTACTTACTCTGTGTTTCTGTACCGTTATAATACTGCTCCTATGTACAAGAATATAACTACTGCTAGATGGAGGGTAATGTCATGACTTTGCAGCGTTGAGAATCTCTCCCCCCATGTGCTCATCCACCTATCCACTCTCTCTTTCCCCATGTGCTGACTTCTCAGTCTGTGCTCTCTTCTTTGACCTGTCTACCCCATGTGCTATATGCATTGTTTTTGTCCCAGCGATGATTTGCTCTTCAAGAGTCTAATTTGCCCTTTGTTGTCGTTGACGTTGTGCCTTTGCTGCTTTCCTTTCATTGTCATTGGCATACTTTCTAGGAGGAGCCATGATGGCGTTGATATTTGCTTTTTAAAGGGGTTTTCCCATTAACGAAAGTTCATTTTAAAAATTGTCTGTGTCTGGCCGTGTACAGAACATACCACATCTCCTGGGCCGGGAAGGAAGCAAAATACAATACTGACATTACATCAGGAGATCGCAGAGGATATATTTGTGAGGTAAAATGTTTTTTAAAAACAGTCAGTGAAATATTTTACCTCACAACATGAATCCTCTGTGATCCTCAGTGAATCATTTGGCTGATCCCAGCGGCGTGTTCGCGATGGTGTTCCGCCGGTGATACCGTGCGAGAGGCTGCGTGCGGTGTATACAGTGTGTGTGTGTTTCAACGGTGTTCCGCTGGTGGTACCGTGCAAGAGGCTGGTACCACCAGCAGTTTCCAAATTGAGACACCCATCACTTGGGTGTCCCAATATGGCGGTCGGAGAACTTCCTTATTTTAGAGAGGGTGGAGGGCACCGTAAATCAATTTAAGACAAGAGGGCTCACCATGGGCTTGAGGATAGGCATAAGAACAAAAGGTGAGAAAAGATCATGCCCACATATGTGGGAACACCTCAATGTATAAAATACAACACTTTATTGGTAGGTATAAAAAAATACATGGAAGACAAAACACAAAAATGTTTAAAAACACTAAAATTGCAAGCATGCAACACAAACCTATACAAATATCATGCCCTGATATGGGGGCGATGATAGCCCACATCAATATTCCCCAAAGCAATGAGTACAATATGGCTCATAAAATGTGATCAATTATATTATATATCTGAACCACAATAAAAGATCAATTTTTATACCCAACTACATCAATATCACAGTACCATATGGGCCCAGAAAGATATATAATGTTCTGGCACAAAATGTGTGCCTAGCCCAGAGCGCCAAAAAGTAAGGCTTATAAATCAATTAAACATATGAAATGAGGAAAAAGAGTAGTGAGAGGGAGGGGGGCTAAGGTAAGCTAGCCTAATTCTCAAACGAATATACCCTCATACCCAAAATTCCAGGGCTCAGAACATGTAAGCAGTAAGGGAGGAGATGTGGGATAGGTTCCCACGTGTATCGCCGCAAGAGTTGCGGCGTCCTCAGGTAAAGAATAGCATGCTGTGTTAGATGTCCAACAAATATATATACATATTGTAAGACTCATGCTGGTGTGGTAGATGGAGGCAGGTATATCTCGCCCAGGTGTTTGTCCTATGTGAATTAGGCCACTCAGTATCTTCAGGGTGCTAATGGGTTAATGATTGCAGGAATAAAAGATGACCAGCTGGGTGTTTCCAGTGTCTGCCTGGGGCACACAGATTGCCTGCCTGTGTGGGACAAACGTGAGTGAAGAGCTCTGCTCAAGAAGTTGTGTGATGTTAGCTGGGTGGGAGAAGCCCCCCAGTTGTTGAGATAGCAACGTATTTGTTTAGTTAGTGCCGGACAGGCTAGGATTTATTTTTATGTTTTGTTTTTTGTGTTGCTTTCACGTTAATAAATCTGACCTGAGGTCAGCCTGCTCAGAAACCTGCTGTACGCCTCAGATTCAATGCACAAACCACGTGTCCTTTGACCCCAGCAAAGGCGATCCCAGAGTGTTTTGTCACAATATATTAACGATGATTCAAAAGTATTCACCTGTGTAGAGGACCTCTGATGATCAAGCACATGGAGCGATGTAAAGCCGCGGCCATCTTGTCCATGTTCATAACCAACGTTTGACAATAAAGTTGTGTGAGGACAATACTGCGCATGCGCCAAGGAAAATTACGACTCATGCGCACATCGTACAGCTCATAGGAGCCCAATATCATCCCCACAGTGCGTGCGCGGGAGGGAGCCCAAGCGCACGCGCAATTGTTATGAAAGGCAATTCAGTACTACAATGGACATAGCGGTCAGAGCACATACAGTGATCTGACAATAACCCAAAATCATAGAACGAGCTCTGAGACGTGGGAACTCTGCAGACCGCAATCCCTAATCCTCTCCAAACAACACTAGAGGCAGCCGTGGATTGCGCCTAACTCTGCCTATGCAACTCGGCACAGCCTGAGAAACTAACTAGCCTGAAGATAGAAAATAAGCCTACCTTGCCTCAGATAAATACCCCACAGGAAAAGGCAGCCCCCCACATATAATGACTGTGAGTTAAGATGAAAAGACAAACGTAGAGATGAAATAGATTCAGCAAAGTGAGGACCGACTTTCTTAACAGATCGAGGATAGAAAAGGTAACTTTGCGGTCTACACAAAACCCTAAAGAAAACCACGCAAAGGGGGCAAAAAGACCCTCCGTACCGAACTAACGGCACGGAGGTACACCCTTTGCGTCCCAGAGCTTCCAGCAACAAATTAGACAAGCTGGACAGAAAAAATAGCAAACAAATAGCAAAGAAGAACTTAGCTATGCAGAGCAGCAGGCCACAGGAATGATCCAGGGAAAAGCAAGTCCAACACTGGAACATTGACAGGAAGCCAGGATCAAAGCATTAGGTGGAGTTAAGTAGAGAAGCACCTAACGACCTCACCAGATCACCTGAGGGAGGAAACTCAGAAGCCGCAGTACCACTTCCCTCCACCAACAGAAGCTCACAGAGAGAATCAGCCGAAGTACCACTTGTGACCACAGGAGGGAGCTCTGCCACAGAATTCACAACAGTACCCCCCCCTTGAGGAGGGGTCACCGAACCCTCACCAGAGCCCCCAGGCCGACCAGGATGAGCCACATGAAAGGCACGAACAAGATCGGGAGCATGGACATCAGAGGCAAAAACCCAGGAATTATCCTCCTGAGCATAACCCTTCCATTTAACCAGATACTGGAGTTTCCGTCTAGAAACACGAGAATCCAAAATCTTCTCCACAATATACTCCAATTCCCCCTCCACCAAAACCGGGGCAGGAGGATCAACAGATGGAACCATAGGTGCCACGTATCTCCGCAACAATGACCTATGGAATACTTTATGTATGGAAAAAGAATCTGGAAGGGTGAGACGAAAAGACACAGGATTTAGAACCTCAGAAATCCTATACGGACCAATGAAACGAGGTTTAAACTTAGGAGAGGAAACCTTCATAGGAATATGACGAGAAGATAACCAAACCAGATCCCCAACACGAAGTCGGGGACCCACACGGCATCTGCGATTAGCGAAACGTTGAGCCTTCTCCTGGGACAAGGTCAAATTGTCCACTACATGAGTCCAAATCTGCTGCAACCTGTCCACCACAGTATCCACACCAGGACAGTCCGAAGACTCAACCTGTCCTGAAGAGAAACGAGGATGGAACCCAGAATTGCAGAAAAATGGCGAAACCAAGGTAGCCGAGCTGGCCCGATTATTAAGGGCGAACTCAGCCAAAGGCAAAAAGGACACCCAGTCATCCTGATCGGCAGAAACAAAGCATCTCAGATATGTTTCCAAGGTCTGATTGGTTCGTTCGGTCTGGCCATTAGTCTGAGGATGGAAAGCCGAGGAAAAAGACAAGTCAATGCCCATCCTACCACAAAAGGCTCGCCAAAACCTTGAAACAAACTGGGAACCTCTGTCAGAAACGATATTCTCTGGAATGCCATGTAAATGAACCACATGCTGGAAGAACAATGGCACCAAATCAGAGGAGGAAGGCAATTTAGACAAGGGTACCAGATGGACCATCTTAGAAAAGCGATCACAGACCACCCAAATGACTGACATCTTTTGAGAAACGGGAAGATCAGAAATAAAATCCATAGAGATATGTGTCCAAGGCCTCTTCGGGACCGGCAAGGGCAAAAGCAACCCACTGGCACGAGAACAGCAGGGCTTAGCCCGAGCACAAATCCCACAGGACTGCACAAAAACACGCACATCCTGCGACAGACGCCCACCAAAAGGATCTAGCCACCAACTCTCTGGTACCAAAGATTCCAGGATGACCAGCCAACACCGAACAATGAACCTCAGAGATAACTTTATTGGTCCACCTATCAGGGACAAACAGTCTCTCCGCTGGACAACGATCAGGTTTATTAGCCTGAAATTTTTGCAGCACCCGCCGCAAATCAGGGGAGATGGCAGACACAATTACTCCTTCCTTGAGGATACCCGCCGGCTCAGACAAACCCGGAGAATCGGGCACAAAACTCCTAGACAGAGCATCCGCCTTCACATTTTTAGAGCCCGGAAGGTACGAAATCACAAAGTCAAAACGGGCAAAAAACAGCGACCAACGAGCCTGTCTAGGATTCAACCGCTTAGCAGACTCAAGATAAGTCAAGTTCTTATGATCAGTCAATACCACCACGCGATGCTTAGCTCCTTCAAGCCAATGACGCCACTCCTCGAATGCCCACTTCATGGCCAGCAACTCTCGGTTGCCCACATCATAATTTCGCTCAGCAGGCGAAAACTTCCTGGAAAAAAAAGCGCATGGTTTCATCACTGAGCAATCAGAACCTCTCTGCGACAAAACAGCCCCTGCTCCAATCTCAGAAGCATCAACCTCGACCTGGAACGGAAGAGAAACATCTGGTTGACACAACACAGGGGCAGAAGAAAAAGGACGCTTCAAGTCTTGAAAAGCTTCCACAGTAGCAGAAGACCAATTGACCAAATCAGGACCCTTCTTGGTCAAATCGGTCAATGGTTTGGCAATACTAGAAAAATTGCAGATGAAGCGACGATAAAAATTAGCAAAGCCCAGGAACTTTTGCAGACTTTTCAGAGATGTCGGCTGAGTCCAATCATGGATGGCTTGGACCTTAACAGGATCCATCTCGATAGTAGAAGGGGAAAAGATGAACCCCAAAAATGAAACCTTCTGAACACCAAAGAGACACTTTGATCCCTTCACAAACAAAGAATTAGCACGCAGGACCTGAAAAACCGTTCTGACCTGCTTCACATGAGACTCCCAATCATCCGAGAAGATCAAAATGTCATCCAAGTACACAATCAGGAATTTATCCAGGTACTCTCGGAAGATGTCATGCATAAAGGACTGAAACACTGATGGAGCATTGGCAAGTCCGAATGGCATCACTAGATACTCAAAATGACCCTCGGGCGTATTAAATGCAGTTTTCCATTCATCTCCTCGCCTGATTCGCACCAGATTATACGCACCACGAAGATCTATCTTGGTGAACCAACTAGCCCCCTTAATCCGAGCAAACAAATCAGATAACAATGGCAAGGGGTACTGAAATTTAACCGTGATCTTATTTAGAAGGCGGTAATCTATACAAGGTCTCAGGGAACCATCCTTCTTGGCTACAAAAAAGAACCCTGCTCCTAATGGTGACGATGACGGGCGAATATGCCCCTTCTCCAGGGATTCCTTCACATAACTGCGCATAGCGGCGTGCTCAGGCACGGATAAATTAAACAGTCGACCTTTTGGGAATTTACTACCAGGAATCAAATTGATAGCACAATCACAATCCCTATGCGGAGGTAGGGCATCGGACTTAGGCTCATCAAATACATCCCGGTAATCAGACAAGAACTCTGGAACCTCAGAAGGGGTGGATGACGAAATTGACAGAAATGGAACATCACCATGTACCCCCTGACAACCCCAGCTGGACACCGACATGGATTTCCAATCTAATACTGGATTATGGGCTTGTAGCCATGGCAACCCCAACACGACCACATCATGCAGATTATGCAACACCAGAAAGCGAATAACCTCCTGATGTGCAGGAGCCATGCACATGGTCAGCTGGGTCCAGTATTGAGGCTTATTCTTGGCCAAAGGCGTGGCATCAATTCCTCTGAATGGAATAGGACACTGCAAGGGCTCTAAGAGAAACCCACAACGCTTAGCATACTCCAAGTCCATCAAACTCAGGGCAGCGCCTGGATCCACAAATGCCATGACAGAAAACGATGACAAAGAGCAGATCAAGGTAACGGACAGAAGAAATTTTGACTGTACCGTACCAATGGTGGCAGACCTAGCGAACCGCTTAGTGCGCTTAGGACAATCAGAGATAGCATGAGTGGAATCACCACAGTAGAAACACAGCCCATTCAGACGTCTGTGTTCTTGCCGTTTAACTCTGGTCAAAGTCCTATCGCACTGCATAGGCTCAGGTTTAAGCTCAGGTAATACCGCCAAATGGTGCACAGATTTACGCTCACGCAAGCGTCGACCAATCTGAATGGCCAAAGACATAGACTCATTCAAACCAGCAGGCATAGGAAATCCCACCATGACATCCTTAAGGGCTTCAGAGAGACCCTTTCTGAACATAGCTGCCAGTGCAGATTCATTCCATTGAGTGAGCACGGACCACTTTCTAAATTTCTGACAATATACCTCTATCTCATCCAGACCCTGACAAAGAGCCAGCAAATTTTTATCTGCCTGATCCACTGAATTAGGTTCATCGTACAGCAATCCGAGCGCCAGGAAAAACGCATCGATATTACTCAATGCAGGATCTCCTGGCGCAAGAGAAAATGCCCAGTCCTGAGGGTCGCCGCGCAAAAAAGAAATAACAATCAAAACCTGTTGAACTGGATCACCAGAGGAGCGAGGTTTCAAGGCCAGAAATAATTTACAATTATTTTTGAAACTCAGAAACTTAGTTCTATCTCCAAAAAACAAATCAGGAATAGGAATTCTTGGTTCCAACATAGCTTTCTGATCAATAGTGTCTTGAATCTTTTGTACTCTTGCCGAGAGCTGATCCACAAATGAAGACAGACTTCTAATGTCCATCGCTACACCTGTGTACTGAACCACCCAAATGTCTAGGGGAAAAAAAAGGCAAAACACAGTGCAAAGAAAAAAAAATGGTCTCAGAACTTCTTTTTTCCCTCTATTGAGAATCATTAGTACTTTTGGCTTCCTGTACTGTTATGAAAGGCAATTCAGTACTACAATGGACATAGCGGTCAGAGCACATACAGTGATCTGACAATAACCCAAAATCATAGAACGAGCTCTGAGACATGGGAACTCTGCAGACCGCAATCCCTAATCCTCTCCAAACAACACTAGAGGCAGCCGTGGATTGCGCCTAACTCTGCCTATGCAACTCGGCACAGCCTGAGAAACTAACTAACCTGAAGATAGAAAATAAGCCTACCTTGCCTCAGAGAAATACCCCAAAGGGAAAGGCAGCCCCCCACATATAATGACTGTGAGTTAAGATGAAAAGACAAACGTAGAGATGAAATAGATTCAGCAAAGTGAGGCCCGACTTTCTTAACAGATCGAGGATAGAAAAGGTAACTTTGCGGTCTACACAAAACCCTAAAGAAAACCACGCAAAGGGGGCAAAAAGACCCTCTGTACCGAACTAACGGCACGGAGGTACACCCTTTGCGTCCCAGAGCTTCCAGCAACAAATTAGACAAGCTGGACAGAAAAAATAGCAAACAAATAGCAAAGAAGAACTTAGCTATGCAGAGCAGCAGGCCACAGGAATGATCCAGGGAAAAGCAAGTCCAACACTGGAACATTGACAGGAAGCCAGGATCAAAGCATTAGGTGGAGTTAAGTAGAGAAGCACCTAACGACCTCACCAGATCACCTGAGGGAGGAAACTCAGAAGCCGCAGTACCACTTCCCTCCACCAACAGAAGCTCACAGAGAGAATCAGCCGAAGTACCACTTGTGACCACAGGAGGGAGCTCTGCCACAGAATTCACAACACGCAATAATGTTGTGAATGGGACATCCCCACTTAAGAAATGACAAACATGAATCCCATATGCACATGCGCCTGGGCTGCAAATTGTCCCGGCATCATCTAGATAGATACACACAAAGCGCAGGCCCATAGATAGACAAGTGAGTCCGAGCAAGCACCGAGACAAGGATACGCAGTTTAGATATAGTTTAAGTATGCAAAGGTTGCAAAATAAGACAAGATATATTCACTGGAGGCTATAACATGTCCTAAAGCACTGGCACAGAAAGCATTTATAAGACTCAAGATGTTTAACAATATGAGATCTGAATTTTTTGTATGACTACCACCTCCATGTATGAAGTGGTTCCATACTAGGACATTAAGTGTGTATATATAAAGACAGATAGTATCAATGTATGCAAAAGATTCAAAAAAATGTATATGCACAAAGTGGGTGACCAGAAAAATGCCCACAGGAAAATTGCCCACATGAAAAATGCCCACAGGAAAATTCCCCACACTGAAAATTCCCCACATGGAAAATTCCCCACATGGAAAATTCCCCACATGGAAAATTCCTCACACGGAAAATTCCTCACACGGAAAATTCCCCACATGGAAAATTCCCCACACAGAAAATTCCCCACACGGAAAATTGCCAATTGCATCATCACAAAGTTTCAGATCTATGATATTTCAGGTGCAAGGTGTTCACATGATATGTGAAAAGTGCCCACAGACATGAATACCCACAGGAAAACAGTAGAGAGTTATAAGTGAGATGCTCTGCAGAACAGAGAATAGCATAGAGCTATAGGCTAAATGCTCTGCAGGACAGAGGGATAGTATGCAGGTATATGTGAGATGCTCTGCAGGGCAGGAGAATAATATAGAATTATAGGTGAGATGCTCTGCAGATCAGAATATAGAATTATATGTGAGATATTCTGCAGGGCAGGAGAACAATATAGAATTATAGGTGAGATACTCTGCAGGGCAGGAGAATAATATAGAATTATAGGTGAGATGCTCTGCAGATCAGGAGAATAATATAGAATTATAGGTGAGATACTCTGCAGGGCAGGAGAACAATATATAATTATTACAGGGGGTACAGGTGCCTGCTTCTGCTGGATCTGCGTCTTCACTGAAGATGCAGATCAAGATGACATGCATCATGTTGCAGAGACCCGTGGGGTCCCTGCACTGCGATACCATGCTGCCGGCACGTTGGCTGTGAGCTGACATCAGAGGTGCAGCCACAGGGAGCAGTGCATGAAATGGCGCACACTCCGATGTCAGCTGCCGGGCTGTGCGGTGGCTACAAAAGACACTGGGCGACGTGGGAGCAGAGGAAAGGTGAGTAGAATGTTATTGTTTTTAATTATGCATTAGGGTCAGAACGGGGACACATACACTAACATACCTCCCAACCGTCCCGGATCCAGCGGGACTGTCCTGATTTTGACATTAATTGTCCCGCACTGGTTGAGAGGTATGTGATATCACTCGGTCAGCTGAGAGCTCCCTGAGTCCCTGCACAGGCTGCACCCGCAGAGCAGCACACCACGTAATGGCTGATCTGTGCGAACAGGACCTGTGATGAGGTCACAGGATAGGAGGAGTCAGGGATCACATGATAGATTGGGAGGACCTGCATGTACAGGACTCTGCTGGTTGCCATGGCGCCAGAGGAGGGTAAGTGTATGTGTGAGGCCAGGAGGTGTTTACAGTGTGGATGTAGCAGGGCCGTGTGTATACGAGGTGTATGGATCAGAGCAGCGTGTGAAAGGTGTATAGAGTAGAGTCGTGTGTGTAAGATGTGTACGGAGCGGAGCCATGTGTGTAAGAGGTGTACGGAGCCGTGTGCATGAGGTGTACAGAGCGCACCTGTAGGTGTTCGAGGTGTACGGAGCGGAGTCGTGTGTGTAAGATGTGTACGGAGCAGAGCCGTGTGTGTAAGAGGTGTACGGAGCCGTGTGCATGAGGTGTACGGAGCGTAGCCGTGTGTGTACGAGGTGTACGGAGCGGAGCCGTGTGTGTAAGAGGTGTGCAGAGCCGTGTGCATGAGGTGTACGGAGCACAGCCATGTGTGTAAGACGTGTACGGAGCGGAGCCGTGTGCATGAGGTGCGCGGACTGCAGCCGTGTGTATATGAGGTGTACGGAGTGGAGCCGCATGTGAAAGGTGTACGGAGCGGAGTCGTGTGTAAGAGGTGTACGGAGCACAGCCGTGTGTGTACGAGGTGTACGGAGCGGAGCAGCATGTGAAAGGTGTACGGAGCGGAGCCATGTGTGTAAGAGGTGTGCGGATCAGAGCAGAGTGTGAAAGGTGTATGGAGCAGAGTCGTGTGTGTATGAGGTGTGCGGAGCCACGTGTGTACGAGGTGTACAGAGCAGAGCCACGTGTGTACGAGGTGTGCGGAGCAGAGCCAAGCGTGTACAAGGTATACGGAGCGGAGCAGCGTGTGCAATGTGTATAGAGCGGAGCCGTGTGTGTACGAGGTGTATGGAGAGGAGCCGTATGTGTATGAGGTGTACGCAGCGGAGCCGTGTGTGTGCAAGGTATACAGAGCGGAGCAGCGTGTGCAATGTGTATGGAGCGGAGCGGTGTGTGTTATGAATAGGTAATTCAGAACCACAATGGACCTTGAAGTTCAGAGCACACAAGTGACCTGACAAAAACCACAAAACATAGGACGAGCTCTGAGACGTGGAAACTCTGCTGACCGCAATCCCTAAACCTATCAAACCACACTAGAGGTAGCCGTGGATTGCGCCTAACGCTCCCTATGCAACTCGGCACAGCCTGAGAAACTAGCTAGTCCTGAAGATAGAAAAATAAGCCTACCTTGCCTCAGAGAAATTCCCCAAAGGAAAAGGCAGCCCCCCACATATAATGACTGTGAGTTAAGATGAAAATACAAACACAGAGATGAAATAGATTTAGCAAAGTGAGGCCCGACTTACTGAATAGACCGAGGATAGGAAAGAAAGCTTTGCGGTCAACACAAAAACCTACAAACAACCACCCAAAAAGACCCTCCGCACCGACTAACGGTACGGAGGTGCTCCCTCTGCGTCTCAGAGCTTCCAGCAAGCAAGCAAAACCAAAAAAGCAAGCTGGACAGAAAATATAGCAACAAAAGTAACACAAGCAGAACTTAGCTTATGCTGAGCAGACAGGCCACAGGAACG